>NC_080479.1:4966250-5335000 GCF_030265055.1 Doryrhamphus excisus | reverse complement strand
ATTCATTTTAGTCATTTCGTTCGTTTCAGTCATTTCGTTCGTTTCAGTCATTTTGTTCATTTCAGTCATTTCGTTCTTTTCGGTCATTTCATTCGTTTAGTTCAGGGGTGCTCATTAAGTCGTAAGTCGTAAGTAATTTCATTCATTTTAGTCATTTCGTTCGTTTCAGTCATTTCGTTCATTTCGGTCATTTCGGTCATTTCGTTCTTTTCGATCATTTTGTTCATTTCGGTCATTTCGTTCTTTTGGGTCATTTTGTTCTTTTCGGTCATTTCATTCATTTAGTTCATTTCGGAAATTTCATTTGTTTTGGTCGTTTTGGTCATTTCGGTCATTTCAGTCATTTCAGTCATTTTGTTCTTTTCGGTCATTTCATTCATTTAGTTCATTTCGGAAATTTCATTCGTTTTGGTCATTTCGTTCATTTCATTCGTTCATTTTATTTGTTTCAGTCATTTCGGTCATTTCAGTCATTTGGGTCAATTGGTGGTTAGCCTGTGATCTCCCCCTGTGCATAGACCCGGTCCGCCGTGTCAAGTCAGTCCGTTCACTCATGTTCACGTTGGTTCCGACTCAACAGCGCAACAACAGTAAAAAGATCTGTTCATTTCGGTCATTTCGGTCATTTCGGTCATTCCGGTCATTTCGTTCATTTCAGTCATTTCGTTCATTTCGGCCATTTCGTTCTTTTCGATCATTTTGTTCATTTTGGTCATTTCGTTCTTTTGGGTCATTTTGTTCTTTTCGGTCATTTCATTCGTTTAGTTCATTTCGGAAATTTCATTCGTTTTGGTCGTTTTGGTCATTTCGGTCATTTCGGTCATTTCGGTCATTTCGGTCATTTCGGCCATTTCATTCTTTTTGGTCATTTCGTTTATTTCATTCATTTCAGTCATTTTGTTCATTTCTTTCATTTTGGTCATTTCATTCATTTTAGTCATTTCGTTCGTTTCAGTCATTTCGTTCGTTTCAGTCATTTTGTTCATTTCAGTCATTTCGTTCTTTTCGGTCATTTCATTCGTTTAGTTCAGGGGTGCTCATTAAGTCGATCGCGATCTACCGGTCGATCGCGGAGGTGGTACTGGTCGATCGCTGGTCGATCGCGGCGTGACATTAAAAAAATATCATCCCAGCATCAATGCCGTCACTTGATTGACATACAGGGCAGCCATTCAGATGACAACTGAATGTTGCCCTTCGGGCGACCAATCAAATCAAACAACGTCTCTAAGTGCAGCAGAACTTACGATGTCAGCCTATCATCCATCCCCGTTACTTGATTGACATACAGGACAACCAGTCAGATGACAACTGAATTTTGACCTTTAGGTCACCGCTCATGCGTAAACAACGATGCAAAGTGCTAAGCTAGTCGGCGAATTGCGAGATTTTAAAGCCCTCGCTAAAGTTTATGGTCACTAAAATGAGTGAAGGAGCTGGACCAAGTAAAAAGGCAAAAAACATATCACTTCCATACGGATATGGAATATTATACGGATATTATGATACGGATATTATCCATGACTGATAAACATTTGGAAGTGTGCTTGAGGCTGGCTATCAGCAGCTACTGTCCGGACTATGCATCCCTGGCTGGTTCAATTCAGTGCAAGTCATCAAAGTAAACTCAGGTAATTACAAAAAATGTTAATAGTTAATTATGTGTGTTTTGCAATATTGGCTCATTTGGTTATGTAAGGTACATCAACATACATTGTACGTACAAATAATCCTCAATACATTTGAAAATAAATAGATGTTTTGCATTTTTGTAGTGGGTAGATCATTTTTTTAAAAGTAGCTCGCATGCTGAAAAAGTGTGAGCACCCCTGGTTTAGTTCATTTCGGAAATTTCATTCGTTTTGGTCGTTTCGGTCATTTCGGTCATTTCGTTCATTTCAGTCATTTCGTTCATTTCGGCCATTTCATTCTTTTTGGTCATGTCGTTTATTTCATTCATTTCAGTCATTTTGTTCATTTCTTTCATTTTGGTCATTTCATTCATTTTAGTCATTTCGTTCGTTTCAGTCATTTCGTTCATTTCGGTCATTTCGGTCATTTCGTTCTTTTTGATAATTTTGTTCATTTCGGTCATTTCGTTCTTTTGGGTCATTTTGTTCTTTTCGGTCATTTCATTCATTTAGTTCATTTCGGAAATTTCATTTGTTTTGGTCGTTTTGGTCATTTCGGTCATTTCGGTCATTTCAGTCATTTCAGTCATTTCGGCCATTTCATTCTTTTTGGTCATTTCGTTTATTTCATTCATTTCAGTCATTTTGTTCATTTCTTTCATTTTGGTCATTTCATTCATTTTAGTCATTTCGTTCGTTTCAGTCATTTCGTTCATTTCAGTCATTTTGTTCTTTTCGGTCATTTCATTCATTTAGTTCATTTCGGAAATTTCATTCGTTTTGGTCATTTCGTTCATTTCATTCGTTCATTTTATTCGTTTCGGTCATTTCGGTCATTTCGGTCATTTCAGTCATTTGGGTCAATTGGTGGTTAGCCTGTGATCTCCCCCTGTGCATAGACCCGGTCCGCCGTGTCAAGTCAGTCCGTTCACTCATGTTCACGTTGGTTCCGACTCAACAGCGCAACAACATGTGATGACGTACGTTGAAATCTGAAGTACTATGACAGCCCTCCGGATCCGAGCTGGTTATGACCCCGAGACCAAGCGATTGACCGAGTCAATCTCAGGGTGTACCCCACCTCTGTGGGATAGGCTCCAGCACCCCCGCCACCCTCGTGAGCATAAGCGGTAGAAAATGAATGAAAGTTTACGTCGTCTGGTTTTCTGTGTGGTATTTTGTGAGCCTCCACGTTGGAAATGTATCGTGATCCCCTGCTGTACCTGAGATTGATAAGAAATGGAACCTTTGGAATAAATACATTAGAGTTGAAAAATAGAATGTTGCATTACTTATCACTTGCTAAAACAGGCTTTTTTCTTTTTAGAGCAGGCATTGGGTAGACACTTAATAATCCGGCATAACGCATGGGAAAAGGACAAAACAACGACAAACACATTTAGTCTCCTTGAGGAAAAGGGCAAAAATAGGCCGAAAAGACGCAGAAATGTGGAGCTTAGTATTGCAAACAGCATCCAGGCACCTTCAGAGAACCAAACCTGAGCAGCCTTTGAATAAAGCACATTACTGTGGAAGTCACGGCCGCCGATAAAGATGCCACCCAGGGGAGCGGAGGCTGCCAGAAGAATGGGAACGGACTCTTTGATGAAGAGGTCAGCTTTGATGGAGATGGCTCGTGACCTTGATGCGCCTTATTTTGCAGTATAGCATCCCATAATCCAGTTCAAAAACTCTAATCACTCAAGAACTATGCACCAACGAGCTGGACGTCGGCCTGACGCCAAGGAAACATCTGATTCAAGTATTTTCCCCACTCTTACTGCAGTGTCTTCCCACGGGATAATCCATTTGGACTCGACCATTCCATACAGGTCCAAGCAAGGCGGGACACTCAAAATGCTAAACATCCACTTCATTCCTCACCACAGCCCAGGAAAGACCACCGGACGTGACCCCCACAGCCCAGGAAAGACCACCGGACGTGACCCCCACAGCCCAGGAAAGACCACTGGACGTGACCCCCACAGCCCAGGAAAGACCACTGGATGTGACCCCCACAGCCCATTAAAGACCACTGGACATGACCCCCACAGCCCAGGAAAGACCACTGGATGTGACCCCCACAGCCCATTAAAGACCACTGGACATGACCCCCACAGCCCAGGAAAGACCACCGGACGTGACCCCCACAGCCCAGGAAAGACCACTGGATGTGACCCCCACAGCCCAGGAAAGACCACTGGATGTGACCCCCACAGCCCAGGAAAGACCACTGGACATGACCCCCACAGCACAGGAAAGACCACTGGATGTGACCCCCACAGCCCAGGAAAGACCACCGGACGTGACCCCCACAGCCCAGGAAAGACTAGTGGACGTGACCCCCACAGCCCAGGAAAGACCACTGGACGTGACCCCCACAGCCCAGGAAAGACTAGTGGACGTGACCCCCACAGCCCAGGAAAGACTAGTGGACGTGACCCCCACAGCCCAGGAAAGACTAGTGGACGTGACCCCCACAGCCCAGGAAAGACTAGTGGACGTGACCCCCACAGCCCAGGAAAGACTAGTGGACGTGACCCCCACAGCCCAGGAAAGACCACTGGATGTGACCCCCACAGCCCAGGAAAGACCACCGGACGTGACTCCCACAGCCCAGGAAAGACCACCGGACGTGACCCCCACAGCCCAGGAAAGACTAGTGGACGTGACCCCCACAGCCCAGGAAAGACCAGTGGACGTGACCCCCACAGCCCAGGAAAGACTAGTGGACGTGACCCCCACAGCCCAGGAAAGACCACTGGATGTGACCCCCACAGCCCAGGAAAGACCACCGGATGTGACCCCCACAGCCCAGGAAAGACCACAGGACGTGACCCCCACAGCCCAGGAAAGACTAGTGGACGTGACCCCCACAGCCCAAGAAAGACCACCGGACGTGACCCCTACAGCCCAGGAAAGACCACTGGACGTGACCCCCACAGCCCAGGAAAGACTAGTGGACGTGACCCCTACAGCCCAGGAAAGACCACTGGACGTGACCCCCACAGCCCAGGAAAGACTAGTGGACGTGACCCCCACAGCCCAGGAAAGACCACTGGACGTGACCCCCAAAGCCCAGGAAAGACCACTGGATGTGACCACCACAGCCCAGGAAAGACTAGTGGACGTGACCCCCACAGCCCAGGAAAGACCACCGGACGTGACCCCCACAGCCCAGGAAAGACCACTGGACGTGACCCCCAAAGCCCAGGAAAGACCACTGGATGTGACCACCACAGCCCAGGAAAGACTAGTGGACGTGACCCCCACAGCCCAGGAAAGACCACCGGACGTGACCCCCACAGCCCAGGAAAGACCACTGGACGTGACCCCCACAGCCCAGGAAAGACCACCGGACGTGACCCCCACAGCCCAGGAAAGACTAGTGGACGTGACCCCCACAGCCCAGGAAAGACTAGTGGACGTGACCCCGTCAAGTACGTCCTCGACATGCATGGTGTGCACGGCAAACAGGGAGCCCCCCACCCCCCACCCCCCACCTCCACACGAGGCACCTGCTAGCATGTGACTACTTGGGGGGTCTCACAGAGTCTGACACTCTTTTAGAACTTTATTACCACCTGAAAACATCAACACCAACCGCTTATCCTCACAGGGGTGGCGGGGGTGCTGGAGCCTATCCCAGCTGGACTGGTGGCCAGCCAATCCCAGGGCACATACAGACAAACAACCATTCACACTCACAGTTTTTGGAATGTGGGAGGAAACCGGAGTACCCGGAGAAAACCCACGCATGCACGGGGAGAACATGCAAACTCCACACAGAGATGGCTGAGGGTGGAATTGAACTTGGGTCTCCTAGCTGTGAGGCCTATGCGCTAACCACTCGTCCACCGTGCAGCCCGTGTTTCATTAGTTAAGACCACAAACGGTCCCAAGGGGCCAGTGTCTCTCCCGCTATTCAATTCCCTGCACGCTAGTGTTTATCAACATGGACTAGCAAGCGTGCGCCAACATAAAAGACATAAAACCTTTCATGAAATCGAGCGTGGTGCCGAAGCAACAACTGTTTCCTCCAGACTGAGTGAGATGATGAGTGAAAGAAGACGAGGAGCAGACGGAGTCATTACCAGCAGATGTATTGTGTGCAGGTACGCCGAGTAAGGGCGACACAGCCAAGAAGACAAGAAGAAAGAAGGCCACCATCTTTCCACCTGGGAAAAAAACACAAATGTACTCGTTTAGTTCCAGGAACAATACACTGGAGTATGACATGTCTGGCATTACACAACAATTTGACTTTAGGCTAGAAGATGAAAACGGTCGTTACATCCTGACGTACGTGTTACCACATGCACCAGCGCCGCAGTTTGGGGAAAACGTGTAGCGGAAGCATGGCGGTCAGACGGGTTGTGTCCATAGTGTCGTACTTTTGGGTCATTTTGTTCTTTTCGGTCATTTCATTCGTTTAGTTCATTTCGGAAATTTCATTCGTTTTGGTCGTTTTGGTCATTTCGGTCATTTCGGTCATTTCAGTCATTTCGTTCATTTCGGCCATTTCATTCTTTTTGGTCATTTCGTTTATTTCATTCATTTCAGTCATTTTGTTCATTTCTTTCATTTTGGTCATTTCATTCATTTTAGTCATTTCGTTCGTTTCAGTCATTTCGTTCGTTTCAGTCATTTCGGTCATTTCGTTCTTTTGGGTCATTTTGTTCTTTTCAGTCATTTCATTCATTTAGTTCATTTCGGAAATTTCATTCGTTTTGGTCGTTTTGGTCATTTCGGTCATTTCAGTCATTTCGTTTGTTTCAGTCATTTCATTCGTTTCAGTCATTTCGTTCATTTCGGTCATTTCGGTCATTTCGGTCATTTCGGCCATTTCGGCCATTTCATTCTTTTTGGTCATTTCGTTTATTTCATTCATTTCAGTCATTTTGTTCATTTCGGTCATTTCGTTCATTTCAGTCATTTCGTTTATTTCATTCATTTCAGTCATTTTGTTCATTTCTTTCATTTTGGTCATTTCATTCATTTTAGTCATTTCGTTCGTTTCAGTCATTTCGTTCATTTCAGTCATTTCGTTCATTTCGTTCTTTTCGATCGTTTTGTTCATTTCGGTCATTTCGTTCTTTTGGGTCATTTCGGAAATTTCATTCGTTTTGGTCGTTTTGGTCATTTTGGTCATTTCAGTCATTTCGTTCATTTTGGCCATTTCGTTTATTTCATTCATTTCAGTCATTTTGTTCATTTCTTTCATTTTGGTCATTTCATTCATTTTAGTCATTTCGTTCGTTTCAGTCATTTCGTTCGTTTCAGTCATTTCGTTAGTTTCAGTCATTTCGGTCATTTTGTTCTTTTGGGTCATTTTGTTCTTTTCAGTCATTTCATTCATTTAGTTCATTTCGGAAATTTCATTCGTTTTGGTCGTTTTGGTCATTTCGGCCATTTCATTCTTTTTGGTCATTTCGTTCATTTCATTCATTTCAGTCATTTTGTTCATTTCTTTCATTTTGGTCATTTCATTCATTCCGTGTAGCGGAAGCATGGCGGTCAGACGGGTTGTGTCCATAAGTGTCGTACTTATGGAGCAAGTAAGAAAAGTAACATCCCAAAAAGTATTGGATGAATGAACTAGCGAAGTAGAAATCGTAGAAATGATGAGCAGATGGCGAAACGATGGAGCTCAACTGGAAAATGCAAAGAAATACGTGGACATCCATTGATCTACGAGGATGGAACCAACAACCACGGGATTGGGACGTGACCAGAGTGTTACATGGAATACTGATATGGATGAGCCGGATAATCGTTATCAATGAGTATCCCGTACAGATACTGCATTTTCACCCAATACGAGTCCGAAACGAGGACATTCCGTCATTATCCATATTCACATACACATATTGCTGAATAATAAAATATACATATACGTAGCAACTTATCAGCAATCCAAATCTATTTCAGACTTAAAATAACGTACAACTTTAAGCTCCACCCACTTCCACTTTATACCCTGCCCACTCTTAAGTAGGATAAGGATACGCATCATTGAGGTGGGTGAACACATATACTACATACATTATATCCCCAAAGTTTATTTGGATTTATTTTACCTTTATTTACCCAGGCAAACAATTTAAGAACAAATTCTTTTTTACAAATGCAGCCTGAACTTTGATGGGAAATGTTCATATGGTAATGGTAATGGTAATGGTAATGGTAATGGTTTTATTTCATTTGAACATGCATCAGATTCCAATTGAGTGCATCCCATAATCAGTTCCCAGTTCCACATGTCCAAAAGGAGTAGGAAGAAGCAAAGCTTATTAAATCCTACCCCTCCATCTGATACTTTAACAATCACTAACTCTTACATTTGTTCACTTCCTGCTTTCCATAATACAGTTTAAGGTTTTTTTTTGTTTTTTTTTTAATAATGCACCTCGTACGGAAGTACTAGGTGATATGAGCATCCAATGCCATAATGGGTACCATAGTAAGTGTCAATATAGTGATATATATAGCACATCATGACATCATATAAAATGATTTCCCACCAATAGGGGGCGTCATTAGAACTGTTTATTCATTTCAATGGGAAAAATGTCACAGAAAATATGAATGATGTAAAAATGGGTAGATTTTTGTGAAAATTCCAGATCCATTGCCTATATATCCTGAACGAGCTGAACATTTGGATGCTGGAATGTGGGAGCAGTTGGTGGAGTTTGAAACATTGGAATGTAAAAATGGAGATGGATGAATGAAATGTAGGAATATGTTGCATATTTGCAATAATTCCACAAGGACTCCTTAGTCACAGTGGACTGCATTGAGAACTGCATTTATTTATTATTGAGACTAAAATCCCTTCTTTATTTGAAATACCGTATGTTCCACTTTTATCATGTTATACTACAAGGTTGCAATGACTTCAGATAAGACATTTTACAGCTGTAATAACAATACTAGGAAACCATCAAAAGGTGCTACTGTATTTTAGCATGTTGCTATCATAGCATCAGAACTGCCACCATAGACCCCAGCTCACCCGGACAGGAAAACATGAGTGGATATGGATGGTCCCTGCCAAATGCGGCGGTCCGGATCTCCTGTGCGTTGCGTTGTGTAGCGTTGTCCAACAATGGCCGCAGTGCCAGGTGAGTTAATTGATTCCCGCTTGACTTTGCAGGCTGCAGCATGCCGGGACCCAAAGGGCAATCATGGAGCCGTGCTAATAGGGATTTGCATTTTTACAATTTGTAGTAATGTGGTACAAATGTAGTACCGTGTCTGGGTCCACTTACATCCTAAAGCCTGGAACGCTTGGCTCTTGTGAGAGTGCACTCAAAGCGTTCCGAGCACCGTTCCCTCCTTTGGCACCACTGGAAGAGGAGGTCAAGAGTAGCATGGCGGAGTCATAGTACCACCAGAATACCACGGCTTAAAGCAGCTTCTTTCATGATAACCACACAAAGTATTGCTTTCCATGTTCTTCTGAGGTCTTTTATTTAGTGGTTCCATTTCTACATCTCCTGGTGTGAAACCAGGGCTTGTTTTTCTTCCACATTTCTTATTTGGTGTTTTGGCCACGTCTAGAGGGCATTGGGTATTCACTTGCCTCCTGAGCACTGGTGGGCAAAACATTTCATTTCAGTGAACCCGATCATTCCAGTTCATTCAGGAAAAAGATCCGGTCATTTCGGTTATTTCATTCGTTTCGGTCATTTGGGTCAATTGGTGGTTAGCCTGTGATCTCCCCTGTGCATAGACCCGGTCCGCCGTGTCGAGTCAGTCGGTTCACTCATGTTCACGTTGGTTCCGCCTCAACAACGCAACAACACGTGATGACTAGAGGTGTGTCGGTCATGAACGAACGGGTCAAAAGAACTAGTTCTTTTTTGTGAAAGGAATGAACGAGGTCACCGACAGTGTCCGTCAATCTCTCGGTCTCGGTCTATCACTCGGCTAACCCCACCCACCCACAGAGCGAGACGCGACGATAGGATAAGCACGTAGATAGTCCCGCCCTGCAAAAGAAACGGTGAACTGACTCTCCAGCCAATCACAAAAAAAAGCATTTGCAACTGAACGGACTGAACGGGTATTTTAGGGGCGTCGACCTCGTTCATGGAAGTCCGATTTAGCTGGAAGTTCAATGCCAAAATCATCACAGAAATGTCAAAATGTGAAATACAAATAAGTTTGGTCTTGCTACAAGAGCCATCTGCCAGGGCTTTTAAGCTAACATTAGCAATGTAAATACTCCTTTCTTTCTCCGTTTCCCATCAATATTTGTTCCAGCTTGTGGCTACAGAGTTACCGTGCTTCAACCAAACTATGGTGGGGGCCAAATATATTCATATGTCATATGAATATGTCATATGAATATGTCATATGAATATGTCATATGAATATGTCAGGCCAAGAGTCTCCAAACTGTTCAATAAAAAGGAGTGAATTGTGATGAGTCATTGTGGTGAGTTGGTTTAGCCTCGACTGCGAGATGAGGTGTTGGGAGGGGGGGTTGGGGGGGGGGGGTGATGACTCAGCATCACTAATGTGTGTCAACTAAACACGAAGAAATGAAGGTCAAAGCCTTTAGGTGCACAATTTAGCAAGAGGACAAAAGAGGCAAAGACAAAAGGCATCATGTTATGTATACAGCATTATGGAACGGATATGCTAAATGCTAACCAGGCTAACTGCTGTTCATTTGTTTTCTTGACTGACCATTTGAATGATGTAAATAATACACCATATTTCCGGCTGATATTTGTGTTTTTTCCTTGAATCGGTATCGGCCGATACGCGCGTGGGTTCGCCGATACATTTTTCCACCGCATGATTCACAGTCAGGCATCCGCCGGGGTAATATTTGTTATCATGGTTATTTTTTCATGTAAATTGCGGGATCAAAAGCAGTATCGGCCACAAATATCGGCCCAAGCAAAATCGGCCATAGGCTAAGCATGATGGAAAAAAATCAATATCGGCATCGGCCCCAAAAAAACCATATCGGTCGATCCCTACTTTGGATCACCATCTACGGCGAGTCAGGATGAGGAGTCATCACAGTCATTATAAGCAGCTGGTGGCAAACCAAAACCCTTGGTTGCCGTGTGTCACTGAAGATACACGTTTTGTATTCCCATCTATTCCACCAGGACAGAGAAGTGGAATCCGTCATGCTGGCTGACGACTGCCGGAATGTGGTCAGGGATGATGGGAGCATGAGGAGAAGAGACAAGCCACCATCATTGGAACCTTGTTGTCTTACGTCATACTTTATATCGAATATCTTATGAAAAACAACTTCAGATATTTATGGTTTATTTTGTGACAGATAAACAAGTGCAATTTCAATATTTGAAATATAATTTCCTAAATCTATTATATCAACAGATGTGATTCTGATGTAAATATAAATATCATTGAATATATTAAATACATTAGCAAACCAGCACAGTTATCAATTAGCCACTTCCATCTCGGACGCAGATGGACTCCAACAATTTGGAGTTATTCCATACTGGTGTTATTCCCGACTGGTGTTATTCCAGACTGGTGTTATTCCAGACTGGTGTTATTCCCGACTGGTGTTATTCCAAGTGTGATGCTATGACGAATACACGCGTCCTTTCTGACAGACAGAAATGGAGTGGCCGAGACCGACATGCCGTGGCCAAGACAGACATGCCGTGGCCGAGACCGACATGCCGTGGCCGACATGCCGAGACCGACATGCCGTGGCCGAGACCGACATGACGTGGCCGACATGACGTAGCCGAGGCCGACATGACGTGGCAGAGACCGACATGCCGTGGCCAAGACAGACATGCCGTGGCCGAGACCGACATGCCGAGACCGATATGCCGTGGCCGAGACCGACATGACGTGGCCGACATGACGTAGCCGAGGCCGACATGACGTGGCAGAGACCGACATGACGTGGCCGACATGACGTAGCCGAGGCCGACATGACGTGGCAGAGACCGACATGCCATGGCCGAGACCGACATGCCATGGCTGAGGCCGACATGCCGAGGCCGACATGACGTGGCCGAGACCGACATGACGTGGCCGAGACCGACATGCCATGGCCGAGACCAACATGCCGTGGCTGAGACCGACATGCCGAGGCCGACATGCCGAGGCCGACATGACGTGGCAGAGACCGACATGACGTGGCAGAGACCGACATGCCATGGCCGAGACCGACATGCCATGGCCGAGACCGACATGCCATGGCTGAGGCCGACATGTCGAGGCCGACATGACGTGGCCGAGACCGACATGACGTGGCCGAGACCGACATGCCATGGCCGAGACCAACATGCCGTGGCTGAGACCGACATGCCGAGGCCGACATGCCGAGGCCGACATGACGTGGCCGAGACCGACATGACGTGGCCGAGACCGACATGACGTGGCCGAGACCGACATGCCATGGCTGAGACCGACATGCCGAGGCCGACATGCCGAGGCCGACATGACGTGGCCGAGACCGACATGCCATGGCCGAGACCAACATGCCGTGGCCGAGACCGACATGACGTGGCCGAGACCGAATGACATGGCCAAGACCGACATGACATGGCCGAGGCCGACATGCCATGGCCGAGACCGACATGCCGAGGCCGACATGACGTGGCCGAGACCGACATGCCATGGCTGAGACCGACATGCCATGGCTGAGACCGACATGCCGAGGCCGACATGCCGAGGCCGACATGCCGAGGCCGACATGACGTGGCCGAGACCGACATGACGTGGCCGAGACCAACATGCCGTGGCCGAGACCGACATGCCGTGGCCGAGACCGACATGACGTGGCCGAGACCGACATGACGTGGCCGAGACCGAATGACATGGCCAAGACCGACATGACATGGCCGAGGCCGACATGCCATGGCCGAGACCGACATGCCGAGGCCGACATGACGTGGCCGAGACCGACATGCCATGGCTGAGACCGACATGCCGAGGTCGACATGACGTGGCCGAGACCGACATGACGTGGCCGAGACAGACATGCCATGGCCAAGGCCGACATGCCATGGCTGAGGCCGAGTGAAATAAAGATTTTACTGTCATCCCATTTGGAAGTGGCGCATTTTGTCTCCTTTGTCGTTGTCCTCCATTCCATTTGAAACAAGTTTTGAATAAAAAATGATGGAGGTTAACTATAACGAGGTAGTGGAGTGTACAAGTGACTATTGGGGTGATATTTCATGTCTAAGGGCTCAAACATTAAAAACACGTATTTAGAAAGTCACCATAGTTTTTGTATACTCCAACTACCATAATATTCAATTTATGAACATTGACTCATATATTGAACAAGGTTATTAGGAACCAATTGATGGTGATGAAGGAGGGATTACTGTACTCCAAGACCATGAAGCGTTGCCTGGAAGAGGCAGTAGCAGCACATCGTGGTGGAAGCAGCACAACAACCCCGCCAGGACTGCATGACAGAAATAAATTCATACGACCAAAGTGTGCGATTCCCTGCTGCTCCTGGCACAAATGACAAATGTGAAATGGCACTCGGAGAGCACGGATGGTGAGCTACGATGCTAAATCGCTCGCTAAAACGCCGGAGGCTAGCAGCGTTTTATTAGGTTCACTTTCTTCTTTGTCAAATAAAAAGTCCAACAGGATGAAATAATTCATTGAAATTTCATTTAAAAACATTTTCAGAAATTGCATACATCCAGAAAGCCGCCCCCCCCCCCCGACTGCAAAAGGAAGAGAATCCGGCTGTTGCTGTTGCCTAGCAACCATTCACATACACTCTTACTGTGCGTGGATTAGACACCAGTGATGGTTTGTCTTGTTTGGTCCCCGTCACAGCTTTGTTGCCCCCCCCCCCCACAGGACACCACGTCCTGGCTAGTCATTGATAATGTATAAGTGGCCTGTCATATTTGTACGCCAACATCAACAATTATTATTAGAATTATGACATGATCAGTTATTTGTGTCTGTTATTGATATCCCACCCACATTCATACCTATGGTCAATTAACCTAGCATGCACGGGGAGAACATGCAAACTCCACACAGAGATGCCCGAGGAGGGAATTGAACTTGTGTCTCCTCGCTGTGAGGCCTTTTTTATGATAATTTATGAACATTTTTATGATAATTTAAATCTAATAATTAAACAAATTGTGATCAATATGTGCATAAATCAGACTGCACGGCAAACGGTGTTTAGCACGCAGGCCTCACAGCTAGGAGACCCAAGTTCGATTCCACCCTCGGCCATTTCTGGCCACTCCCAATTGTCCATAGGTATGAATGTGAGTGTGAATGGTTGTTTGTCTATATGTGCCCTGGGATTGGCTGGCCACCAGTCCAGGGTGGACCCTGCCTCTCGCCTGAACGCAGCTGGGATAGGCTCCAGCACCCCCCACAACTCTCGAGAGGAGAAGCGGTAGAAAATGAATGAAATTGTAAGTCATTTTTTTTATTTTTGCAGTGGCACACAGGCAGCGTAAAGCTGTTTACGTTCAGTTGATACCAGAGGGGTGTACTAGGAAGTAAGCTTGTTTTGTTTAGCATGTTTTTGGAATGTGGGAGGAAACCGGAGTACCCGGAGAAAACCCACGCATGCACGGGGAGAACATGCAAACTCCACACAGAGATGGCCAAGGGTGGAATTGAACCCTGGTCTCCTAGCTGTGAGGTCTGTGCGCTAACCACTCGTCTTCCGTGCCGCCCCCAAAGATTATACAGTAAACCTCGGATATATCGGACTCGGATATATCGGAAATTGGCTCACAACGGACAGATAAAAAAGAACCTATTTTTCTGTAATGCATTTCCAATAAAAATTCATTGCATATATCGGATTTTTTATAACGGATTTCGCCTATTTCGGACAAAATCTCCAGTCCAGTTCCAATGCATTTCCATGAAATTTCCCTGGCATATATCGGATGGCCGCATCGTGGCGCTCCGATTCGCCGAATGGTGACAGGCCGCTATACGACGTCATTTGCAGCGTTTGCAGCGTTGCCTGCGCGTCCAGGTACATTGGAAACATAGTCAAGGAAGTGCCTTTTTATAACGGATAAAATCCCATTTACGCATATACCGGATATAAATCCCATATATGCGTAAAACGGACATTTTCCGGTATACGCATATAACGGATTTCGCTTATATCGGACAAAACCAGTGGGAACAATTGAATGCGATATATCCCAGGTTTACTGTATTTTATTTTAATTATTTTAATTATTATATTATACATACAATTTTTTTTTTGCGGGTAATTTATTTGACAAACGACTTGACCAAAAGTAGAACAGAAAAGGTTTTTTCATGTATAAGTCGCTTTGGAGTATAAGTGGCAGGAACAGCCAACCTTATAGAAAAGTGCGACTTATATTTGGGAAAATACGGTAATTTCACGTATTTCAACAGCATTCAAAACATTCTGATCACATTTGGAAAAACCCAACGATGACAATGAAGTGTCACCAAAACATAAACATTACATGACAACATACACAAATATTGGCTTATTTTGATGAGGGCGTGGCAGTACTACACATGTGGTACATGTAGTATCTCCATCCACTGTTCTGACTGTGTGGCCACCATGCAACCACTTGGCCACAGGTCGGCGGCATAGGTCATCATACAAGTACCGTATTTCTACTATAAGCCGCACTTTTTTTCATAGGTTGGCTTTTTCTGCCACTTATACTTATTTTATTTTATCCACTTATTTTATTTACTTTGTTTATTTTTTGTGTAGCTGAATAAGCATTGTGTTAGCATATCTTTTATTGTTACAACGTGCCTTCCAAGAGGACCTAATGTCTGTTTTTGGTCTTGTCTGTTTGGTAGTTGGGAAAATAAATTACCCTCCACAAATGCCACTTATACTCCAGTGCGACTTATGTATGTTTTTTTTCTAACTAATGATGCATTTTTGGCATTGTGCGACTTATACTCCGGGGCGACTTATAGTCCAGAAAATAGGGTATTTTTTGTGTGAGTATAGTGTTGTTTCTGCGTTAGCCTTTTGTTGTTTGGCAGCGTCGATTCTGGGTTTAATTTCACAGAGAAATTGTTAAAAGGGAACGGAACTTTTTCAATTTTATTTTGCCCATCATTCACAATCCAAACACATATTTATTTCCCTTTCCTGTGCGTTATAACACGATGAAACAAGTGAATATGAGCTAGGCTGTTAGCAACTCCAGACTCGGTGAGCTCCCTGTATGCACACGCTATAATGCTACACAGACAACCGCTTACTCACACAAAATAAATACAGTTAAGACACTGATAAATTGTGACTTACTGACTGTTGTTTCTGCGTTAGCCTTTCGTTGTTTGGCAGCGTTGATTCTGGGTTTAATTTCACAGAGAGATTGTTAAAAGGGAAAGACACTTTTTCATTTTATTTTGCCCATCATTCACAATCCAAACACATACTTATTTCCAATTTCTGTGCATTATAACACGAAACAAGTGAATATGAGCTAGCTAACAATGCAGGCTATTAGCAACTCCCTGTATGCACACTCTATAATGCTACACAGATAACCGCTTACTCACACAAAATAAATACAGTTAAGACACTGATAAATTGTTACTTCCAGCTTTGCCTCGGACTCTCCTGCTGCAGCCATGTTTCTCTGCCGTGCTCTGCTTTTCCACACTCTTCATCAAAGGCAGCGCCAAATGGACCCCCCCGCCCCCCGAGCGGTAATACACATTAACCCCCCAAAACAATTTGCACCGCTACTGCTGTTCAGTTCCTGTCTCGCCATCTCTCCACTCCGCCTCCTTTCACTGGCAAATATTTGCATAACGTTGTTGCCATCGTTTGAGTGTTGCACTGCAAGGAGGCAAAACCACGTTACCTCCAACTCAGCACATCAGGGGCGCTTGGGGCCTCAACGACATCACTGGCAAATTGACCATATATGTATTTGCAAGACACAATCGAGGAACAGTAAAGATCAAATGTTTTGGCAGAAATGTTCTGCAACGACATGAGAGGGAACACGGCCTCTCCAATTTAAAGGGATACCACATTTTGGGGGGGGTTTGCCCACCATACACAATTCCTCTTTTGGGTGTAATCAGTTCCCAGTTTCACATGTCCAAAAGGAGTAGGAAGAAGCAAATCTTATTAAATCCTACCCCTCCATCTGCTACTTTTACAATCACTAACTCTTACATTTGTTCACTTCCTGCTTTCCTAATATAGTTTAAGTTTTTTTTAATTTTTTTTTTTTTGTCAAATCAGTTTCCAGTTCCACACGTCCAAAAGGAGTAGGAAGAAGCAAATCTTATTAAATCCTACCCCTCCATCTGGTACTTTTACAATCACTAACACTTACATTTGTTCACTTCCTGCTTTCCCAATATAGTTTAAGTTTTTTTTTATTTTTTTTTTGTCAAATCAGTTTCCAGTTCCACATGTCCAAAAGGAGTAGGAAGAAGCAAATCTTATTAAATCCTACCCCTCCATCTGCTACTTTTACAATCACTAACTGTTACATTTGTTCACTTCCTGCTTTCCCAATATAGTTTAAGTATTGTTTTTTTTTGTTTTTTTGTCAAATCAGTTCCCAGTTCCACACGTCCAAAAGGAGTAGGAGGAAGCAAAGCTTACTGAATCCTACCCCTCCATCTGCTACTTTTACAATCACTAACTCTTACATTTGTTCACTTCCTGCTTTCCCAATATAGTTTAAGTTTTTTTTAATTTTTTTTTTTTTGTCAAATCAGTTTCCAGTTCCACACGTCCAAAAGGAGTAGGAAGAAGCAACGCTTATTAAATCCTACCCCTCCATCTGGTACTTTTCCAATCACGAACTGTTACATTTGTTCACTTCCTGCTTTCCCAATATAGTTTAAGTTTTTTTTATTTTTTATTTTTTTGTCAAATCAGTTTCCAGTTCCACATGTCCAAAAGGAGTAGGAAGAAGCAAAGCTTATTAAATCCTACCCCTCCATCTGGTACTTTTACAATCACTAACTCTTACATTTGTTCACTTCCTGCTTTCCTAATATAGTTTAAGTTTTTTTTTGTTTTTTTTTTGTCAAATCAGTTTCCAGTTCCACACGTCCAAAAGGAGTAGGAAGAAGCAAAGCTTACTGAATCCTACCCCTCCATCTGGTACTTTTACAATCACTAACTGTTACATTTGTTCACTTCCTGCTTTCCCAATATAGTTTAAGTTTTTTTTAATTTTTTTTTTGTCTAATCAGTTTCCAGTTCCACATGTCCAAAAGGAGTAGGAAGAAGCAAAGCTTACTGAATCCTACCCCTCCATCTGGTACTTTTACAATCACTAACTCTTACATTTGTTCACTTCCTGCTTTCCTAATATAGTTTAAGTTTTTTTTTTTTTTTTTTTTTTGTCAAATCAGTTTCCAGTTCCACATGTCCAAAAGGAGTAGGAAGAAGCAAAGCTTACTAAATCCTACCCCTCCATCTGGTACTTTTACAATCACTAACTGTTACATTTGTTCACTTCCTGCTTTCCTAATATAGTTTAAGTTTTTTTTATTTTTATTTTTTGTCAAATCAGTTTCCAGTTCCACACGTCCAAAAGGAGTAGGAAGAAGCAAAGCTTATTAAATCCTACCCCTCCATCTGGTACTTTTACAATCACTAACTCTTACATTTGTTCACTTCCTGCTTTCCTAATATAGTTTAAGTTTTTTTTAATTTTTTTTTTTTGTCAAATCAGTTTCCAGTTCCACATGTCCAAAAGGAGTAGGAAGAAGCAAATCTTATTAAATCCTACCCCTCCATCTGGTACTTTTACAATCACTAACTGTTACATTTGTTCACTTCCTGCTTTCCTAATATAGTTTAAGTTTTTTTTAATTTTTTTTTTTTGTCAAATCAGTTTCCAGTTCCACACGTCCAAAAGGAGTAGGAAGAAGCAAAGCTTATTAAATCCTACCCCTCCATCTGGTACTTTTACAATCACTAACTGTTACATTTGTTCACTTCCTGCTTTCCTAATATAGTTTAAGTTTTTTATTTTTTTTTTTTTGTCAAATCAGTTTCCAGTTCCACATGTCCAAAAGGAGTAGGAAGAAGCAAAGCTTACTAAATCCTACCCCTCCATCTGGTACTTTTACAATCACTAACTGTTACATTTGTTCACTTCCTGCTTTCCTAATATAGTTTAAGTTTTTTTTTATTTTTATTTTTTGTCAAATCAGTTTCCAGTTCCACACGTCCAAAAGGAGTAGGAAGAAGCAAAGCTTATTAAATCCTACCCCTCCATCTGGTACTTTTACAATCACTAACTCTTACATTTGTTCACTTCCTGCTTTCCTAATATAGTTTAAGTTTTTTTTAATTTTTTTTTTTTGTCAAATCAGTTTCCAGTTCCACATGTCCAAAAGGAGTAGGAAGAAGCAAATCTTATTAAATCCTACCCCTCCATCTGGTACTTTTACAATCACTAACTGTTACATTTGTTCACTTCCTGCTTTCCTAATATAGTTTAAGTTTTTTTTAATTTTTTTTTTTTTGTCAAATCAGTTTCCAGTTCCACACGTCCAAAAGGAGTAGGAAGAAGCAAAGCTTATTAAATCCTACCCCTCCATCTGGTACTTTTACAATCACTAACTGTTACATTTGTTCACTTCCTGCTTTCCTAATATAGTTTAAGTTTTTTATTTTTTATTTTTTGTCAAATCAGTTTCCAGTTCCACACGTCCAAAAGGAGTAGGAAGAAGCAAAGCTTATTAAATCCTACCCCTCCATCTGGTACTTTTACAATCACTAACTGTTACATTTGTTCACTTCCTGCTTTCCTAATATAGTTTAAGTTTTTTTTAATTTTTTTTTTTTTGTCAAATCAGTTTCCAGTTCCACACGTCCAAAAGGAGTAGGAAGAAGCAAAGCTTATTAAATCCTACCCCTCCATCTGGTACTTTTACAATCACTAACTGTTACATTTGTTCACTTCCTGCTTTCCCAATATAGTTTAAGTTTTTTTTTTTTTTTTTTTTTTTTTGTCAAATCAGTTTCCAGTTCCACATGTCCAAAAGGAGTAGGAAGAAGCAAAGCTTATTAAATCCTACCCCTCCATCTGCTACTTTTACAATCACTAACTCTTACATTTGTTCACTTCCTGCTTTTCATAATACATTTTTTTTTATTTTTTTTAATAATGTACCTCATACGGAAGTACTGGGTGATATGAGCATCCAATGCCATAATGTGTACCATAGTGCGTGTCAATATAGTGATATATATAGCACATCATGACCAAGTGTGCTACGTTAATGAAACGATACCAAAACAGGAATCATTGATGATTATTCCATTCATCCATTCATCAACATTCCAGGTTGATTTTTGACATTTTTCTGAAGCAGCATTATCGTCTGCTTTTGTATCAACCTGCAGCGTCCTTAATAACGTTTTTATTCCTGAGATCATCAGTCGACTCCCCCAAATCCCAGCAAACACGTGAAGTCGTGTTCCAGAGGCCTCGTGCTTTCAGACAGAACACAATCCATCTAGCGTTAAAGTCCGCCCCCCTTCCACAAAGGTTCTTAACAATTGCCCTCCATTTGTGCGTCGGCTTCACCTTTGCCTCGGCCCGTTTAGTCTCTGGGACCTGCGGAGGCGGTGATGGAAGTCTTCAGCCTTGCCTCGGGCCGGAACGCCGCTGCTGAGCCCAGACGACTCTACCCGGCATGCCGCTTTCAATTCCAGTTCAAAGAGTTTTTTCATCATTCCTTGCTCGGGTATATTTGATTATTCATTCATTCATTTTCTACCGCTTTTCCTCACGAGGGTCGCGGGGGGTGCTGGAGCCTATCCCAGCTGTCTTTGGGCGAGAGGCGGGGTACACCCTGGACTGGTGGCCAGCCAATCCCAGGGCACATATAGACAAACAACCATTCACACTCACATTCATACCTATGGACAATTTGGAGTGGCTAATTAACCTAGCATGTTTTTGGAATGTGTTAATGTTCTTACAAAGAACACTAAACTCATCGCACACCAACTTAACACTCAAAAGGTATAATTATGAAACCAGCTCAGCTCATTCATTTACTACCGCTTTTTCCTCACGAGGGTCACAGGGGTGCTGGAGCCTATCCCAGCTGGACTGGTGGCCAGCCAATCACAGGGCACATATAGACAAACAACCATTCACACTCACATTCATACCTATGGACAATTTGGAGTCGCCAATTAACCTAGCATGTTTTTGGAATGTGGGAGGAAACCGGAGTACCCGGAGAAAACCCACGCATGCACGGGGAGAACATGCAAACTCCACACAGAGATGCCCGAGGGCGGGGACCGAACCCTGGTCTCCTAGCTGTGAGGTCTGCGCACTAACCACCAGACCGCCGTGCCGCCTATATTTGATTATATTTGATTATATTTGATTTATGATCCGAGTCCCCTCGTGATGACTTTCTTTCTCTTTTGGAGTAATAACAATTGCGTAATCCTTTCATTGAAGATGCCATTTTAAGATCTACGACGAGCCACAAAAACTGAAACTGTATTCATTTCTATAGTACACAGTACATGATTGGGTTTTTTTCAGAGTAAATCTTGTGCAGGTGAAGTATTGTCCTGAGCTTTGGGTCGTGACTGAAAGAACCAGATTGTGGGTGCAAGCGGCAGAAATGAGTTTTCTCCTCAGGGGGGCTGGGCTCTCCCTTTGAGAGAAGGTGAGAAGAACTGTCGTCCGCGAGAAACCACAAGTTGAATCTCCGCAATCCGCACCGAAAGGAGCCACATGAGATGGTCCGGGCGTTTGTGACCCTGAAATCCCTGCTGCACCCGTTGTACTGTGTAGATCATGGGTGGGCAAGCTACGGCCCGGGGGCCACATGTGGCCCACTAAGCGTTTGAATCCGGCCCGCCAGTTGCTTTCTATGGTAATGGTCATGGTTTTATTTCATTTGAACATGCATCAGATTCCAATTGAGTGCATCCCATAATCAGTTCCCAGTTCCACATGTCCAAAAGGAGTAGGAAGAAGCAAAGCTTATTAAATCCTACCCCTCCATCTGGTACTTTTACAATCACTAACTCTTACATTTGTTCACTTCCTGCTTTCCATAATACACTTTAAGGTTTTTTTTTGTTTTTTTTTAATAATGTACCTCATACCGAAGTACGAGGTGATATGACCCTACAACGACATAATAATTTGATCACTTCCTGCTTTCCTAATATGGTTTAAGGTTTTTTTTTGTTTGTTTTTTTGTTTGTCACGTACCGAAGTACTCGGTGATATGACCATACCATGGCATAATGGGTACCATAGTAACTGTCAATATAGTGATTTATTGTATTTATTAGTGATTATTTCGCAAACATCAACTGCTTCTAAATATTTCAAATTTTAACAATTTTAACAACAGCTGGCAACATAAGTCAAGTCGGATGTATGATTCAGTAATATTATTATTATTAACAAAATAATAATAATAATATAATAACATTAGTATAACTAATAATAATAATAATTCTAATAAAAATAACAATAATAATAATAATACATTTATAACACACTTTACATCAAATAAGTGATTTCAAAGTGCACATATAGCAGATTGCATGACACTTTTACATGTAAAATATGTGTAAAAATATATGTGTACAAATGGACTGTTACATGTAAAATACTACATAATCCCCCCCGTCAATTTTGTTAAATTAATGCGGCCCGCGAGTCAAAAAGTTTGCTAAAACAAACACTAAAGAAAGAAAGAAATACAATTCACACTCCAGGCTTTACAAAGCACAGGTCAGAGGTCATGTCAGAAGCACATGTATGAATATATGAATATGAATATATATATGAATACACGTTGTATGGCTTCCAAGGACTCCAGTGTCTCATCTTCCACGCTGCAAATAGTCCAATCATATTTAATGAAACGTGTCTAAGCCATTTTATCAATGATGCCGGGGGGGTTTGCTTATTAGTATTTAGCATTTAGAAATTCACAGGCAGCTAAACATTATTTAGAAATAGTAGGGGCGTAACGCTAGGCTACACGTCCACTTGTCCATCAACAGTTTTTTAGAAATGTATTCATGAATAAATATTGCTGTTTTGGAGTTGAAGACGGATGTTCTGCACAAAACAACACAAAAGGAGCGCAAAAAAGGACACTACTTTGGTTCATAGGTTATGACTGGTTATGTCAGGGGTGGGCAAACTTTTTGACTCGCGGGCCGCATTAATTTAACAAAATTGACGGGGGGGATTATGTAGTATTTTACACGTAACAGTCCATTTGTACACCTATATTTTTACACATATTTTACATGTAAAAGTGTCATGCAATCTGCTATATGTGCACTTTGAAATCATTTATTTGATGTAAAGTGTGTTTCTCAATGTATTATTATTATTGTTATTTTTATTAGAATTATTATTATTATTATTAGTTATAGTAATGTTATTATATTATTATTTTGTTAATAATAATAATATTACTACCATTATTATATTAATATTAACAACAATATTAATATAATTGTAGTATTATTATCATTATTGACAACAACATTATTATTATTATTATTGTTATTTTATTAGAATTAATATTATTATTATTAGTTATAGTAATGTTATTATATTATTATTATTTTGTTAATAATAATAATATTACTACCATTATTATATTAGTATTATTAACAACAATATTAATATAATTGTAGTGTTATTATCATTATTGACAACAACATTATTATTATTATTATTATTATTTCTATTACTATTATTGTGCTTGTGCTCCTTTTTCCAGGAGTATTTTGTAATATTACTACCATTATTATATTGATATTATTAACAATATTAATATAATAGTAGTATTATTATCATTATTGACAACATTATTATTATTATTATTATTATTATTATTATTATTATTATTATTATTATTATTATTATTATGTGTCCCTTTTTCCAGGAGCATTTTGTAAACAACAGACCACATCAAATAACGAAATTGATAAAGCAGCTACCTCAACCATCAAAAAGTTGTCCCAAGCCACGATGCCAGGTTGTATGTTGAGTTCAAATGAAATATTTGGAAAAAACAGGCGGGCCATATTGAAACACTTGGCGGGCCGGATGTGGCCCCCGCGCCGTAGTTTGCCCACCCCTGGGTTATGTAATAGGCCGAAACTTCAAATAAGTAATAACTCAAAACGAGAGCAGCACAAACGTTCATTTTAACTGCAGAAACGGAGAACAAAAAGTGAGACAGGCGGCCAACTTGGCTTGGTAGTGTTACACTAGATGTTGGCTCGACACACAACACACAACACACAACACACAACACACAACACACAACACACAACACACAACACACAACACACAACCACCACACTCGATTGTAGGAACCATACATTTGCATGCAACTGTCCAATGATCAAAGTTTATTAAAAATTAATTTAAATGAATGGCCATGTCACATTACGTCACAAATACGCCAATCTCTGCTCTACTTTACTGAAGTACAGCTAAATGAATGAAGTCTGGATTATACTACATTATGAAGTATTATTCATTTTCTACCGCTTTTTCCTCACGAGAGTCGCGGGGGGTGCTGGAGCCTATCCCAGCTGTCTTCGGGCGAGAGGCGGGGTCCACCCTGGACTGGTGGCCAGCCAATCACAGGGCACATATAGACAAACAACCATTCACACTCACATTCATACCTATGGACAATTTGGAGTGGCTAATTAGCCTAGCATGTTTTTGGAATGTGGGAGGAAACCGGAGTACCCGGAGAAAACCCACGCATGCACGGGGAGAACATGCAAACTCCACACAGAGATGGCCGAGGGTGGGGAAAGACAAAATAAGAAGCAAAAAAGTTACCACTTCCACACAAAATAGGAGGAGAACACATTCATTCATTCATTTTCTACCGCTTATCGTCATGAGGGTCACAATGGTGCTGGAGCCTATCCCAGCTGTCTTCGGGCGAGAGGCGGGGTACACCCTGGACTGGTGGCCAGCCAATCCCAGGGCACATATAGACAAACAACCATTCACACTCACATTCATACCTATGGACAATTTGGAGTGGCTAATGAACCTAGCATGTTTTTGGAATGTGGGAGGAAACCGGAGTACCCGGAGAAAAGCCACGCATGCACGGGGAGAACATGCAAACTCCACACAGAGATGGCCGAGGGCGGGGACCGAACCCTGGTCTCCTAGCTGTGAGGTCTGCGCACTAACCACCAGACCGCCGTGCCGCCCTTCTGAAGTATGAACAGCACCAAATTCTATAAAAATATAAATGAAGTTAATTGATGGTGCACATGACAGAAAATCTATTTACCTAATACTGCTTCCTTGAATAGAATCAGAATATTAAAGGGTTGCGTTCAAAGACACCACGTCATTTAATGCCTCACCAATCCAAACAATAGAATTAGCAGTAGAACTACAGAGCCGAGGACTACACAGATCCTACGTGATATGATATGAGCTGGTGCCATATGTGGTACTATAAATACAAACATCTGATGAAAAGTACTAGCCACGTGTACATGTACACAAATACTCCTATTACATTAGTTATTGTATTCTATTGTTCCAATTACAGTCCGCCTCATTCCGAAAGTGCCAATCCCAATGAACATATCATGGGATTCACAGATGTGGAATATTCCTATATTCCTATTTATTCCTATTCCTATTTTGTGAATGTGTTGCCGCGAACGCAGAACCACAAATATGCGGCGATGGTTCCCGTCTGTTCCGTAATATTTGGTCTCCGCTGACAACTCTGATAATTGGCATTTCATTACCGGCTGACAAGATGAGCGCCAACGTTTATTTGTGGTGTGTCGGTCATGAACGAACGGGTCAAAAGAACTCAAATACCCGTTCAGTCCGCTCAGTTTTTTTGATTGGCTGGAGAGTCAGTTCATGCTCGGTTAATCGGCCACTCCAAATTATCCACACCATTGTACCCACCATGTGAGTGTGAATGGTTGTTTGTCTACGTATATGTGCCCTGGGATTGGCTGGCCACCAGTCCAGCTGGGATAGGCTCCAGCACCCTCCGCCAACCTCGTGAGGATGAGCGGTAGAAAATGAACGATTTTCCAAATGCATCACAATTGAAGGCAAATGAAGAAACTGTGCCAGGACCAGTGGCGCCTCTTCCAAGCCTACCGGGGCCAGGAAGGAGAACTGTATCTGAGGACTAGACTACCTGAGGATTAGTATGGTATTGTTATGGCTACAACAATTGTTCACACAGGACAAAGCTGTTCATGTCATTCTGTTATGAAGTCAAGTCAAGTCCATCGTGGACCAATGGTTGGATGCTTGGGTACTGTACACATACAGTACCCAAGGCTTGGGTACTGTACACATACAGTACCCAAGGCTTGGGTACTGTACACATACAGTACCCAAGGCATTCACAAGATGCATTTAAAACATTTTATGATAAGAAGTAACATTCACTGGTCACTAGGTGTCAGTAACGTTACGGTCCGGAACAAGGAAGTAATGAATTTCCAAAAGTCTCATGTTAAGATCTGGCAAATCTCGAGTAGGTTTGATCACAGCTTCTGCTTGGCCAATAACACCACGGCAGCTGTGAAAGTCGGAACACCAAAGTATGATTGCAAGGTTTATAGTACACGTAAAACACTCAATACTCAGTACTCGGTCAATCCCAGCCATTTTTCCAAAGACAACCCCACCGGTACCAGTTTGACTGATGTTTCAAGGCACACAGATGATTGTGTTTTATGGACATGGATCCTACCAAAACAAAGATTAGACTCCCGCCTTTCATCAGTAAAAAAAGTTTGTTTCTACCTTTTTCCGTTCTTTAGTAATCATCGATAGAACATGGGTTTCCGGATAGTTTCAGGAAATTTGCAGCTTTTTGGGAAAAGATCCATTTTGCCACAAATATTATTTGGGACGGCTCAAATAGATCAACAATCAACCAACAAAAAAACAAAAAAACTAAACAAAAAGTTAGTCGTGTTAACGGCAGGTTTTCCATGATTTCCCTACAAAAACATTCTATTTATAAATGAGGAATTCTACTTATCACGTTCCGGTATGGAACCGATGCACCCATACCGCTGGGGGCAGTCGGGTCCTCTTATGTGGACTCCGGTAGGAACCAAATCAACTGGTCCCAAACTTCCTTCTGGTGGTTCACTTGTTTTCCCGAGATGACTTTTCCTGGAAGAGTGGTTATTCTTTCCTAGCTATTTTGTCTCCAGAAAGATCAAGATGACAAAAACAAGGAAGATTTTTTTTTCTCCGTGAATAATAAATTCATTGGAGTGGCAAGGAATACCGGAAATAAAGGTCTGCCGTTCTAGTTGGAGTCCATAGAATAGATTCATAGGAATGATTACTTCCGGTCACGTGTGAGACTAATCTCTTTGGATGTTCCGGAGCCATATTGGAATATGTTCAAAGCCTCATTAAAGCAATGAGAACGGCTTCACCCTGCTGACGTCAGCCACAAACCAGCATGGAAGCATGGGAGCATGGAAACATGAAAACATGGGACCATGGAAGCATGGGAGCATGGAAGCATGGAAACATGGGAGCATGGGAGCATGGAAGCATGGAAGCATGGAAACATGGAAGCATGGAAAGATGGGAGCATGGGAGCATGGGAGCATGGAAACATGGAAGCATGGAAACATGGAAGCATGGGAGCATGGAAGCATGGAAGCATGGAACCATGGAAACATGGAAACATGGAAACATGGGAGCATGGAAGCATGGAAGCATGGAAACATGGAAACATGGAAGCATGGGAGCATGGAAACATGAAAACATGGGAGCATGGAAACATGGAAACATGGGAGCATGGAAACATGGAAACATGGAAACATGGGACCATGGAAGCATGGAAGCATGGAAACATGGAAACATGGAAACATGGGAGCATGGAAACATGGAAGCATGGAAACATGGAAACATGGGAGCATGGAAGCATGGAAGCATGGAAACATGGAAGCATGGAAACATGGGAGCATGGAAACATGGAAGCATGGAAACATGGAAACATGGGAGCATGGAAGCATGGAAGCATGGAAACATGGAAGCATGGAAACATGGAAACATGGGAGCATGGAAGCATGGAAGCATGGGAGCATGGAAACATGAAAACATGGGAGCATGGAAACATGGAAACATGGGAGCATGGAAACATGGAAGCATGGAAACATGGAAACATGGAAACATGGGAGCATGGAAACATGGAAGCATGGAAACATGGAAACATGGAAGCATGGAAGCATGGAAGCATGGAAACATGGAAACATGGGAGCATGGAAACATGGAAGCATGGAAACATGGAAGCATGGAAACATGGAAACATGGAAGCATGGGAGCATGGGAGCATGGAAGCATGGAAGCATGGAAGCATGGAAGCATGGAAACATGGAAGCATGGAAGCATGGAAGCATGGGAGCATGGAAACATGGAAACATGGAAGCATGGAAACATGGAAACATGGGAGCATGGAAGCATGGAAGCATGGAAACATGGAAGCATGGAAGCATGGAAACATGGAAGCATGGAAGCATGGAAGCATGGAAACATGGAAGCATGGGAACATGGAAGCATGGAAGCATGGAAGCTGTTGTGGCTGTCGGAGCAGGGAAAGCGTGATAAACACCCACGCGTCTTCGGCACGGCGCTCGTGGGCTGGTCGTGGCGGGCGCGCACGTGCAAGCGCTTGATCACAACGATCGATCGGCCCAAGGCGGCCGTCGGCGTCCCGATGAGCCAAACATGATCTCCCGTCGCCACGCCGGCGTGGGCGGGCATCACGCACATCTTTAGCATCGGGACAACTTGACGACAAGTGACCACGCGTGGGGCCGTGGCCGCCTTTCAAAGCACACAGCCGAGCTCCGAACGGAAGACAAAGCAGAAGTTAAACACGCAGTACTACGTCCGTGTACTCACAAGTAGAAGCGGCTGTGACGGCAGGTTGCGTGGATGAGGCGTCCGCAGCACGGAAGCCACCGAGTGTCTCCGTGGACAATTAAGCCTGTTCGGTCGCAGTCATGACGCGGGTCTCCGTGGACGGAATCCAAATCCTGACAGCTCGTTGACTTGTCGTGGAGCTGGTTTCCGTGTACACACACGGTGTTTCACCGTGGATCCCTCACCCCCTCCCCCTGGTGACGTCACTGCAAGATGCCGCCGCAGAGTGGATTCATTCTTGGTCAACACTTGTCTGTCGGGGATGTTATTAGAATATTAATAACCAACTTCACATCCTTTATTCAGTTAAGTTCTCCTTTTTATGTGGAATCTTAACATTAATATTCATAAATGGAATATTTACACTAACCTTTACACTCCTGTTATTCTTTGTTTACATCACATTGCATAACTCCACACGACCGCTAACTAGCTAGCAAGCTAAACACTTATTTCTTCATTCATTCATTTTCTACCGCTTATCCTCACCAGGGTGGCGGGGGTGCTGGAGCCTATCCCACCCTGGACTGGTGGCCAGCCAATCCCAGGGCACATATAGACAAACAACCATTCACACTCACATTCATACCTATGGACAATTTGGAGTGGCTAATTAACCTAGCATGTTTTTGGAATGTGGGAGGAAACCGGAGTACCCGGAGAAAAGCCACGCATGCACGGGGAGAACATGCAAACTCCACACAGAGATGGCCGAGGGTGGAATCGAACTCGGGTCTCGTCGCTGTGAGGCCTGCGTGCTAACCACTTGGCAGCACTGGAAGAAGTTTGACCATGGAAAGTCATCCCACGGGGGCCATCCCAAGATGGCATGTCCCACGTGAAAGAGTGGGAAAAGGTACTCCACCTGGTTTTTGGCTTCATATGTTTAGAAGAAGGGCGGCACGGTGGACGAGTGGTTAGCGCGCAGACCTCAGCATATCTGCAGTATATCTACAGTATATCTACAGTAGATCTACAGTAGATCTACAGTAGATCTACAGTAGATCTACAGAAAACAGAAGTTGTGCTTTTTGGACCAAAAACCTTTTTAGACATGTCCTCCGTTCTCCAATTGTCGTCCGCCTACGAGGAACCTTGGGGTCACTTTTGGATGCACGTTTAATGTCATTAAATGGACATTCTTCAGATGAGACTTCTTGCTAAAATAAAACGGTTTGTTCCTCAGGCTGACATCGGAAGATGAAGATGGCTGTCCCTGGACCGGGACTCTACCCAGCACCTTCAGAGTCCATTCATGTTCACAGGAACCTGCACCACAGGGGGATTATTGCCAATCACTATCCATTGGATTGTCTTCCATACCGGCTAAATCTGCTACTAGCAAGAGTACACGGTCAACCAGCACTGAAGTACTTTGATACCCCCAAATTCCCTCCAAATCATAATCTCGGAGGATTCGTAATTCAGTCCGGATGCGAGTACGTCGCTCACCAGTGGCGCTGGCCACAGTCTCTGGACGACTTTCACCAATGGTTTGTTGACTGTGGACCACACAGAGTCATGAGGTCTGTAGACCAGCTCCTGTTGGTTGTGCTCAAATCCAGACTGAGAACTAGAAGATGGCGGCTGCGAGTTACTGAGTTGGACGGTGGCGTGGAGTGAGGCTCATGGCTGCTGATTGCTTTTTGTTAGCATGTTTGCCATGAAGTCAGGAGATCTGGAAGATCTAGGTTGGTATCTCTGGGGGGGAGTTTGCATGTTCTCCCCACAAACACCTGGTTTTTCTCTGGGTAGTCTGGTCCCTCCCATGGAACATTCCAAAAATATACATATGCATACATTCATACCTACGAACAGATGGAGACTCTAAATTGTCCGAAGGTATGAATGTCAATGTCAACGTGAATGTTTGTCCATAAGCACCCTGCCATTGGATGGCCACCAGTCCAGGGCGGACCCCCTCCAGCATAGCCCCACCACCTTAGTGAGGATAAGCAGCATAGAAAATCAATGATTGAAGGAATCGAGCTTGCTCATTAAGATTCAGGGTCCGCCGTGTCCAGTCAGTCCGTTCACTCGTGTTCACGTTGGTTCCGACTCAACTGTCGAGTGTCGGTCAATCTCTCGGTCTCGGTCTTTCAGTCAGACGATAGGATAAGACAGGCTAGCACGCATTTAGTCCCGCCCTGCCAAAGGAACGGTGAACTGACTCTCCGGCCAATCAAAAAAAAGCATTTGCAACTGAACGGACTGAACGGGTATTTTAGGGGCGGTGACCTCAGTCGGAAAGAAGTTGGACGCCGATGGACTGGTGCACATTTCCTTCATTTCCATGGTCCAATTGGTAGATTTACCCAAATGGGCGTTTTACACCCGAGGTTTAGGAGGTCAGGGTTGGCCAAACAGACATGTTGCATCTTCAGCAGTGAGCTCAACTTCTAGGAGCTCCGACTTCCTGATTTGGTGATCATGTTCTGTAAATGTGGACCAAAAGGAATCTGGTGAACTGGAGACCTGGGTTTCCTCCCTCAGTCCAGCAAAGCAAGATGGATGAAGGACAGAGGGTTCACTCCATGGTGGATAAACAGTTGAGAGCCACAGCTGTCTCCGCACGGCCGTGATCCAGTCGTCCTGCCGCCAGATTGCTGCGACCGCTAAACCTTTAGATACCGTCCCTACAAGGAAAATCCACTTCATCTTGTCTTCTTTGCTCTTTGTTGAGAAGGGGCTGGACCCAGAGAGTCCAGTCCAGTCTCTCAGGTACCCTCCAGATGTTCATTTGTCAGAATCCACAGACCCGTTCAACTTCACGAGCTGCTCCATTTTCCGTGCTGCATTGCACCACTTGAAGCATCCTTGCTGTGTTTCACTCCAGCCAAACACAAAGCTGCCAAAAGGCTCATCTTGGATTTTATTGGTCACCACCACCACCTAAACGAGTACATAGGTAGGAGTCGTTACTGCATTCATGACTCCACCCCCAAATGATGTCATCTCGTTAGCTTGTGGAGAAGACCTTCATGTGTTTCAGAAAGGTCAAATTATCAGCCGAAGCGATGAAGAACTCATTCATTCATTCATTCATTCATTTTCTACCGCTTATCCTCACGAGGGTCACAGGGGTGCTGGAGCCTATCCCAGCTGTCTTGGGGCGAGAGGCGGGGTCCACCCTGGACTGGTGGCCAGCCAATCACAGGGCACATATAGACAAACAACCATTCACACTCACATTCATACCTATGGACAATTTGGAGTGGCCAATTAACCTAGCATGTTTTTGGAATGTGTTAATGTTCTTACAAAGAACACTAAACTCATCACACACCAACTTAACACTCAAAAGGTATAATTATGAAACCAGCTCAGCTCATTCATTTTCTACCGCTTTTTCCTCACGGGGGTCACGGGGGTGCTGGAGCCTATCCCAGCTGGACTGGTGGCCAGCCAATCCCAGGGCACATATAGTCAAACAACCATTCACACTCACATTCATACCTATATGGACAATTTGAAGTGGCTAATTAACCTAGCATGTTTTTGGAATGTGGGAGGAAACCGGAGTACCCGGAGAAAACCCACGCATGCACGGGGAGAACATGCAAACTCCACACAGAGATGGCCGAGGGGGGAATTGAACCCTGGTCTCCTAGCTGTGAGGTCTGCGTGCTGGTCCGCCATACCGCCCGATGAAGAAATATGAATGAATGATTACTGTTATGTAGTTGACTACAGCCACATATTGAAAATAGGAATATTGAATATGACCTTCCCACTGTACGGAGGTTGGTCACTGAGCCAACATTCAGAGTGAAAAAAACGGTTCTCCACTCATTCCACATTCATCCATGACCAAACAGTACGTATTGTTATTGACAGATAAAAGCAGCCATCAGTAAATGTATGATTAAGTTATGAATGCTGCGTTCAATTCTCTTCTTTTATTCCGTTCTTTGCCACCTTGTTCGGGTGATGAAGAAGCCGAGCATCACAAAGGGCATCCTGACCGCTCTTCATCATCGGCGCAGTCATCCATCTCCTTCCACGCTCCAAGTCCATCAAGTCCCAACATGACTGCTGCCCTCCTCCGTCAGACGGAGCCATAAAATGGCAGCGGCCGTCCCGTACTTCCACCACCAACTGACAAGTCATCGCTTTGTGATTCATGATGGTGGACGTGTCAGCGGTGGATGGACTTCAAGGGTCATTTTGAGGCGTGGCAGTAGATCCATTCAGGAACATCGACAGTCGAAGAGAAGGATGCCGTGAAAGCTTGTTCTCTTTTTGGGACCATGGACCCTTACAGGAAAGTCCTACAATCTCTAACGCTATTATTATTCACATATACATATATATATATATATATATATATATATATATATACAATTATTTTTGTATTCGATTAATCTGAAGCTTCCTTAACGGAGTCATCACTTCGGCAAACACAATCACTGCAGGTCGATTCCAGTTTCATTTGCTCATATGTGACCCGTGTCATTTTTTCCAAAAAAGAACATCATGACGGCAGTCAAATGCGGTGGTGGTAGTGTGATGGTCTGAGGCTGTTTTGTTCCTCCAGGACCTGGAAGGCTTGCTGAGGCACACTTACACACATTTTCCATGCAATTTGTTTCTTACATTTTGCCCATAACAGGTTTAGTAGCTAAACAATAATAATAAATAATAAGGTGAAGGCAAAACAGTCTTTATGGCGCAAGGGCCAGTGCAGTTCTACACCACTTTAACTAAACAACTAAACTACAGAATTCGTGAAAACATAATATTGAACTCACCATTGTATTTCTATTTTGTATACAATAGTTAGATATTATTTGACAAGCTACCAACCGGTAGATGCAGATGTTAGCTTTGTGCAAATGTACCCTTCAAATATATTTGCTTTAGTTTATTCCCAACATGCAAAACAATGGACATACGTAGCAGTACATCATGTGCACTTGTCCGAAAATAAAGCGGCGCTTATTTAATCCCACCCCTTCTGATAGTTGTTCACTTCCTGTGTTAGCATGTTGCGCTGTCAATTCCAACGGTTTAAGTACAGCCTCACTTTGTGAATAACTTGTTCAGCCAAACAAATGGATAAAGTACAGTGGAACCTTGGTTATCAGCGATCCCAGTTAGCACCTTTTTTTGTTCATATGCTAAAACTTTGTCCCAGTTTAGGCACATTTTCTGGTTAGCGTACCATATGTCGCCCGTCTTGTGTACTTGTAGTCCTTTCTGGTGGTTAGCCCTTTATTGTTCCCAAATTGAAGTTTTACGTAGATGAAACTATTCCAAATGCATATAAATGACGAGTGAAAGGGAAAAACATGTCAGCATACGTTTACCTTCATTGACGACGTGATTGATGCCTATTTTTGGTTGTTTTTGTTGAGTTCCATCGTGTTTTTGTCATTCATCAAAATGCTGCTACTTTTGCAACTTTCTCCGGCTCCACTTTGGCAGTTTGAGGCGACAAACACGACTGAATTCAAGAAAGAATTCGTAGGTTTTGATGTGTTGATCTCGCTGCCACGTGGTGTCTTTGGCAGCAATCACGTCTTCGGTGAATTTTAAAGCATATTTCAATATTTACATTCATTTTTGAATTGTTTCCTGCATGTACAAGTGAATTGTAACATCATAAAAACGTGTTTTGTGGTCACATTTTTGGCTTTTTGGAAAGGATGAACTCGATGTTCATGAGGGGAACATTGTGGGGAACATTGATTTGGTTAAAGTACACCAGGAGACACTAGCGCCTTCTAGAACGGCTTTGTGATGATAGGCGAGGTTCCACTGCACCGAGATGACAAGGCACAAGGTAAGAAAATAAATAATGGTAAATAAATACAAGAGATAAAAGACATCAAATAAGGGAATCAAACTTTCATAATAATCATAATAAATAAGACATGTTGTATGCTAACATAATCATGCCGCGGTGGCCCAGTGGTTAGTGTGTCGGCCACACAGTCGGTAGACTCGTGCGTGGGGTTTCCCCGGGTGCGCCCGTTCTCGGGTGTACCCTGCCCGTCACCCAAAGTCAGCTGGGATAGGAGACCCTAGTTCGATTCCACGCCATGTCTGTGTGGAGTTTGCATGTTCTCCCCGTGCATGCGTGGGTTTTCTCCGGGTACTCCGGTTTCCTCCCACATTCCAAAAACATGCTAGGTTAATTAGCCACTCCAAATTGTCCATAGGTATGAATGTGAGTGTGAATGGTTGTTTGTCTATATGTGCCCTGGGATTGGCTGGCCACCAGTCCAGCTGGGATAGGCTCCAGCACCCCCGCGACCCTGGTGAGGATAAGCGGTAGAAAATGAATGAATGGTTGGGGTGTTAAAAAAGTATACTTTTCAGTGAGTGACGCTTAAAATAATAATAGTCATATATTCTGTAATATATATTACAATATACATTATTAGTTTAATAGAATTTTACATTTACAATTTTTTGTGTAAAAATGATTTCAAAAATATGTTATTTAATATTATAAAAATGCTTTCTGCAGTTGAGGACATATGGTAAATGTCCTTGAATTAGCGGAAAAAGGAATTTTAGTGATTTGAAAAATGGGCTGATATCAGCATAGAAATATCGGTTACATCGGCTGATATCGATATTGGTTTTCCCAATCATGAAAAAGGATATTTAACGATATTTGAAAAATGGGCTGATATCAGCATAGAAATATCGGTTACATCGGCTGATATCGATATTGGTTTTCCCAATCATGAAAAAGGATATTTAACGATATTTGAAAAATGGGCTGATATCAGCATAGAAATATCGGTTACATCGGCTGATATCGATATTGGTTTTCCCAATCATGAAAAAGGATATTTAACGATATTTGAAAAATGGGCTGATATCAGCATAGAAATATCGGTTACATCGGCTGATATCGATATTGGTTTTCCCAATCATGAAAAAGGATATTTAACGATATTTGAAAAATGGGCTGATATCAGCATAGAAATATCGGTTGTATCGGCTGATATCGATATTGGTTTTCCCAATCATGAAAAAGGATATTTAACGATATTTGAAAAATGGGCTGATATCAGCATAGAAATATCGGTTGTATCGGCTGATATCGATATTGGTTTTCCCAATCATGAAAAAGGATATTTAACGGTATTTGAAAAATGGGCTGATATCAGCATAGAAATATCGGTTGTATCGGCTGATATCGATATTGGTTTTCCCAATCATGAAAAAGGATATTTAACGATATTTGAAAAATGGGCTGATATCAGCATAGAAATATCGGTTATATCGGCTGATATCGATATTGGTTTTCCCAATCATGAAAAAGGATATTTAACGATATTTGAAAAATGGGCTGATATCAGCATAGAAATATCGGTTATATCGGCTGATATCGATATTGGTTTTCCCAATCATGAAAAAGGATATTTAACGATATTTGAAAAATGGGCTGATATCAGCATAGAAATATCGGTTACATCGGCTGATATCGATATTGGTTTTCCCAATCATGAAAAAGGATATTTAACGATATTTGAAAAATGGGCTGATATCAGCATAGAAATATCGGTTACATCGGCTGATATCGATATTGGTTTTCCCAATCATGAAAAAGGATATTTAACGATATTTGAAAAATGGGCTGATATCAGCATAGAAATATCGGTTATATCGGCTGATATCGATATTGGTTTTCCCAATCATGAAAAAGGATATTTAACGATATTTGAAAAATGGGCTGATATCAGCATAGAAATATCGGTTACATCGGCTGATATCGATATTGGTTTTCCCAATCATGAAAAAGGATATTTAACGGTATTTGAAAAATGGGCTGATATCAGCGTAGAAATATCGGTTATATCGGCTGATATCGATATTGGTTTTCCCAATCATGAAAAAGGATATTTAACGGTATTTGAAAAATGGGCTGATATCAGCGTAGAAATATCGGTTATATCGGCTGATATCGATATTGGTTTTCCCAATCATGAAAAAGGATATTTAACGGTATTTGAAAAATGGGCTGATATCAGCGTAGAAATATCGGTTACATCGGCTGATATCGATATTGGTTTTCCCAATCATGAAAAAGGATATTTAACGATATTTGAAAAATGGGCTGATATCAGCGTAGAAATATCGATATTGGTTTTCCCAATCATGAAAAAGGATATTTAACGATATTTGAAAAATGGGCTGATATCAGCATAGAAATATCGGTTATATCGGCTGATATCGATATTGGTTTTCCCAATCATGAAAAAGGATATTTAACGGTATTTGAAAAATGGGCTGATATCAGCGTAGAAATATCGGTTACATCGGCTGATATCGATATTGGTTTTCCCAATCATGAAAAAGGATATTTAACGATATTTGAAAAATGGGCTGATATCAGCGTAGAAATATCGATATTGGTTTTCCCAATCATGAAAAAGGATATTTAACGATATTTGAAAAATGGGCTGATATCAGCATAGAAATATCGGTTATATCGGCTGATATCGATATTGGTTTTCCCAATCATGAAAAAGGATATTTAACGATATTTGAAAAATGGGCTGATATCAGCATAGAAATATCGGTTACATCGGCTGATATCGATATTGGTTTTCCCAATCATGAAAAAGGATATTTAACGATATTTGAAAAATGGGCTGATATCAGCATAGAAATATCGGTTACATCGGCTGATATCGATATTGGTTTTCCCAATCATGAAAAAGGATATTTAACGATATTTGAAAAATGGGCTGATATCAGCATAGAAATATCGGTTATATCGGCTGATATCGATATTGGTTTTCCCAATCATGAAAAAGGATATTTAACGATATTTGAAAAATGGGCTGATATCAGCATAGAAATATCGGTTACATCGGCTGATATCGATATTGGTTTTCCCAATCATGAAAAAGGATATTTAACGATATTTGAAAAATGGGCTGATATCAGCATAGAAATATCGGTTATATCGGCTGATATCGATATTGGTTTTCCCAATCATGAAAAAGGATATTTAACGGTATTTGAAAAATGGGCTGATATCAGCATAGAAATATCGGTTGTATCGGCTGATATCGATATTGGTTTTCCCAATCATGAAAAAGGATATTTAACGGTATTTGAAAAATGGGCTGATATCAGCATAGAAATATCGGTTATATCGGCTGATATCGATATTGGTTTTCCCAATCATGAAAAAGGATATTTAACGATATTTGAAAAATGGGCTGATATCAGCATAGAAATATCGGTTGTATCGGCTGATATCGATATTGGTTTTCCCAATCATGAAAAAGGATATTTAACGGTATTTGAAAAATGGGCTGATATCAGCATAGAAATATCGGTTATATCGGCTGATATCGATATTGGTTTTCCCAATCATGAAAAAGGATATTTAACGGTATTTGAAAAATGGGCTGATATCAGCATAGAAATATCGGTTATATCGGCTGATATCGATATTGGTTTTCCCAATCATGAAAAAGGATATTTAACGATATTTGAAAAATGGGCTGATATCAGCATAGAAATATCGGTTACATCGGCTGATATCGATATTGGTTTTCCCAATCATGAAAAAGGATATTTAACGATATTTGAAAAATGGGCTGATATCAGCATAGAAGTATCGGTTGTATCGGCTGATATGGGTGATTTTTGACCCACTTATGGAAGAGTCACTCATGCATCTAAGGGTTAACTTTAGCAACTTTTTAGAAAAGGAGTGCCACAAAGCATGCTGGGAGTGATGTCGGTGCCCAGCTGGTTTGAGTGTGAATGCGTGTTTGTGTCATGTTGCCCAAAGGCAGCTGGGAAATGCTCAAGTCGCCGGCACAGAAAAGGATCCCTTCTTGGGGTTGGTGGTTCTGATGTTGTCCTCCACGCACTGATTACCAGTATGTCCATGTTCCTGTTCCTGTTCCTGTTCCTGTTCCTGTTCCTGTCCATGTTGATGAGCTTCCTCCAAACGTTAGAGACTCACACTTCTGCGGTGCTTCTTTCCAAAGCTTTCCTGCTCGTCTTTGCCATGAGCCGCCTCCTTCTGCGGGGGGGCGTCAGTCACCTCCACACCGGGCCCGGGCGAGTTCTTCTTGCTCCAGTCCCACGCCTCGCCAAGCACACTGCCAACATCGCTGAGGTCGCCCAGGTGATCGACGGAGTCGCACTTCTCCAGGTCAGATGCGATGGTCTGCAGGCTGATGATGGACAAGCGGTCTGAGGCGCCACGTTCTCCCTCCAGCCGCTCCCTCTGGCCCCAGCCGCTCTCCCGGTGCTTCTCCACCCACAGCCGAGTTTTCTCATTGTCCACCCAGGCCGTCTCCACTCCACGCACCCCCGCCAAGCTACAGCTCGGGACCCCGACGGCCACTCGGGTCTCCGCCTCGGCGCCGACTGGAGAGCTCCGGCCCCCGCACGCGGTGGGACGCCCCTGACTGACGGGGATTCGTCCTCTCTGCGCGTGGATCTGCTCGCTGATCTGTTCAAGGTTCCGCAGAGCCACGGAATAACGTGTTTTCACTTTGGACACGTGCTGCTCCAGGTGCACGACTTTGGCCTTATGTTCCTGGAAGATGGCACAGCAACCGTCTTAGGGTGAGGGTGCCCACGCTTTTAGTTTTTTTATTTGACCGCCCGAGTTCCGGTCATCTCTCGCTATATGGCGCCTCAATTGTTTCTCCCTCGTTATTATTGGCAGTAATGTTCCATGGATGAGACAATCTATGCGATGGTACTATGGTAATACTATGGTATTTACTAGCCAATTTCACTCATTCGTGATGGGCGTCCCAATGGATCCCTGGTGTCCAGGTCACTAGGGCTAGGGTTCCCAGTTCCACATGTCCAAAAGGAGTAGGAAGAAGCAAAGCTTATTAAATCCTACCCCTCCATCTGGTACTTTTACAATCACTAACTCTTACATTTGTTCACTTCCTGCTTTCCATAATACAGTTTAAGGTTGTTGTTTTTTTAATAATGCCCCTCAATCCATTCCATAGTTTGATTCCACATACTGAAATGCTATGGCTAGCATAACGTAGTCCTAGCATAGAAGTGTTTCAAATGTACTTCTTCCCTGAGATCATATTTCTCCTCTCTTGTAGAGAAGTATTGGATGACATTTTTAGCTAATTGCTTATGCATAGCCTTATGCATTATTTGAGCTGTTTGAACATGAACTATATCAGCAAGTTGAAGTATTTGTCATTTTACAAATAAGGAGTTAGTATGTTCTCTGTAGGCGGCATTATGAATTATCCTTACTGGCCTTTTTTGCAGTACATTTAGCCAGTGAAGATTGCTTTTATAGTTATGATCCCATATTTCCACACAATAAGTTAGATATGGTAGAACCAGAGAGCAATAAAGAGTGTGGAGTGATTTCTGATTTTGCTTTGTTCAATATTGAAATTTCTTATGTTGTATATTTGTGCTGTTAGCAAACAGCATGATTTTAGTTTGACTTACTTTTATATTTTCTTCTAATAATTATGATTTTATTCCCATATTCTTTTTACTTTATTTCCATAATATGATTAGATTTTCCACAAATTAACATGTTATTCGACCTTCAAAAATAATCTTTCATATTTCTAAATATGCTACTAAAATGTCCTCATAAGATTACAACAATATTATGATTAAATGACAACTTCTTACTCAGAATCATTTGAAAAAGACTGCTGAGTTGTCCACCAAGAGGCTGGATGAACACACGTTGTGGGTGATCTCCACTCCGGTTTTATTACTTTGAGCTTATTCTGTCATCGTGCGACGTCGTGCTGAAAACGTGACGAGAAGGACGGCTTCATACGCACCTCAAGAATGTGGTTGAATTGAGCCTTTAGCTCAAAGTAGGGTTTGGACTTGACGATGACCTTCTTCAGTGATTTCTGCAGGGTTTGGACTCGGGCTTCCGCGTCCTGGCAGAGCTGCGTGACTCGCTGGTGCTCTCGCTCACTACGGAAACGCTCTTCTTCAGCCTCGTTGACCTGATCCGCAAAACAAATGACGTCATGGTACATCACACGTGACACGCATGACACGCATGACACGCATGTTAGCTTCCCTCTCCATGTCGGCGTCAACGTTTAGACGCTGGTCAGATGTTTACTTCACTCTTATCCTGGTCAATCGGGGTCCATAGTGATGGAATTGAACAGTTCTGTTTGTGTGATGACATAACATCCATCGGTGCTTTTTAAAAACAACAATTGGGTTTGGATTTACTTTCATTTCTCACAAGGACACAAATATTCATCCAGTCTGAAATATACTGTGACGCCTTCTCTGATGACTACAAAACTAGGGAGTCAAAATGTAAAGGCGAAGTCAACTCTTTTTTATAATATTCCAATAAAAAAAATCTTTTTCCCTTAATATTTCCCTATTTTTACTCATTATATTATGATTTTTTTTCCTCTTAATATTTTGACATTCTGGTCAAATTTAGCTGTTTTTTTTTTTCATTTCTAATGTTGTTTTTATTAGTTTCTTTAACTTTTCCAAATAATTTCTTCTGGTAAATTTTGTGACCTTCTTCCATTTATATTTGGACTTTTTTTTTTTTCAAAAAATGTGTTATGACTTAGACAAAATAACATCTTTTTATAAGCAACTACAATGACGTTATTTTTCCTCATAATATTACATCATGCTTGTAAAACTATAACTTTTTTCTATTCATATTTGACTTTTATTATGATAAAATAAGCAGTGTTTTCCCCGTGTTTGTTGTTGGTGGGTTTTTTTCTTTTAGTTAAAAAAAAAAACAACAAAAAATAAATAAACAGCTACGGGTGCCAGGGCCACACTTTGAACACCCCTGCTTTAGTTAGTTGGAACTGACTTAATGACACCTCAATTCCATTTTGCTTCAATGACATAAAGATTTGCATTTTTTAACCCCGACTATTTATTCAGTTCTCAACGAGTGATGACGACTGATCTCCAACGCCAATAAAGACAAACGTGACAAGCTGACGTTTGACAAAGCCCTCGCGGACGTCCGTTTCTCCCACAGCAGCACCGCCCGGCGTACCTTAGCCGTAGCGTGGTTGAGCATCTCCTGCCAGGTGGGGTCCATGGTGTTCCTGTCGGCCAGCAGACCTTGCTCTGCCACATACACCATCTCTCTGGCTGCAGTGTGCATGGACACGGCCCTCTCGTACCGGAGAGCCGCTTTCTGGGTCTCCTGCTGCGCCTGAACAGAACATGAACAGCAGCGGCAGATGAGCGAGAGGCGGGGTCCACCCTGGACTGGTGGCCAGCCAATCCCAGGGCACATATAGACAAACAACCATTCACACTCACATTCATACCTATGGACAATTTGGAGTGGCTAATTAACCTAGCATGTTTTTGGAATGGGGGAGGAAACCGGAGTGCATGCAGTTCCATGAGTGACGGGCACCTCTTTGGCCAGCCTGCGTGCTTCATAGTAGGGCCTGGCCTTCTCGATGCAGGCCCCCAGCTGGGAACCCTGAGCATTCAGCTTTCTGGCAGAATCTGTGAGGATCTTCCTGTAGCTGGACCTCGCATCCTGAGGAGTATTTGGATATGAAAATGAGTACAAACCAATCCGGCGTGACTCTTCAAGCATTAGGACAAAAAGGTGCCTACACAAGCCGAGAACGTGTGCACCAGGATGCCACTTTTGGAGCTGGGCTACGTATTCACTCGACTTTTGGGGTTAGGTTTAAGATTGGCCTGGTGTGATCACACCCTGGAGACCCTCAATGTCTGACAGTGGCAATGAAACGTGGAGCCGGTAGATCTTTGCTTACTCACATCCAACTGAAGCTCAAGCTTGTTGATCTCATCGCTGGCCTGGTTGAGATGTTCCAGTTCCTCCTGGGAAACACAGGGAAAGTCCTGAGTACTCTACCATATTAACCCTTAAGTTAAGTTAAGTTGGTCCTAAATGACCCGGTCAGGTTGTTTTCTTGAAATATCTTCATAATGAAACATTTTTATCATTTCATATTCCAGGCATTCCTCAAAAAACATGTTTTTGATATCATTCCATTCACATTTTTAACTTATCTTTTATACATTTTAAGAAGTTTTTGTTTTTGTGTTACTACCCCAACCTTCCATAAGTGGGTCCAAAATGACCCGGTCAGGTTGTTTTCTTGAAATATCTTCATAATGAAAAATTGTTATCATTTCATATTCCAGGTATTCCTCAAAAATCATATTTTTGATATCATGCCATTCACATTTTTAACTTACCTTGATGATGACTTCGGGCAAGAGGTTGGGTACTAGTGGTGTGTCGGTCATGAACGAACGGGAAAAAAGAACTGGTTCTTTTTTGTGAGCTGAATGAACAAGGTCACCGCCTCTAAAATACCCGTTCAGTCTGTTCAATTGCAATTTTTTTTTTTTTTTTGATTGACTGAAAAGTCAGTTCACTGTTCCTTTGGCAGGGCGGGACTATCTGCGTGCTTCCCATCCTATCGTCTGACTGAAAGACCGAGAAATTGACCGACACTCGACAGTTGAGTCGAAACGAACGTGAACATGAGTGAACGGACTGACTGGACACGGCGGACCGGGTCTATGCACAGGGGGAGATCACAGGCTAACCACCAATCGGATCTTTTTACTGAATGAACCAGTATGATCCGGTTCACTGAAATGAAAAGTTTTGCCCACCACTACGGGGTACACCCTGGACCGGTCGCAGGGTACATACGTACAAATACTCACATTCATTCAGTTAACTGGCAGGAAATCAGGGCACAACATCCTGTGTTGTGTTTCTTCTTGTTATCTTTGCAGGGGTCAGTGTGGGAGAACCAAAAGGCCTCTGAGGAATTGACCATTATTTAGTCTGGTATCTGGTCCGGGAACGGGATCCTGATCCTTCACCCACTCTACCCCCAACTCCACCCCATCTAAGGCGATCTGGGATGCAAGAATCGGGGCTGACTTTCCTTCTTATCGTTGGGAGGCTGCAGGCGGCCATTGGAAGAGAAACTCCTGTGTTTTTGTGATTTTATTCTGTCGGACCAATTTTACAATACATGACGTTAACTTTTACTAGTGTTTGAGTTTTATTCCTTCTCATAAATGGAGATGAAAGAATACGCTTGGGGAGATGAAATTGACTTAAACAAGTGTATACTTTTACCATACATGCAATTTCCGGCGATACGATAATCATTTAATTCGAATCAATGCAATCCAATATGATATGGTGCAATTTCTTGCCATATGATACAAATATTCATGTACTCATGACCTAATCATCGTGATGTCGATACCACTGATTTTGTTTCTGATCTGATAGGAACATTAAGGCTGGTATCTGCAATACCGATACAAATTCACCTCATGTGTATGGTACATTTAAAAAGTGATGTATTTCATATTACTGGATAAAGAATACAATGACACTATTAAATAAGACAATAACCGTTTCAATTCATTAAAAGTGCGTGATGTCTCAAAGTGTATGTAAATATATGTCTGCTTCATCGGTGACTGCCTTTTTTGTAGCCGTAACTAACATATTTATTCAATATGTACCGTCCTAAATGACTAAATAAATATGTATTTAGCGGCGTATTAGAGAAAAGGTATTTTTCCGTCCAACCTGAATTCTTGGGTCCAGCTCCTCCTCGTATTTGTCAACGTCCTCATCACCTCCACTTTTCATGTGGTCCTCTCCGCCATGTTCACACTTCACATCCTTCAACCTGCCCGCCTGGTCTCCGCCTCTTCGCCCCAACATCACGGTGCTCCCTTCGCCTCCTTCCGCCTCCTCCCCCGGGGTGTTCTCCCGCTGCTGGCACCCCGCGCCGGTTTGACTTTCACGCGAGGTTCCGGGCTCCATATGGGGCCTGTCGCCTTCGGTTCGTCAGCGCTGGTCCACAAAACGAAGCTCGTTCGAATCCTTCGTTAACAATCAGTTCAGTTTCAGTGTTGTTTTGTTGTTGTTTTTTTTACATGCGACAACTCAACGCTGAGGTCGCCATGTTGTTTCACTACATTACTACTCCTCCGTCCTACTAGCTTAGCGGGCTAACTCCAGCCGAGCTTCTCCTGACAGTGGTTACACGACAAGACAAGAGGCTGGCAAAAACAAAACAATACACAACTCTTTGTCTCCGTCTCATAACTATTATTATGGCGCGGTGCCTGAGCTGGAAGGACGGCAAGAGACGTAATCAGGACGGCATCCTTGCTCATAGGTTTTGCAGCAAAACGTCTCCATCAGTTCCATCAGTTTATCAACAGTTCCAGTTATTTTTGAAAATTACTTATTCGTATTTTAATTTAAAAAAAATGCACACACGGAACATAATTTCCGTTCAAAGGCAGATATTGAGAGCTATGCTTAAGCCCCTTCAAGCATTTTTTTTAAAAATCCCTGAATAAAAGGTTTTTATAAAAGTGCGTTTTGTGTCCAGTTGTGTTGTCATTGACTAATATTTACATTTGTTTGATGATCTGAAACATTTGTGACAAACATGCAAAAAAAAAAAAAACACTTCCCACTACTGTATATATAAAACTGAAAATCATGTGAGGCCTTACCTTCTATTTGCATATGTGGTCCAAGCGGACATCCTCCAAAAAAGCTTTGGAAAAGTCTGTCAGCTACTTTGTGATACTTTGTTTCGCACTTCCCGGCCACCACCGTGGAAAGATTTAGCAGAATGTGCACCTATTCCAGCTGTATTTCCTCCGCTTCCCAACTATGAACAATATAAGGAAGTCCGCCCGTCTGTGACATCACAAAGGGGATTTTTGACCACGCCTTTTGAAATGGAGCGTTTTGAGCCATCCCAAACTTCTTTCAGGGCTCACTTCCAAATGTGCAAACTGATACTTTGGCATCGTTTAACACGGGAATACAACATTCTAACTATATTTATAGGTCAGTCCCCTTTAAGAAAATTATTGTTTTTTTAAAACATTGAAATCATACAGAAAATACATTTCTAATACAGTTGAATAGACAAATACACACATTTATTTGACGTCATAATGAGTTAGGTTCTTTTTTCACCTCCCCAGTCTGTGTCACTTTCAATAAAAGATTGGTGTAGACTCCTTCCTAAAATACTAATGACACATTGAAGAGGAGTACAGTACAATCAGTACACACTGCCTCGTTTGACGGCAGTCATGTGTGCTCGTCCCTGCTTACGCGTGACTCTTCTGTTGTTTCCAGAACCTCTTGACCTCACTGTGTCCGTGCGGCGTCACCACCATCACCCTGTGAGTCACGTCCTGCCACACCAGACACCCCAGTCCCTGCGCCAAAGCAACTCCATTAGAACCTTACAGTATTATCATACAAGTCAAATACTACGCCAACAGAAATAGTACAGGGTCTTTTACAAAATGTTTAGGAGTTGATTCCATCTCTAAGAAGTCAGAGGTTGACAGTTGGAAAGGGAAATGTTGGAAGGGATCATGGAATCTTTTTTCTAAAGCTCTTCAAAAGGCAAAGAAAACAATAATAATATTCATTGGAAAGAAAATCCTGCAGGACTGATGACAAGGTGCAGTTCAGTTCAAAAAAACGTTTGTAATGTCATGTCTGAAACCAACCTGAGCTCTGTCTCGAAGCACCTCAAAGTCCGCCTGGGAGAGGAACTGGTTGTAAAGCACTCCTACAACACCAAGAGATCAAAAGTTGAAGTCTTGTGACTCAAACTGGAGATAGCATGTGAGTGACTGGTCAATTAAGTCATTCACTAACAAAGAGGTATTTAGACATCTTTTGGCCCTAGAGGCACAGAGAGGTGATGATGCAACTCTACAATAGAAGAGATCATGTTTGGTGCAGTTTGAAGCTGAAAAAAAAAAGGTTTCCCTGGTTTCCTCACTTTAAAAACTCAAGAAAAGGAAAAAAAAACATTAAAAAAATTAAAAATAAATAAATTAAAAAAAAAAAAACTCAAGAAACAATGTGGTCCAATACTTTTTTTCCAGGCTGCACGGCAACCGAGTTCAATTCCACCCTCGGCCATCACTGTGTAGAGTTTGCATGCGTGGGTTTTCTCCGGGTACTCCGGTTTCCTCCCACATTCCAAAAACATGCTAGGTTAATCGGCCACTCCAAATTGTCCATAGGTATGAATGTGAGTGTGAATGGTTGTTTGTCTATATGTGCCCTGGGATTGGCTGGCCACCAGTCCAGCTGGGATAGGCTCCAGCACGCCTGTGACCCTCGTGAGCAAAAGCGGTAGTGAATAAATGAATGTATCCTTTCACTGTTTTTGTTGAGAACTGATATTTTGCTGAAACTGACCCATGTTCTACTGCTGATTACTAAAAAAAATACTTTTTTGTGATAAAAGATGAGTGTTTCTTTTGGTACAGACCATGTCTATATAGCCTAAGAACACAATCATTCAAAATGGCCGATACCAAGAGGGACCATTTTTGAAAAAGTCCTGAACTGACTCTCCAGCCAATCATAATAGAATCATTTGCAACTGAACGGGTATTTTTGGGGCGGTGACCTCGTTCATTCCGTTCACACAAAAGACCTCGTTCGTTCATGACCGACACACCACTACTGCTCACCCTCTGTGAATTGTAGTCTATCCCTCTCCAGCTCCCAAAGTCGGATCTGATCTGTGATGGTCGGAGGAAGTACGGGTGTCTGCAGCACAGGTGAAGACACTCCCAAGTTGAAACCCGGATTGTTCAACACCATGGCTGCAGCTCATGCTTACCTGCGTCAGCATCACGGGGTGTGCTCGGGTTCTCAGGAAGTGGATGATCTGTAAAAATGAAAAGAACGCTTACAATGCATATGGAAGTCTTGTTCATTTGGCACTCATCCCTAACCAAGTTCTAGACCAGGGGTGGGCAAACTTTTTGACTCGCGGGCCGCATTGATATGACAAAATTTAGGGGGGGGGGGGGGGGGGGGGGGGGACGGACACAGACTATATATTTTACACGTAACAGTCCACCTGGTATTATTGTATCTGTAAAATTGTCATGCAATCTGCCATTATTATTTATTATTTTAGATTTATATTTAAATATTTAAAAAATAATAAAATATTATAATAATTACAATAAAATTAAAATAATTATTATTATATTATTATTATGTAAAATATGCAAATATAACAATAATATATATAATTAATATAATAATTAGCATTAATATAATTATAATAATCATAATAGTTCTAATAATAATTATAATAATCTAATAATCTAATAATAATAATTACTATTATATTATAATAATCTAATAATAATAATTATTATAATAATAATAATAATGATTATTATTATTATGTGCTTGTGTCCCTTTTTTCAGGAGCACTTTGTAAACAACAGACCATGTCAAAAAACGAAATTGATAAAACCATCAAAAGGTTGGCTCAGGCCATGATGCCAGGTTGTATGTTGAGTTTCAATGAAATACTTTGGAAAGATTGGGCGGGCCGTATTCAAACACTTGGCGGGCCGGATGTGGCCCCCGGGCCGTAGTTTGCCCACCCCTGTTCTAGACGCTCCCCTGGACCTCAACTTTCTCTCATATCATAGAAGCTGCATTATCATATTAGTAGGTAGTTATAATGTTAGAATAATGTCATCATTAGAAGACGAGGACAGCTGAAATAGTCAACTTGCACAGAGGTGCCTGCGTGCTAACCACTTGTCCGCCGTGCAGCCCTTGGTAATGGTAATGGTTTAATTTCATTTGAACATGCATCAGATTCCAATTGAGTGCATCCCATAATCAGTTCCCAGTTCCACATGTCCAAAAGGAGTAGGAAGAAGCAAAGCTTATTAAATCCTACCCCTCCATCTGATACTTTTACAATCAGTAACTGTTACATTTGTTCACTTCCTGCTTTCCATAATACTGTTTAAAGTTGTTTTTTTTAATAATGTACCTCATACGGAAGTACTGGGTGATATGAGCATCCAATGCCATAATGTGTACCATAGTGCGTGTCAATATAGTGATATATATAGCACATCATGACTGGTTCAAGACTTGTCACATTGAGAAATGTATCATGAATCCATGTGATGGGTATCAGTAGGAGCTGATTTCAAAAATATCAAAGTGATAACAGTTGCATCCATTATTTTTCCATTATGTGTCGTTCTCTGAAAAAACGTTTTGGGCACCCCTGCTATATTTGAATGTGAGAACTCTGATTTCCAACTGCCATCTCGACCACTTGGAGGAGGTTTGCCAAGCTGGAGGAATCCACCAGATGGCGTCATGGCAGTCGATGATAATAGGAAACATTTGGACGGGTGAGTTGGGTACCTGTTGAGCGGTGATCCCGTTAGAGATGGCCTGTTGCACAGACTCTCGTGTGACCTGAGCCACGACCACATTGGGGAAGCGATACAACATTTCACTGAATAGAGCCACCAGAGCAATCTGAAGTTCTGAGTCTGGGAAGGACACACAGTCAGGGTCACAATCAAGTAAGGATGATTGACAGCACTTTTAGATGTTCAGACCAACTTGTGTAGGCGTAGATGCGATAATTAGTTTCAACCACAATGAAGCCTGCATCTGCGGCGCCAGGAATGGAGCCACAGTTGGAGGAGGAGAGAGAAGAGGAGCTGCTCGTAACTCCTGCGGCCAGACTGATGGCCAGCCTGGTGGGATAGTACCGCCTCGACTTCCTCTGCAAAAACACACAGAAAATAACAGGATTTGTATGTAGCACCCCGTTAACAGTTGGAGTTACACGAGTCGTGACATGCTCCAAAGGCCAAATCCATGAGTTGAAAAGGTTTCCTGTGGTCCTGAAACTGAAGCTAAATAAGCTATGCAAACGAGAAATGCATGATTGGAAATAACCACACGGTGCACCACGAGGCATCGTCAATTTAGTTGACTATACTCAAACACATTAAATGTAAACGTTAGCCAAATAAAACAGTGACCAAGGCGAGTGGAGGGTAGAAACACGGTAACGCCCCAATCGCCATTACTGAGCAGTCGCATCCAAAAAAGTCAAAGGGCCACGTTCGGCCAGGAGCTCGTTTCTAGTGCCTCTCTGCATATTTAAACATAAGATTAATATCAATAACAGTAATCCCTTGTTTATCAGGCTTCGCTGGTTTCAGACCTAAGCATAAGTGAATTCCCACAAAGTAGGATTCCTTACTTATAAATCAAATATGTTCCAAGATAGAGCATAGAAAACCTATTTACCACCTTGTAAATATGCTTTATGACATTAGAACCCTCTGGACATGAAGTAACATCTTTACTCGCTCATATTACCCAATATAATAACACTTCCATAGTCACTTTTACACTCCTATTATTTATTGTTTACAACACATTGGTCAACAATTATGCTTCAGGGACTCAAGACAGCAGCTAGCTAGCATGGTAACGAGTTAGCCTCAAATTTATTTCTTCTAAACATTAGAAGCCAAAAATGTACCACTTCCACACAAAATGGGAGAATAACATTTTTTTCACTCTGTGATGTCACACATGCCGTGGCTGACTTTGTAGTGTTAAGGTCATGTCGTGTCTTGGTTAGGGTTGTATGTTTTGTTTCATTGCTGCCGCCTCGTGACCAGAATACTACTCATATGTACTACTCATACTATTCATACTACTCATACTGGAGAGGGAGTGAGGGATGACTATGTTTGCATTTTACTAAATGTAGCCATTTTAGAAAAGAAAATACCATAGCTAGAAAAAAAAACAAACCCCACTTAAAAAATGGAATGAAAATGTTGAAAAAAGGAGTCAGCTTTGGGCACGCTTGATGCCGGTGTTTCCAGTTTCCAGGAGGCCAGTGGGAATGGTGTTCCGGGTGGTGGAAGTGATGTCAATTCCTGACATTTTTAAAACATGTATGCAGTCCTTGGGAGGGAAAATGTTTGGACACCCCGTCAAGTACCATCATCGACTAGTAAAATACACTACCTTGTGATCATCTCAATAAATTGGATAAATTGGAGTTCAGTTGAGCCGAAGAGACCGATTAAAGGCTCAGGAAGTTATTTGGAATCTTTTGATTTGAGCATGAAGCAGTGCAAACAACAAGTACAAACAATAAGAGTTATTAAAAAAAGACCTTAGCGACATTTTCCACCATTGAAAGATGTTGCCTGTTTCATCCAACCAAATGCTTTGCTGTCGGGGAAGACACGCAGGCAAGGCGGATAGAAGCTGGAGCTGTTTTGCTGCGGCGTCATTGAGCTTCCCCATGAGGACCATGATTTGGTTTCTGCTACTGTAAGGGCGTGTTAGCAGATCCTTCCCGTCCCTCTCGGTGCCTACCTTCCTTTGGAAGACCAGCCCGAACTCCCGAAGGTGCTGCAGAAATGTGAGTAATGACTCGCTCATGCCCTCCACCGAGTAATCCTGAGGCCGAAAAAAAACCACACACCCACAATCAGAACACGGCGATATGCTGACAACGTATATTTGTACACACAAAGCAAGACTGAAGGTCCACTGCTGCGTACTCACCCTGCCCAACGTAGAGAAGCTGAGTTGAAACAAGAACGACAATATCTCCACCAGGTCCATCCTTCTGGACTACAACAGAAAGTGAAACATGACACGTGGAAGTACGCTCGCCCTCAAACAGCCTGCTCATGGCGGCCCGTTTAGTAGCGCTGCCCTGCTCATGCTAACAGTTCATCTTTGTATTTATGGGAGAACCCGACCACCAAAATACAGAACCCCCAATTGGCTATTGGCGCTTTGAATTTGGATGTTCCATATTTTTGGTCTAAATGAAGCATTTTAAGACTCGTTATGATTCATTTCCTCCGCCAGGGTTGGCCGTCACAGATTGTGTTCATTATTTTTATGGACAGAATATGTGGTGCAGCCAGGGTGTCTGGATCCGGTCTGGTGGCTGCAGAACCGGGTCTATGTTCTGCTGGCTTCATCTGGTTGCCTGATCTTCAGCTCTCACTGGAGCAGGATGAGAATCAACACCTTCAAGCCCAAGTCCATGGTTCTCCCCCAGAAAAGGGTGACGTGCCAACTCCAGGTAGGGGACGAGGAGTTTGGGGTCTTGTTCACGAGTGAGGGACGGCAGGGATGTGAGATCAGCAAGCGGATTGGTGCACCGTGTGCGGACCCCGCATCGGTCAGTTGCGGTGAAGAGGGTGTGGAGCCGGGCGTAGTTCCTACCCTGACCTACAGTCAAGAGCTTTGGTCACCCTTGGAGATGAGCACCGTCATCCAGGAAAAACTCCCAAGTGGAAGCGCTACTCCTCTGCATGAATGGGAGCCAGATGAGGTGGACTGGGAAGGATGCCTCCCGGGTGAGGTGTTCAGGCCTTGTCCGTCATCTTGCAATGTAGTCCAATCTTTGGAAAGGTGTTGGTGATAGCGCTCCACACTGTCAGGATCCACTTGGATCAAAAGTTGCCAGATCGATTGCCTTGAACTTAAAATCTGCATCATGTGCATTTCTTCCTGATGTGAGCATGAAGTCCAAAACGGTATCTCTGAAGCATACGAGATGTTGCCAAATGAGAGCGTGGGTTGAAAGCGTGAAGAAAGCAGTGGCTTAGAGGCCTGAAATGATGGGAAATCCTTTTCCATAGACTGAGCCTATTTGTTCATGAATTGTGTAGATGAACAGTGAGGTGAGGTGCTAAAGCTTCCAACAGCAGCTAGCATACATGTGTGCGTCTTTGGATGAACAAACACCATGGCAACCTCGGAAGATCTGCGTCAACTTCCTCTGTTCATTTTATGTATAGCGATTGTATACATATTGCATGTTTATGCTAATCAGAGTCAAATCAATCTTCTCTAGTAGTAAAGGAAGAACACAGACAGAAAGGTACCTGAGCGGTCTTGAGGTACTGTAGTGTAAAATACCACAACTGCGAGGGCGTGTCCAGGAGGAGGAACTGGAAGCCTGCAGATGTGATGTAAGGTGCTTCCCCCGCCTCACTGAAAAACACAAACGGTAATCCCTCATTTGATGACCATGATTTCCTGTGAAAAACATATCTTGAATGTGGTAAATGGCTTATCTATATCTATAATACAACTGCTAAAATATTCCATTTATAAATAAGAAATCCTAATGAAAGTAAGCTTTTTCCAATGGCAGAATGCGCCTTGAACATGAAATGATGGTCCTGGAAGGGTGTGTGTGGGGGGGGGGGATTAACATACCTTTTCATGAGGCCTGCTTGAGTCAGCAGCTGAGCGAGATCCTGACTGACGGCGGCGGTGGGAGACCCCACCATAAAGTGCAGGATGACCTCCCAGCGTTCCACGGCGTAGCGGTCCAGACTCTCGATGTCCCGAGCGTGGCGGTCAGGACCGAGGCTGCTGCCCTCATCGGCCCACGCTCGGCCCCCGCACATTGCAAACAAAAGAACTGTGATGAACACCCCCCCTTTTTTCATCTCCCTTGCATGCAAAGTAGGTTGAATTGCTAATTGCTAACTGATGCTAATTGCCCCGTGAGACTGGTGCAGGAAATACTGCATTATGAAATATTACTATTGTTATTAGTATTATTATCATAGCAGTGCTAACTTTGACAATAATAAAGTTTAGCATCAATTTGTGGACAATGAACACGTCAAAACACAGCTCAATTCTTTACGACTCCAATTTTCCATTTAAAAAGTCAGATTTTTTTCATTGTACTTTTCTTACAATTCATTGATGCTCAAAGATATTCCAACATAGACCAAATCAACCCCTGGTAAGAAGTGTCCCATGTCATTCCCTGAAGCTGTGAACACCAAGATAGGTTGACTTGCACTTAACCCTCCTCTTGTGTTCGGGTCGACACCGATTATTTATTATTAATGCATAAAAAGAATCCCATAACATTTGTTTATTGCATCAAGGCTTTTTGACTTTGTCAGGAAACTCTATTTCAGGGGTGCTCACACTTTTTCAGCATGCGAGCTACTTTTAAAATGACCGAGTCAAAATGATCTACCCACTACAAAAATGCAAAACATCTATTTATTTTCAAATGTATTGAGGATTATTTGTACGTACAATGTATGTTGATGTACCTTACATAACCAAATGAGCCAATATTGCAAAACACACATAATTAACTATTAACATTTTTTGTAATTACCTGAGTTTACTTTGATGACTTGCACTGAATTGAATCAGCCAGGGATGCATAGTCCGGACAGTAGCTGCTGTTAGCCAGGTTAGCCAGGCAAACGCACTTCGAAAAAGACATTGTGAAAAAAAAGTCCACCTCCCATTCCGTATGGAAGTGATATGTTTTTGCCTTTTTACTTGGTCCAGCTCCTTCACTCATTTTAGTGACCATAAACTTTAGCGAGGGCTTAAAATCTGACGCAATTCGCCGACTAGCTTAGCACTTTGCATCGTTGTTTACGCATGAGCGGTGACCTAAAGGTCAAAATTCAGTTGTCATCTGACTGGTTGTCCTGTATGTCAATCAAGTAACGGGGATGGATGATAGGCTGACATCGTAAGTTCTGCTGCACTTAGAGACGTTGTTTGATTTGATTGGTCGCCCGAAGGGCAACATTCAGTTGTCATCTGAATGGCTGCCCTGTATATCAATCAAGTGACGGCATTGGTGCTAGGATGATATTTTTTTAATGTCACGCCGCGATCGACCAGTACCACCTCCGCGATCGACCGGTAGATCGTGATCGACTTACCGAGCACCCCTGCTCTATTTCAACAAAATAAAACCAAAAAAATCATTTGTACTACATTTTAAAATGGTCTGGTTGAAATTATAATAATATGATTATAAAGCAATATTTTGAGCCAAAACTGAAATCATAAGTGTACAATTAGCCAACACAATGACAACCAGCTCCTCTTCTCATCATGGAATTCTCATTTGGACCGCTTTTCCAGTATACCAGCAGAAAAACAAGGTCCAGACATGTGAGGTGAATTCACTCATTTGATTGGCTGATTTCACATTTATAATTTGGATCATGGAAACAATGGCAACAAGTACAGTGAACCAAGATCTGGACCACATTTTTGGTGACAAGGAGGGAGAGGACAGACCAGCATAGCCATTGAGACGAGCAGGAGGACAACGTGGAGTATGATCCAGAAGACACAGATGATGCGAGTCAGATGAAGAAGTTGCTGGTGTGAAAGCTGTTCCAAATCCCTCGGTAATAGCCAGGTAACAAAAGAACCTTCAATTATGAATATGATTCTTTTGAGGTTCTTTTGACCATTTTTGGAAATAGAAATGGAGGGGTATAGTGACAAAAAAGGCCTCCATGCCCACAACAAAAGTATTAAAAGGAACATTTTCATGGATGAGGAAGCCTAAGAAGGTAACCAAGACATGAGAAGCTAATTTCTCTAACTTTCTGAAACTTAATAGCAATAAAACTGAATTCTTACTCATTGGCACCAAATCCACCCTATCTAAAGTTGACTCCTTCTCTCTCTCCATCGACAGCTCCTTAGTCTCCCCCTCTCCTCAGGTCAAGAGTCTGGGTGTCATCCTCGATAGCACACTATCTTTTCAATCCCACATCAATAACGACACCAGGTCAGCTTACTTCCATCTGCGCTCCATTAATCGTCTCATTATTATTATTAATTTGATGGCAACTTATTGTTTTTAGTGTATTTTATAGCTGATTTAATATAATAACGGGTCAAAACCGACCCGTTAACATAAGAGATGATACCAGAAAGCTAACACAAGAGGAAGATTAATGTGCGCTTCCAAAAATACCAGTTCTATATTAGTGGATTATCGTTCATAGAAGCCATGCCATTGGCTCTCTGGCCGCCCTGTTCCCGTGACACTACTTGACACTACTTTACAAGACCGTACAGGAGTGAGACGGCCATGTCAAAGAAAGAAAGGGAAAGAAAGGGAAAGAAGGGAAGCGGACGTACCCCCCCAGCAGCGCTATCCTCAGGTTGTCTTTGAAGACGGGGTTGAGGATATACCCCTGCAGACCACCCTGCAGCTGCTGACTGTGCCAGAGGCGTAGTCCTGCCAGCACCGACACGCATTCATCATGGTCCCTGCGGGGGGGGGGGGGACCACCAAACAGTCAAACCATAAATGGACACTCTTGTTTCCATGACAATGACTTTGTCAATGACTTTTTGTAATGTCTAAATGTGTGAATTTACTGTCATTTAGTAATTGTTATGTGCATTTGATCTTGGTGAGTTATTTGTTTTTTCTTATCCTATTTTCTCAATTTTATTGCTTTCCTGGTATTATGCCTTATTTCATCCTGTCACTTCTGTTCAACTTCCGTAGTTGCCCTCAGCTCCGGTAGTACTTCCTCTCTTTGCCACACAACATGCTTGGGGGGAGAAGTGACCAGAAAGACAACTTTTGTTTCATTCTTTTGTCCTTTTGGTCTGGTTGGACCACCTACTTGACTTCCTCACCTCTTTCTTTTCCTCTGACTTGAAATAAAGCCAACTTGTGTATTTTCAATCCTTAATGTTATTGTTATCTTGTCGTTCTAAGAACCCCCCCCCCTCCCAAACTAGGGTCAATCACTACAAGACTTACTGTATCATGAAATATCTTTTAATGCATTTGGTTGTATATTACTTTTCATTCCTGTTGTCATTTATTCCATCATTGTTTTAGCTTATTTCATGCACACAGTATGTCACACTTAAATGTTTCATCAATCATCAAAAAATATAGAAATATAGTCAGTGACAACACAACTGAACACAAAATGCTATTTTTAAATGAAACATTTTATTATTAAAGGAGAAAAAAAAAGAATGGAGACGTAGTAAGGCCGTTAGATAAGGAACATTTTGATGCTTTTTATGTAGACCAATGGTGGTGTATAAGAATATCCATGCTTTTTATGTACATAGACCAATGGTGGTGTATAAGAATATCCATGCTTTTTATGTAGACCAATGGTGGTGTATAAGAATCATCCGCATGCTAGTCTTTTCACTTTTGACTAACTACTAATATAAGCCTATATGTTACAAATATGAAGTATGCTCATTGACCGTTACCAACTACTATTACTGACTAACCACGTGGGATGTCGTAAAAAAAATTACTAAATAAAGTGACGTATGCCTCGCGCATGCGCATAATCGATCGAGTTTCCGGTACGCATATCGTAATGACACCGGAGGTTATTATACATATATTTCCTGTATATATATTTATATATATATTTCCTATATATACATATAGGAAAACTAATTTAAAAAAATAATGGGTTACTCACTTATGGCTCTCTTTTTTCACCCACAAAGCCACAGCTGCCTGCGGGAGAGGCTGATCCAGGAACAGCATTCGCATCACATAATTTTTAGCCAGAGATGGAAGCTCCCTGTGGAAGGTGAAGATATCATATTATCAAATATAGTCCATTAATTCATTATTAATTGTGTCCTGGAGTAAAACAACTTTTACCTGTAGACAGCCAGACATGTTGCGGGATGATTATAAAGTCGGTCCAAAATCTCCGGACCCAGCTCTCTGAGGTATTCATGCAAATTCTTGCACTGTAGCTGGACTCTTAGCTTCATTTTCTACGGGAATAAGGAACGGTCATTGGACCTCATATTAAGTTGAAAAGCTCCATACTATAGCATAACTAAACGGCACATAAAGACGGCATAGTTATCCTTGTATATTTCTGCATGGACATGCTAGCCATGTTACCTTTCTTTGTGGTTGGTTGGCGGCCTTCTTCTCGGATAACACGGGCTGCTATACAACTGGAAGAATGCCGTACTGCCATCTAGTGGATGTTTTAAGAAATGCCTTTATTCTCCATCAGTGGGGAAATGTGCCATTTTTGACTATTGTCATAAGATTACACATTTTTACAACTATTATACTTTCTCTTTGTAAATTTCCATCTAGGAATTATGACTTTATTGCTATAGTTTGACTTTATTCTTGTAATATAACTTTTTACGCAACAAAATCTGTAATCAAATGTTATTTTTTTCATATTACATTTCTCCGTGAGATTACTGATTCTCTCTTAATATTTTGACTAAGTAAAATGTAAATGTATTTCTGTGTAATGTAAAATAAGATAAAATTATTTTTGATGAGTTTTTTTTTATTCGATTTTTTGTGGGTCAATTTAAACATTGTAAATGACCCTCGGGCCGCACATTGGACACCCCTGCATTAGTGACGATATAATGATGTAGTAGTATTCTAGTGTTCTCACGGCCTACAGCTATTTTTTATTGGCTCATTACACGTTCTAAAAATATGATTAATATTTATTTTTTTAAGTCAGGGTTGGGCAAAGGTTATAAAGTAAAATATGAGAAAAAATGTACAAGTAGAAATTAGAAATATTTGTTAAAATAAAAAATAAAATCCAAGAATAAAAATAAAGCAAAAAAATTCATAATTACATTTCTATATGACCCCTGGTGAAAAATGTATGGACACCCCTGATCTAAACAGAAGTATAAATATTATATTGCCATCTTTTGTAAAACGTATAATAATAATGATATGAGAAAAACTTGGTTTTGGAATATTTTAATTTGAAAAAGATGAAGAAAAAAAAAGTGAAATGATGTGACTGGCCCATCTTGCATCATTGGAGAGCACTGCAATCTTCTCAGGAGTCCTCCTTCTCTTGGTACCTGAAACCACACAATCCCAATCATGAGCAGAGTCCCGGGTTGCCGAGGTTGGGGTGTGGCTATTACCTGCAGTGTGTACACGTGAAGAAGACGGTCTGGCCTTCATCTGCAGACCTCATCTGCCTGGTGTGGTAAATCATGCCTTCTTTGTTGCAGCGAGAGCATCGTCTGTCGATCTACAGCGGTGGGGAATCATCAACAACCCAGTGAGGACAAGTGGAGATCTTTTCTTCTCATAATTTGGCACTTTATTGCTAGTTGTTCATATGCTTGCTTTTTCCCCCCCCAACAGTTCTTCGTGTTAGCCGTTCCAATAACGATGTCGCTGTAGTTTGGTTTATAGACAGGTTGGTGATGCAAATAGAACATTGTTATGTTTTTTGGAGGTGCAAAACGGCAGTTTTCCTTTAAAGTCGTGTCAAATCTTGCAGGGTTTTTTCACTGTGCCTGTGTTATGTGTCAATGCTGGTTTTGCTGTGGTAATGATGGCAATTTCTTTTGAATTCGTTTTCATTTTGGCGAATGTATTATTTTATTTGTATTGTTGTAAGTATTTATTTTTATCACTATTGTGTTTAACACGTCACTAAATTCCATTACAATACAAAGGCATCATTCATGGACTAAATTTGTACCAGTTTGGCCAACATTTAAGCCCTGGAACCATTTCAAACTGACAGATTTGGCACTGGTTTTGGATATTATGTCAATGATACAAAACTGTACTTGTAAATTCCTTATTTTGTGCATTTTTTCTGTGACAAAAGCAAACAACAAAACAAATGCACACAAAAACAGAACCAAACTCAGAATAGGCAGAGCTGAGAGTGAGAGTGAGAGGAGAGCGCCGGCTCCCACTCCATGCGAATCGGCTCTTCTGATTCACTAAAACCCTTTTGCACATGACACTTATGATAATGCATCCAGCAGGAAATGTCATCTTACCACAGGCCCCTTCATTTCAGAGTCCTCACTGCTCTCCAGAAGCACAGAAGACCTGTCCGCTTGATTGAAGACCACCGTAGAGTGAATTTCTCGACCTGAAAATGCTAAACAAATATAAAAAATATATATTTTTTTAAAACAGCAGTTCAGACTGTTGCAATACTCAATGAATTGCACGGTAAATAAAAACAGACACAATCATTTCTCCGGCCGTGATAGGTTGAAATGCGTGTTTATTTTTCTCCTCTCTCTACCGATCAGGCTGGCCTAAATGAGTAGATTGCAGTGTATTGTTGTGCAAGGTAACATAGGAGGGAAAAAGATGCTTGCAATGCCAAATGTAGCGCAGTTAACGTCTGGCTAACTGCTGTTTGTTGTCATAAAATTGCAGCATTTGAATGGAAGGAATTCCCCAGGGGATCAATAAAGTATCTATCTGTCATTGAATTGTTTTAGATGCTTGTGTGTATGTTTGGAATTGTTCTTTTGCATATGGGTATGACTGTGCAGCATTTAAGCGAGTACAGATTTGTTGACATTTTCCACATGCATGTTTATCATTTTGCTAGTGTTTTGGGGTTTGACTCATTTCTGTGTCGAAAGTGAACTTGGAACATGGTAAAGAACATACCTGATACAGGACTGGAGAAAGAACAGCGGGGACAGCAGACCGTGTCTTGCATTCCCGGGAGAGGGAGAACATTCCCACACTCCGGGCAGAAGTTGGGATCGCCGTCAAAACAAGACATTTCTGCAACGGAGACAACCTGTCCGTTCAAGTAACCTTCCCTCTGGAGGCTAAACGTTTGTTTACATCATGTTCACATACTAGTCAAAATGATAAGCAACGGAAACTTAATAGGTAATATCAATCATAGCGTGTTGAAAATGTAGTGGGCCAATTGTTAGCTAAAACAGCCAACTTTGGGAGGGCTTGAGCGCAACACGTGAAGAGAAATACTGCATTTGAAAATAATAACCACATAATTAAAAAGAAGGATAATATAATACTACAACAAATGATATACATACACACCTTCGACAAACAAACGTCGGGTTTTTAACTTCAAAGCCTCCACTTCACTGTCGTCCCTCTCACAGCGAGTTGATGCGTCGCACAGATATGACGTCACCGTGAAATGCTTCAGCGCTGTTTGGTTTTTATTTAAAATGTAGAAATATATTTAGTTTAGATTTTTAATTAACTTTACAGTCAATAACAATAATATACTCGCACATGTAAAAGATGAAAATATAAAAAAAACGACGACAAACAAACGTCGGGTTTTTAACTTCAAAGCCTCCACGTCAGTGGCGTCCCTCTCACAGCGAGTTGATGCGTCGCACAGATATGACGTCACGTAAAAGGCTTCAGCGCTGTTTGGTTTTTATTTAAAATGTAGAAATATATTTAGTTTAGATTTTTTAATGAACTTTACAGTCAAAAACAATAATATACTCGCACATGTAAAAGATGAAAATATTAAAAAAAACGACGACAAACAAACGTCGGGTTTTTAACTTCAAAGCCTCCACTTCACTGTCGTCCCTCTCACAGCGAGTTGATGCGTCGCACAGATATGACGTCACGTAAAAGGCTTCAGCGCTGTTTGGTTTTTATTTAAAATGTAGAAATATATTTAGTTTAGATTTTTTAATGAACTTTACAGTCAAAAACAATAATATACTCGCACATGTAAAAGATGAAAATATAAAAAAAACGACGACAAACAAACGTCGGGTTTTTAACTTCAAAGCCTCCACTTCAGTGGCGTCCCTCTCACAGCGAGTTGATGCGTCGCACAGATATGACGTCACGTAAAAGGCTTCAGCGCTGTTTGGTTTTTATTTAAAATGTAGAAATATATTTAGTTTAGATTTTTTAATGAACTTTACAGTCAAAAACAATAATATACTCGCACATGTAAAAGATGAAAATATTAAAAAACGACGACAAACAAACGTCGGGTTTTTAACTTCAAAGCCTCCACTTCACTGTCGTCCCTCTCACAGCGAGTTGATGCGTCGCACAGACGTGACGTCATCTTAAAAGGCTTCAGCGCTGTTTGTTTTTATTTAAAATGTAGAAATATATTTAGTTTAGATTTTTTTATGAACTTTACAGTCAATAACAATAACATACACGCACATGTAAAAGATCAAAATATAAAAAAAAAGTACAAATTCTCTCTCTCTCTCCGTATGCTGTCGCCCAGCTGTGTTTGGACTGGTGGCCAGCCAATCACAGGTCACGTATAGACAAACAACCATTCACATTGCACTTCTCGTTCTTATTCTTAAATACATTTTGTTTGTATATATATATAGTATATATATAATGCTAATTAAGGTAAGCAGGAAATAGTTTCATCTGGAGGAAAAAAACTTATAGTAAATATTTAAAAATTGTATTTTTAATCTCACCTTCATGTTAAAATGTTTTGTGTGAACATTTACGCTGTTTGGAACGGATGAATTATTATTCCTATATGAAATTTTGATTGTGTAACGAATGAATGACTCCAGCCAGGTTTCCACTATGTTTTCGTCTGACTGATCTTCGGCTCGACTCGGCCGGGATCGTTCCACACGAGTGAGCAACCCGGAAGTGTAGTCCAATAAAAATGCCGTCATCATACACAAGTGCTTCAAGTATCCCGAGGTCGGAGCAGCTGGAGCATGAGAAACTAAACCACGACAGCCTATGGGTTCCTCGCTGCCGAGGGACGCCGCGGACACACAACAAACATTGTAACGTAGAGTATGTTCCGTTCATAGCGGCGACGCTGCGGGGCCGGAGGTGGCTGTACCGACGCGGCGTCTGAGCCGCGAGTCCCAGCATCGAGATGAGCCGTGGAGGACATATGGAAGCGGACGCAAGGATGGCTAACCTCAGCTAACCGTGCCGTGTCTCGCTGTGAATCTTTGCACAATGAAAGGCAGACCGGCATGTTCGAGGTGAGTGACTTCCCGCCGCGGACCGCTTCGACGGCGTCCGTCCCGCAGCCATCAGGCTAACGTCACGTCAGCATAGCATGCTAATTGCTTGTTTGGGGCTTTTACGGTCTCCTTGGCGGTGTACCACCACGGGAGGCGCTTCGCACTTCTGGCCGCCACTTAACGAGTCGTGTTTGCGGCGAGCTTAGCTTCAGCTTTGGCGTCGGGTGGATTCACGGAAGCGGCCGGGTGGCCTGAAAATGACAACTTGATGAATAAGCGTTAATTACGGGATGGAAAGTGTACGATAACATGGCCGGGCAGTCACGGAGACTCCGCCGCGATGTGACGTCTCCGCGGGCTGCTGGTGTACCTTCCACCCTTCCAGGCAGCTCCACGTCTGCGTGAAGGAAAAGGGGGGCGTTGAAGGAGGATTTCAGCCGGTCTGGGTTGTGAGGCAGCTCCGGTTCCCTCCCACCGCCCATCCTCCCTCTTGTCCACAGTCATCACCCTCTTTTCGGCAAAGCTCAACTTTGCAACGGCTTTCTTTCCAAAGGGACGGCGGTGATCCGATCTCAGGCCAGGTACCGTTTTAGCACCGGTTGTTGTTGATTTAGATGTTTGTACTTCTAGCCCTCATTTTTCATGTGTGTTCTGTGAAAATAGACATTTTGTCAAATGTAAACATGACTAGATATGTTTAGAAAGCGTGGATGCGTGGAGTCTATTCTATTCTATATCAGATGGCTCCAAATAAACCAAAACTAAGAGAAAGCAGGTGTAATCTGACAGGAAAAAGTTGTGATTCTAGTTGAAATGGTGAAGAAAAAATATTTAAAAATGTTTTAAAGTCGATGACATGAGATAGTTAAAGTTTTTGGAACATTTTTGATTGATGTGACAAGAAGAAAATGTACAAAAAGTTGAAATAGTTCCAAACTAGGGATGTCCCGATCAGTTTTTTTTTTTTTTTTTTTGCCTCGAGTCATTTGATTTTGAGATCCGATATGTCTATAATACAATAGAACAAAAAAATCAACAAAAAAAACCCTATAAAAATGTTTTAAAGTCGATGACATGAGAAAGTTAAAGTTTTTGGAAAATGTGATTGATGTGACAAGAAGAAAATGTACAAAAAGTTGAAATAGTTCCAAACTAGGAATGTCCCGATCAGGTTTTTTTTTTCTTTCGAGCCATTTGCTTTTGAGTATCGTCCGACACTGAGATCCGATACTTCTATAATACAGTAAAACAAAAAAAACAGAAGAATCCAGGATGTCCCTTGTTTTTCATATTATTCACCTTATTATAACATTTTCCATTTAAAATAGAGGAGTAGGTAGCTAGAACAATCATGTAAATATTATATAATGTAATATCAAATGAAAATGTCATCTAAAAACAAACATTTGCTTACATTTGCATGTAAGCAAATAAGAAAATAAAAGTGCCCAGTATGTTCTCTATCTTATGGAGCGCTGGCATGTCATATTGGGGTTCCATAAGCTCCATAAGAATACCAAATCCTGGGTTTGATACAAAGGCCGATGGTAGGTCACTCATTGTTGTCATTGGGCTAGCTTGACTGTGATGCCCAGCTCCTTTTGCGTCGCCCCCTCAAAATGTCCTGCAGCGTGGGCTGAGCGGTGTCGGGCCGGGTTGCCAGGGTAAACTGGCTGTATTGTGTCTGGTGTTTGTCTTTGAGGCGTCGTATCAGGTTTGTTGTGCCAAATGCAGCCACTTCCTTCCCACATCTGGAGATGTTTGTGAGGTTTTTGTGTCGGTCATGAACGAACGGATCAAAAGAACTAGTTCTTTTTTGTGAACGCCCCTAAAATACCTGTTCAGTCGCAAATGCTTTTTTGTGATTGGCTGGAGAGTCAGTTCACCTTTCCTTTTGACTATCTGCGTGCTTGCCTGTCTTATCCTATCATCGCGCCTCGCTCTGTGGGTGGGTGGGGTTAGCTGACTGAAAGATCGAGACCGAGAGATTGACCGACACTCGTGGGCCGTTCATTCTTTCTACATTTATATTGTTTATTTTAATATTTTTGGTATGTTTAATACTCATTTTCACTGTCTGTTGACATTTTCTACTTTTTATTATTGTTTTTAATGCACCTCAAGATAGTAAAAACCAGTAAAAACCTTATATTTTTTGTTATTCCTACTATAGTAAACCTGGGATATATCGGATTCAATTGTTCCCACTGGTTTTGTCCGATATAAGCGAAATCCGTTATATGCGTATACCGGAAAATGTCCGTTTTACGCATATATGGGATTTATATCCGGTATATGCGTAAATGGGATTTTATCCGTTCTAAAAAGGCACTTCCTTGACTATGTTTCCAATGTACCTGGACTGGCCAATGAAAAGAGACGTAAGGTCATGAGAATTGAACTTTATTGGACTCTGAGCATAACAAATTGTTAATTAAGCTAGGCCCTGTTACGCCCGTCAGGCCTACGTTATTTCCAATAGTGAGGTTAAGATCTCATTCACTGCTGTGCTAGTATTATTGACGTCACTCACTTTTATATTTGTCCTAAATCTGGAGCCAGGAGAAAGACAATAGCCAGTGACATCAACAAGATTAGCATAACGATGCGATGAGGGAAATTTCATGGAAATGCATTGGAACGGGACTGGAGATTTTGTCCGAAATAGGCGAAATCCGTTATAAAAAATCTTTTTTATTGGAAATGCATTACAGAAAAATCGGTTCTTTTTTATCTGTCCGTTGTGAGCGAATTTCCGATATATCCGAGTCCGATATATCCGAGGTTTACTGTATAATTTTATGTTACAAGGATTGGGGGGGGGGGTGCAGCGGTCACAGCGTCGGAAGGGCGGGTAACGCTGAGACGCTCGGATCTGGAGTGCTGTCATAACACATCCGATTTCAACGTACATCATCACGTGTTGTTGCGCGGTTGAGTCGGAACGAAGTGATCCGGTTGACTGAAATGAACGGTTTTGCCCGCCACTAAAATACTCCAGACCGTAGACCCGAGTCGCACGCCCAGCTTCGAGCTGCTTCCGCGTTCCGCTCGGCTTGACGGCATTCAACCAGTAGTCACGCCGTACATGTTGTAGTATGTGTGGTACGGAGTGAAGAGGTCTCACTCTCTGCCGTCTCATAACTATACATCTGACAATAAATATACATATATATCCGAGTCCTGATCGGGAGATAACGTCCGATTCCCATTGAGTCTGAAAACATTGCAAAACTCTTCATGTAATTGTAAACTTGGTTAGAGCACTAAGTCAAAGTCTAAAATTCATTCATTGGCCAGCCAATCCCAGGGCACATATAGACAAACAACCATTCACACTCACATTCATACCTATGGACAATTTGGAGTGGCTAATTAACCTAGCATGTTTTTGGAATGTGGGAGGAAACCGGAGCACCACGCATGCAAACTGGATGGCTGAGGGTGAAATTGAACCCGGGTCTCCGAGTTGTGAGCCCTGCGCGCCAACCACCCCTCCACTATGCAGTCGGAACCAGTATCACTGAAATTGAAACAATGGCCAACCCTAGTCGCCACTTGAAAGGGTTCTGGTTCAGGTTTGCTGAAGGTTTTTGTCGTATGAACCCCAACCTGAACATAATTCCAACCTAGGCTAGTCCTGCCCTCCAAGTGTGTCCCATCCATCCTTACAGGATTATTGGGTCTATATTTGTCCTGGCTAATTGGATGGGTTTAGCCTTCCCAATGCTGCCGAGCCCACGTGTAGTCAAAGGGGTCCATGAATGTGATGTTCCAGTAAGTCATTACTGCCACCAGAACACCGCGTGGTACACATTGGTGACCCGCAGGCTGTTTACACGGACCAGAGAATGTCCACAGACCTTGCTCTTTTTTTTTTTTAGAGGAAGTTGAACTTTGAGCGAAAAGCAACTCTGATATTGACGAGGGTCATTTTCTGCACTGTTCGGGTTTGGGTTAGGCGGGGGAACTTCATCTGGAATTTGGGCTTCATTAGCCGTCATCCAAACCAAACATTCCGTAAGTATTATTTTACTGTGTTTTATAGGCAATGTCTGTTTTTGATGTTGTATGGACCATGTACATAAAGTTGATGATTATTTTCATGTATGTTAATATGGAGACATTGCAACTGCAACTTTAAAGAAAATACTTTGACTGCTACAGGAAGTACAATACAGTAATCCCTCACTACTTTGAAAAATACTAGTCATGCTGTTTTGTGGTTGGATATGGCCTACTAGTCCAAATGTACATGTTTAAGCAAATATTTTGTATTATTTGCCTAAATTGAGCATTTCAAACATAAAAACGTACTAAAATACAAATACAGTTGTCCCTCGTTAATGGCCGTTCATTTGATCTCGACCCCAATTAGGATCCTTTATGAACTTTATGACTATTTTCACACTTAGTAGGAGCTAACAAGAGCTTGCGTCGTAAAATGGTGGGCTAAGCAAAGGCAAAGTGGTGAAGAAGAATCCAAGTAGTTTCATGGGCCTTGGAAGACTCCTCTGAACTTTGACCTTCTGGGTCTCGGCTTTGGAGTTAATCTCAAAGTTGGAGCAGGATGGGCTTATCAGGCTGTCTGCTCGGATAAAATGACTGACGCATGATCCACCATGCGGACATTTAGCATTTAGCATCTGGAATGCAGTGTTTTACAGTACATTATTGACTATTATGGTTATTTTCATACTTATGGTTCAACTGTCAGTATCAAAGTATCAATAAAAATGTCATGTTTATTGTGACTAAAATTGTCATGGTTGTCATAATCTCGCCATTGTTAAATGTTCTCAAATGTCACTGGTGTCACTGGTGTCACTGGTCCGTGAGGTTATCCTAGTCCGGTTATCCATCACGGTTTTATGATGATGAAAAAAGGTAATATAAACCATGGAGCGTTTTACCATGGTTAATCATTACTACATCTGGTAAATATTACTATAATAATTATTATTAGTAGTATTTGTATTTCTTATTCAGGTCTGATCTGATTTGGAGATCATTTGACAATCGCCACGTTGACAGGAGTTTTTCCTTTTTATACAATCTTTCCAAATGACTTTTCCCAAAACAATGGTACCCATGGAAAGGAATATTCCAATCTCTTGTCTACATGCGCCGCTATAATCAACCACAATAGTCAATGGGGCATGCCCAGTAAAACGTAAACATCGACTTCTCCGAGTTTTTCTTCCACTTGTTGGAATAACTCCATATTGCCAGTTTTTCCTTCGTCCGGTCTTGAAATTGAGTTTGGATCAAAAAGTTTGGATCTTAGCGGTCCGGTGCCGACTGCTGACCTCCATTTTTAAAAGTGAAGAACGTCTGGATCTGCGTGTTACGTCATATCGGAGCATGCGCTGAAAGAACACACCTGGGAAAACTTTCAACAGGAAAAGATACAATTAAATGATTATAATTAAACTTGGGACATGTTTTATATCGTTACATATATGTTCTTTTTTTAATAAAGTTTATTTTGGCTCTCTTTTAGGTAGTATGTCTTTCCTCTGAACATTTAGCGTTTGTTGCTTTGAGATAACAGCCGTTGGAGGATGGCCTTGCTAACTACTGGAGCGATATCGGTAAAAGTACCCTTGTATTTATGTAGTGCAGCTCTTAAAAGTACTCAATTCTTTTCTCTCTTTACTATGGAGGACCAAAACTGCCAAAATAATAAATAAATAAATATATAAAATATAAAAGCAAAAATAAATACAAAAATAAAAAACAAGATTCAAAAATTAAAAATAAATAAAAAATAAATGTAGAAATAAATACAAAAATAAATATATAAATAGAATTACATATGAATAAATAAATAAAAGCACTCTGCTCTCATATGTATTTATTTCATGCTGCAGACAATGTCAGCTTGAAATGCAGAAGGAAAAACTATTCAAATGAGGGGGCGGTCCTAAGTGTGTCTTGGCTTGAACTGTTCGCCTATTGGTTGATGGACATGTGAGTGCGAAAATCGACTAGGTATGCCTGCAAACGGCCACAGCAAGAGGAAGTCACCACACCACTCTCAATGGCGGTAAATATGGCTGCAATCTCCAGCTCGGACACCGACTTCCTGGTGGAGCCCGCCATTATTGTCCCGGTAAATGTATACTTTTCTCCCTGTATACTTCCTCTTGCTGTGGCCGTTTGCAGGCATACCTAGTCGATTTTCGCACTCACATGTCCATCAACCAATAGGTGAACAGTTCAACCCAAGACACACTTAGGACCGCCCCCTCATTTGAATAGTTTTTCCTTCTGCATTTCAAGCTGACATTGTCTGCAGCATGAAATAAATACATATGAGAGCAGAGTGCTTTTATTTATTTATTGATATGTCATTCTATTTATATATTTATTTTTGTATTTATTTCTACATTTATTTTTGTATTTATTTTTTATTTTTGAATCTTGTTTTTTATTTTTGTATTTATTTTTGCTTTTATTTATGTATATATTTTTATTTTTGTTTTTATTTCCATTTATATGAATTTTTTGTATTTAATTTTTTCATTTTTTTTTCATTTTTGTTTTTATTTCCACTTTTATTTATTTATTATTTTGTCAGTTTTGGTCCTCCATATTTACTGCGTGAACAGATGTTATGTTATGTTTGTAATGATGTCATCTACATCAACGTCCATTTGCTCCTTCTTTCATTTTTACTGATTTGTGTTTTTTCTGCTGTGTTTCCAGGACGATGGCCAAAGGATAACACTGAATGAGTCACATCCCCTCTACCCAAAGTGACCCGGTTTACCCCCACCCTACCCCCCCCTTTCCTTTTTGTTCATCCTTACCCTTATAGAGTCAATAATATGATTGTGGGATGATGTGATTTGACATCAACTTCCTGTCCAGCCAAGCTTTCCACTTGGGCCTTTTGGATCAGATCTTTGGCCCGAGCACGTTATCCCTAGCTGGATCTTTTCCTCAGTTCACCCCCCCCCCCCCCACGTCCTTGGGCCATGGTTCGAAAGAAGGGTTCCTTGATACTATGCGGTGCTTTTCTGTTTGTTGCGTGGAATGCCGTGCTGCTGCTCTACCTTTGGGGTCGCCCTCCAATTGGCCGCCTCGGCGAAGGTGGCGGCGCCGAACCGGGAGGCAAAGAGGAGTGGGATGTGATCGGAGGCAAAGGAAGCCCGGCCAGCCTGGCGGGTGAGGTGATCCGCTTGGCCGAGGAAGTGGAATTTCAGCTGGAGACCCAGAAAAAGCTACTAAAGGTGATCGAGAGCCACAAGGCGGCCTGGTCCAAGTGGAAAGACGTTGGCAAAGGACAAACGGGTGTCACCCAAAAAGGCCACTTGGATGCCGATCGTCAGCCGCCAAAGCCTGCGCTCCCGTTGAACGACGAGGCGGACACCAAGGATCCAACTCCAAAACAGACGCCCCTGACTTCAGCCGCTCCAGATGTTGCGCACCAATCCCACGTCAAGACGGTCAGCACCGGAAACGGCCAACTGGCAACCTCTGCCAGCCCGGAAGTTGTCATTCCCATCCTCGTCATCGCTTGCGACAGAGTCACCGTGAAACGCAGTCTGGACAAACTCCTTCAGTACCGCCCTTCCCCACAACTCCACCCGATCATCGTCAGCCAGGACTGCAGCCATGCCGAGACCGCCAGTGTCATCGACTCGTACGGCCCTCAACTGACGCACATTCGCCAACCGGACCTCTCGGACATCAGAGTACGACCCGAGCACAGGAAGTTCCAGGGCTACTACAAGATTGCCAGACATTACCGATGGGCCCTCAACCAAGTGTTCGGCACGTTCTCCCATTCCGCCGTGGTCATCGTGGAGGACGACCTGGAGGTGAGTCCAGGGTAGAACCACACGGTCATTTTGTCTCACACTCTTTTTACTGCTAGCTGCTAGCGACTAGCACTCAACTAACAAGTTAAGCTAGCAGGCGCCACACCAGATCAGTTCCCAGACCTTCTTAAGTACTTTGACCTGATCTTTGTAGTCTTCTTCATCCCGTCATTCAAACCAATGAGCATTCCCGTTTATGTTCAGGTGGCTCCAGACTTCTTTGAGTACTTCAGAGCCCTCTACCCAGTCCTGCGCTCGGACCCGACCCTGTGGTGTGTATCTGCCTGGAATGACAACGGCAGGGACGCCTTGGTGGATCCATCCAAAGCCGGTCTCCTCCACAGGACAGATTTCTTCCCGGGTCTGGGCTGGATGCTGCTCAAGGAGGTTTGGGCCGAGTTAGAACCCAAATGGCCTTCGGCCTTCTGGGACGATTGGATGCGTCAGCCCGAGCAGCGCAAGGACCGCTCGTGCGTTCGGCCAGAAATCTCCCGGACTATTACGTTTGGGCGGAAAGGGGTCAGTCTAGGTCAGTTCTTTGACCAGTACCTTCGCTATATTCGACTCAACACGGAATTTGTGCCTTTTACCAAACAAGACTTGTCTTATCTGCTCAAAGACAAGTACGATGACCGGTTCATTCAAGAGGTTTACCGTACGCCGCTGGTCAAGATGGAGGAGCTGCAACATGGGGGAACGTTAAGGGGGCCGGGGCCCTACAGAGTCAAGTATTCAAGCAGGGACAGTTTCAAGGTTCTGGCCCGAAATCTGGGGGTGATGGATGACTTGAAGTCCGGGGTCCCACGGACGGGCTACAGGGGCGTTGTCAGTTTCCTCTTCAGAGGTCGAAGGGTGTTCTTGGCTCCGCCAGAAGGTTGGACGCAGTACGATGTCAGCTGGAGCTGAGGCGGATGCTAACAAATAGTCCGAGTGGGAGCACGGGGGGGCTGTGAGCTGGTCCGTTTCTCACTCAGGATCAGCTGGCGTGGAGGCCACCTCAGAGTTCAACTTTCCAGCTTTGAACCACGTTTGGCAAAGTGCCTTGCTTTCCAGTCCCGTTAGCTTAGCTGTGTTCTTGCATTCCGTTGGTCCGTAGCGCTCAGCCCCAAGGTCACAGCGGCTGTAAATAACCTTGGCGGGGCGGCACCGTTGGGATCGGACACGGCCCCGAAATGTCATGGTTCAGTGTCCGTGATGACAACGTGGAAGCCAAGAATGGGAAGAATCGTCACTCTGGGAACCGACTCCTCGTTCCGTCTCTGCAACTCATTCAGGGGTGTCCAAAGGGTGTCCAAGGGGTGTCCAAAGGGTGTCCAAAGGGTGTCCAAAGGGTGTCCAAAGGGTGTCCAAAGGGTTTCCAGCCAGGACGCATCTTTACCGCTTTGGGATTTGGGAGATACGCTGAGAAGTTCGATGTCGAAAAGGCCTGTTATTATTCATAACAGCTTACTCTTTCATATATATATATTTTTTCTATCGTTTTATTTTCTATATATTTCTTCTGAAAATAATCCCAGTCATTTCTTGTATTATGACTTCATCGTCATATTTTCACTTTATTCTCATTTTCCAAAAATGTCAACTTAATTTTTTATGATTTGTTTTTTAAATATCAACACTCTGGTGCTGAAATGACGTTCTTCCTCACATTATTACTCATTTATTCTCTTAAAATTGACACTTTTTCTCACAAGAAGCCAACATGTCTCCCTTTACTTTTGACTTTTTATTCTTACTTCTACTCAATTCCAATCATATTTTCACTTCATTCTTATCAAAACTTCATTTTCCCAAAATTTTCCATAATACAGTCATCTCTCGTTTATGGTGTTTATTTGGTTGGAGACTCCGCCACAATAAGTACATTTCCTGAAAGTAGGATGCCTTATTTCCCAGGGAAGATTTTTGTAGTTGGGATCATAGGAAATCTGTTTGCTAGCTTCTAAATACGCTTTAGCATTAGCATTAGCATTCATTCACACGCATTTGCTACATTTAAGGATGCTGGAAATGACACTGAAACATCTAAACATCTACATTTACCTCAAATGACAAAAGGGATGTCTGAACGCCCCCCCCCCCCCATTGCTCATAATAACACCTTCATGGTGATTAATGATTAATTCATTTAAAATGTGATTAATCTGATTAAACTAGACACCTGCATTAGACCTGGTGCCCAGTCTTGTGTACGGTGTTGAAATTTGAACCAGGATGTGGCGAAGGGGGGGACTTTCTTGTGGGCGGCAAATGGTCCCCAGGCTGCACCTTGGACACCCCTGATCTGGAGGCTTTTGCCTTCCATGCAACCACTGTTCTTATTTATTGTTCCTCCAAGTTGGTCGGGGAACAAGACTGTAAATGTGGAGTTCAACCTGTGCATCTCATTCCCGTCATGCTGGATTCTCTACGTTTTCCCAAGAGTCTTTGCACCCTCACCCTCACCACCAAAAGCTGAAAGAAAGCAGCGCACACGCTCTTTCTTCTTCTGTGCTACAGTAAACCTCGAATATATCGGACTCGGATATATCGGAAATTCGCTCACAACGGACAGATAAAAAAGAACCAATTTTTCTGTAATGCATTTCCAATAAAAATTCATTGCATATATTGGATTTTTTATAACGGATTTCGCCTATTTCGGACAAAATCTCCAGTCCCGTTCCAATGCATTTCCATGAAATTTCCCTGGCATATATCGGATGGCCGCATCGTGGCGCTCCGATTCGCCGAATGGTGACAGGCCGCTATACGACGTCATTTGCAGCGTTTGCAGCGTTGCCTGCGCGTCCAGGTACATTGGAAACATAGTCAAGGAAGTGCCTTTTTAGAACGGATAAAATCCCATTTACGCATATACCGGATATAAATCCCATATATGCGTAAAACGGACATTTTCCGGTATACGCATATAATGGATTTCGCTTATATCGGACAAAACCAGTGGGAACAATTGAATCCGATATATCCGAGGTTTACTGTATTTGACAGATGGAGAGTTCCGGGTTTGTCATTTTGGTAGATACCATTACCGACCATCTCTTGGTTTGATTGGTTGGTTGGTTGGTTGTCCACTGTGGCGTTAAAAGTCCAACGTTCCCGTGTCCTATTTGTCAAAGTTCAGAGTGTTCTGAATCGGAATTTGACCACTTGAACTTGGTTGGTCCGTGACCAGAGTGAAGGATGAAAGTTGGACGACTTTAGCCAAGCAGAATAACGTTTGACGTTGGCACCCTGGCGGGGGGGCGGGCGGGGGGCAGTTATGGCTTGACCACTTGACATCCCAAACTATGGTTTGTTGAAAAACCAATGATTGTCTGCTTTTGTCTTTTCTTTCAATGATATGATTATCACTGTACTGTCAAGCTTTGGGGGGGGGGGGGGTGTAATCCACGATCTGTCATATCTGTACGGTGATATGAAAAACACTGCCCGATGCGTTTGTAACGTTCAAACATTGGAAATAAAATCAACTATTTTGATATTTGTGCACATATTGAATCGGCCTCTTTGTATGTGATGACCTTAAAGGGGACTTTACTATTATGCTAACTTTCTTGTTGTGGAGTTTATCTGGCTTACAGCCACGCCCATATAAGGAAGTCTGCATACATCGTTTATCATCAACTATATCGTTTATGAACAAAGTTAGCAGCACAGTCAAGAATTCTTTCTCTGCACTTTGCAACGTGACCAAAGACGGGAGAGTGGGCGTGCCTGGAGGCGGAGCGTGGGTGGAATACGCGGGAAGGAATACATCCAAGCTTGCGTCCGTCCATTCGCATGTCACATGTCGACCACGTTAGCCTGACACGCTAATGCACGCTCTACGACGAGGACTGTTCTAAAGCAGGTGCTCGTTTTTTTTTTAGTGGGTCGCAACACGTAACATACATTCTACATACATTCTACATACATTGTACATTGCACAACATAACATACATTTCAAACATTCAAGAGAAATTAAAAATAAAAAAAAGGTTTTTAGCATGTGTGAGCAAAGTGGCATTCTTTCATTTTCCATGATGTGCCCCCCCCCACTGGATAAACGCTTGCTCTAAACCAGGAGTTAAAAAACTAAAACCATTTCTACCATGATTGATTCTTGTTATGATTATGATGAGATTATGATTATGATTTCCTGCTGGTGGAATATCATTCATTTGCAAGTCTGCAGCACCTTCAGCTGATCCTCGATTGTCCTCAATTCCTGCTTCAAGGCCGACACCTGAACACACCAGGAAGACACGGAAGAACACATCAGTTGCTTTTCACTTGGTCAGGACAATTTATATTTGGGCATTTTATATTTCATACAGAGCAATAATACAGTGATCTCCAGATTTGCTTTTTATATATAAAATATGTTTTCTGGAATCGATTGATTCAGCCTTTTTATTTTTGGAAGGAACAGCAGGCGAGTGGTTAGTGCGCAGGCCACACAGCCAGGAGACCCGAGTTCGATTCCACCCTCCGAGTTTGCATGGGTTTTGGCTTTTCTCCGGGTACTCCGGTTTCCTCCCACATTCCAAAAACATGCTAGGTTAATTGGCCACTCCAAATTGTCCATAGGTATGAATGTGAGTGTGAATGGTTGTTTGTCTATATGTGCCCTGGGATTGGCTGGCCACCAGTCCAGCTGGGATAGGCTCCAGCATGCCCCCACCCTAATGAATGAATGAACTGTTTTCCTCCACGTTTCCTTACTAGGTTTGTATGGTTCTCATAATGTTCAGACTTAAAAAAAATAATAATTTCTTTACCACTAAAAATATATTTTATTTATCATAATATCACAACGTTATTCTTGCAGTATTACAACTTTATTCTCTTCATATTTTAAATTTGTTCAAATGACTGCTGATTTCTTCCATTTTTGCTGTTTTATTTTGAAATGTTCTTGTTAAACGGTATCGTGACAACCTGGCCTCCCCGGACCCCCTTGGTCTACCTGGTCTACTTGGTCTACTTGGTCTACTTGTGCTTCTCACTGCTTGTCACAATTAGCGCTCCGCTTTCCATGTCGTTTTCACCTCTAAACGGCATTTAGACAGGCAAAGTATTAAACTTTTGCTTTCCATGTTGTTTTCACCTCTAAACGGCATCTAGACAGGCAAAGTATTAAACTTTTGCTTTCCATGTTGTTTTCACCTCTAAATGGCATCTAGACAGGCAAAGTATTAAACTATTGCTTTCCATGTTGTTTTCACCTCTAAACGGCATCTAGACAGGCAAAGTATTAAACTATTGCTTTCCATGTTGTTTTCACCTCTAAATGGCATCTAGACAGGCAAAGTATTAAACTATTGCTTTCCATGTTGTTTTCACCTCTAAACGGCATCTAGACAGGCAAAGTATTAAACTATTGCTTTCCATGTTGTTTTCACCTCTAAACGGCATCTAGACAGGCAAAGTATTAAACTATTGCTTTCCATGTTGTTTTCACCTCTAAACGGCATCGAGTCAGGGCCAGCCTATCCTAGCCCGTCTTTTACTCACATGGGAAACGTGCTGGTCGAAAGAAAGAGGTGCTATGTTCTAATGTTCCAAGTTGGGCCTCCCATCCAGGAATTACAGCTATATTCAACTATATATTCAACTATATATTCAACTATGTATATATTCAACTATATATTCAACTATATATTCAACTATATATTCAACCATATTTTTTCAACTATATATTCAACCATATTTTTTCAACTATATATTCAACTATATATTCAACAATATATTCAACTATATATTCAACAATATATTCAACTATATATTCAACTATGTATATATTCAACTATATATTCAACTATATATTCAACTATGTATATATTCAACTATATATTCAACTATATATTCAACAATATATTCAACTATATATTCAACTATGTATATATTCAACTATATATTCAACTATATATTCAACTATGTATATATTCAACTATATATTCAACTATATATTCAACAATATATTCAACTATGTATATATTCAACTATATATTCAACTATATATTCAACCATATTTTTTCAACTATATATTCAACTATGTATTCAACTATGTATATATTCAACTATATATTCAACTATGTATATATTCAACTATGTATATATTCAACTATATATTCAACCATATTTTTTCAACTATGTATTCAACTATGTATTCAACTATATATTCAACTATATATTCAACCATATTTTTTCAACTATATATTCAACTATATATTCAACTATGTATATATTCAACTATATATTCAACCATATATTCAACTATATATTCAACTATATATTCAACTATGTATATATTCAACCATATTTTTTCAACTATATATTCAACTATATATATATTCAACTATATATTCAACCATATTTTTTCAACTATGTATTCAACTATATATTCAACTATATATTCAACTATATATTCAACCATATTTTTTCAACTATGTATTCAACTATATATTCAACTATATATTCAACTATGTATATCTTCAACCATATTTTTTCAACTATATATTCAACTATGTATATATTCAACTATATATTCAACTATGTATATATTCAACTATATATTCAACTATATATTCAACTATGTATATATTCAACTATATATTCAACTATATATTCAACTATGTATATATTCAACTATATATTCAACTATGTATATATTCAACTATATATTCAACCATATTTTTTCAACTATGTATTCAACTATATATTCAACTATATATTCAACCATATATTCAACCATATATTCAACTATATATTCAACTATGTATATATTCAACCATATTTTTTCAACTATGTATTCAACTATATATTCAACTATATATTCAACTATGTATATATTCAACTATGTATATATTCAACTATATATTCAACCATATTTTTTCAACTATGTATTCAACTATATATTCAACTATATATTCAACTATGTATATATTCAACCATATTTTTTCTACTATATATTCAACTATATATTCAACTATGTATATATTCAACTATATATCCAACTATATATTCAACTATGTATATATTCAACTATATATTCAACTATGTATATATTCAACCATATTTTTTCAACTATGTATTCAACTATGTATTCAACTATGTATTCAACTATATATTCAACTATGTATATATTCAACTATATATTCAACTATGTATATATTCAACTATATATTCAACTATGTATTCAACTATGTATATATTCAACTATATATTCAACTATGTATTCAACTATATATTCAACTATGTAGTATATATTCAACTATATAGTATATATTCAACTATATAGTATTCAACTATATATTCAACTATATATTCAACTATATATTCAACTATGTATATATTCAACTATGTATATATTCAACTATATATTCAACTATGTATATATTCAACTATGTATATATTCAACTATATATTCAACTAAATTCATCTTTTATGTCAAAGCCAAAAGTTTTCCGTCTCCGGTGACAAGATTATGAATAAATGTATGCAAGAATGAAGGAATATCAAATCATAAAAGTCCACATTCATCGTTGGTTCTACTGGAGACGGGAGACCCGGTTTATGATGGCGGTGTTCAATCTGCGTAAGAGTGCCAGTGATGTGCACACAGCTCACCTTACTGTCCATCTGCTGCCTGACTTGCGCCGGGACCTTGATCGGGTAGTCCGGAGCTTGAACTTTAGCCAGGATCTCCTCCAGCTTGGGGACAAGCTTCCGTCTCCGCTGGGAGAGCTGGACCACTTGATTGTCAACGTTCACGCCACCCTGGGAGATGGTTGCAACGGCTAGCATCGTTAGCATCGTTAGCATCATTAGCATCTATGGACATACACAGTCAATGTTTCAGATCACCAAAAGGATGCTGGTACCTGAACGAGAAGGTGCAGCCGACACGTGTGGTCCACCACCCCAACCAGGCAGCCCTCTGGTGGGGGAGGGGCGTCCAGGGGGGGGAGGCTTTGCCCTTCTTCAGGACAGTAGACATTGATACGGGAGACCCGGCTCAGAGTCCAAACAACAGATCCAAAGTCAAGGAGAACCTGGGCCTGACCCGCTGAACACACAATCCACACTGCGGCACGCAAACATTGGCAAGGACGTACACACTTGGCACACTTTCCACCGCTGAGGACCAACACTTACTCACTTTCAGGCTTTTCCTTGGTCATCCCACCCTGGGCCCTGAGGGAGCGAGCCACTCCGATCACTTCCTTGACCAGAAGGAAATCCCTTTCCACTTGGGGAAAATACCAGTGTTCCTGGCGGGATGGAGGAAACACAATAAGACACAATCAAACACAATAAGACACAATAAGACACAATCAAACACAATAAGACACAATCAAACACAATAAGACACAATAAAACACAATCAAACACAATAAGACACAAACACAATAAGACACAATAAAACACAATCAAACACAATAAGACACAATCAAACGCAATAAGACACAATAAGACGCAATAAGACACAATAAAACACAATAAGACACAATCAAACACAATAAGACACAATCAAACACAATAAGACACAATAAAACGCAATAAGACACAATATTATGAATGTTTGTTGATTAGCTAATGAATGCTTGTTGATTAGCTAACGAATGCTTGTTGATTAGCTAACGAATGCGTGTTGATTAGCTAACGAATGCGTGTTGATTAGCTAACGAATGCGTGTTGATTAGCTAACGAACGCGTGTTGATTAGCTAACGAACGCGTGTTGATTAGCTAACGAACGCTTGTTGATTAGCTAACGAACGCTTGTTGATTAGCTAACGAACGCTTGTTGATTAGCTAACAAACGCTTGTTGATTAGCTAACAAACGCTTGTTGATTAGCTAACAAACGCTTGTTGATTAGCTAATGAACGCGTGTTGATTAGCTAACAAACGCTTGTTGATTAGCTAATGAACGCGTGTTGATTAGCTAATGAACGCGTGTTGATTAGCTAATGAACGCGTGTTGATTAGCTAATGAACGCGTGTTGATTAGCTAATGAACGCGTGTTGATTAGCTAATAAACGCTTGTTGATTAGCTAATAAACGCGTGTTGATTAGCTAATAAACGCTTGTTGATTAGCTAATAAACGCTTGTTGATTAGCTAATAAACGCTTGTTGATTAGCTAATAAACGCTTGTTGATTAGCTAATGAACGCTTGTTGATTAGCTAATGAACGCTTGTTGATTAGCTAATGAACGCTCGTTGATTAGCTAATGAACGCTCGTTGATTAGCTAATGAACGCTCGTTGATTAGCTAATAAACGCTCGTTGATTAGCTAATAAACGCTCGTTGATTAGCGAATAAACGCTCGTTGATTAGCGAATAAACGCTCGTTGATTAGCTAATGAACGCTCGTTGATTAGCTAATGAACGCTCGTTGATTAGCTAATGAACGCTCGTTGATTAGCTAATGAACGCTCGTTGATTAGCTAATGAACGCTCGTTGATTAGCTAATGAACGCTCGTTGATTAGCTAATGAACGCTCGTTGATTAGCTAATGAACGCTCGTTGATTAGCTAATGAACGCTCGTTGATTAGCTAATGAACGCTCGTTGATTAGCTAATAAACGCTCGTTGATTAGCTAATAAACGCTCGTTGATTAGCTAATAAACGCTTGTTGATTAGCGAATAAACGCTCGTTGATTAGCTAATAAACGCTTGTTGATTAGCTAATAAACGCTTGTTGATTAGCTAATGAACGCTTGTTGATTAGCTAATGAACGCTTGTTGATTAGCTAATGAACGCTTGTTGATTAGCTAATGAACGCTTGTTGATTAGCTAATAAACGCTTGTTGATTAGCTAATAAACGCTTGTTGATTAGCTAATAAACGCTTGTTGATTAGCTAATGAACGCTCGTTGATTAGCTAATGAACGCTCGTTGATTAGCTAATGAACGCTCGTTGATTAGCTAATGAACGCTCGTTGATTAGCTAATGAACGCTCGTTGATTAGCTAATAAACGCTTGTTGATTAGCTAATAAACGCTTGTTGATTAGCTAATAAACGCTTGTTGATTAGCTAATAAACGCTTGTCGATTAGCTAATAAACGCTTGTCGATTAGCTAATGAACGCTTGTCGATTAGCTAATGAACGCTTGTTGATTAGCTAATGAACGCTTGTTGATTAGCTAATGAACGCTTGTTGATTAGCTAATGAACGCTTGTTGATTAGCTAATAAACGCTTGTTGATTAGCTAATGAACGCTTGTTGATTAGCTAATAAACGCTTGTTGATTAGCTAATAAACGCTTGTTGATTAGCTAATGAACGCTTGTTGATTAGCTAATGAACGCTTGTTGATTAGCTAATGAACGCTTGTCGATTAGCTAATGAACGCTTGTCGATTAGCTAATGAACGCTTGTTGATTAGCTAATAAACGCTTGTTGATTAGCTAATAAACGCTTGTCGATTAGCTAATGAACGCTTGTCGATTAGCTAATGAACGCTTGTCGATTAGCTAATGAACGCTTGTCGATTAGCTAATGAACGCTTGTTGATTAGCTAATGAACGCTTGTCGATTAGCTAATGAACGCTTGTTGATTAGCTAATAAACGCTTGTTGATTAGCTAATAAACGCTTGTTGATTAGCTAATAAACGCTTGTTGATTAGCTAATAAACGCTTGTTGATTAGCTAATGAACGCTTGTTGATTAGCTAATGAACGCTTGTTGATTAGCTAATAAACGCTTGTTGATTGGCTAATGAACGCTTGTTGATTAGCTAATAAACGCGTGTTGATTGGCTAATAAACGCTTGTTGATTGGCTAATAAATGCTTGTTGATTGGCTAATAAACGCTTGTTGATTAGCTAATGAACGCTTGTTGATTGGCTAATAAACGCTTGTTGATTAGCTAATGAACGCTTGTTGATTAGCTAATGAACGCTTGTTGATTGGCTAATAAACGCTTGTTGATTAGCTAATGAACGCTTGTTGATTAGCTAATGAACGCTTGTTGATTAGCTAATGAACGCTTGTTGATTAGCTAATAAACGCTTGTTGATTAGCTAATGAACGCTTGTTGATTAGCTAATAAACACTTGTTGATTAGCTAATAAACACTTGTTGATTAGCTAATAAACACTTGTTGATTAGCTAATAAACGCTTGTTGATTAGCTAATAAACGCTTGTTGATTAGCGAATAAACGCTTGTTGATTAGCGAATAAACGCTTGTTGATTAGCTAATAAACGCTTGTTGATTAGCTAATAAACGCTTGTTGATTAGCTAATAAACGCTTGTTGATTAGCGAATAAACGCTTGTTGATTAGCTAATAAACGCTTGTTGATTAGCTAATGAATGCTTGTTGATTAGCTAATGAATGCTTGTTGATTAGCTAATAAACGCTTGTTGATTGGCTAATGAACGCTTGTTGATTAGCTAATAAACGCGTGTTGATTGGCTAATAAACGCTTGTTGATTGGCTAATAAATGCTTGTTGATTGGCTAATAAACGCTTGTTGATTAGCTAATGAACGCTTGTTGATTGGCTAATAAACGCTTGTTGATTAGCTAATGAACGCTTGTTGATTAGCTAATGAACGCTTGTTGATTGGCTAATAAACGCTTGTTGATTAGCTAATGAACGCTTGTTGATTAGCTAATGAACGCTTGTTGATTAGCTAATGAACGCTTGTTGATTAGCTAATAAACGCTTGTTGATTAGCTAATGAACGCTTGTTGATTAGCTAATAAACACTTGTTGATTAGCTAATAAACACTTGTTGATTAGCTAATAAACACTTGTTGATTAGCTAATAAACGCTTGTTGATTAGCTAATAAACGCTTGTTGATTAGCGAATAAACGCTTGTTGATTAGCGAATAAACGCTTGTTGATTAGCTAATAAACGCTTGTTGATTAGCTAATAAACGCTTGTTGATTAGCTAATAAACGCTTGTTGATTAGCGAATAAACGCTTGTTGATTAGCTAATAAACGCTTGTTGATTAGCTAATGAATGCTTGTTGATTAGCTAATGAATGCTTGTTGATTAGCTAATAAACGCTTGTTGATTAGCTAATAAACGGCGGCGCTGCGCACGAGTGGTACCAGGTGAGCGGAGTTTGGGTAAGGCTGCAGACCCAAGCTGGCCTGGTCCGCCTCCTCGGCTCTGAAGGTCTGGAGCCTCTGCCACAGCTCCTCGGTGATGAACGGCATGAACGGGGAGAGGAGGGCCAAGGTCGTGGACACGCAGTGGTACAGGATGACGGCGGGCGCCGGTCTCGCCCCACGCCCGTCCCGGGCGCCCGCCGCTTCCTCACGCCGCTCCTGCAGCAACGGCTTCACACTCTCCTGCAACGCGTACACACAAAGGGGCGTGGCTGACGCATGCATCGCCATGACGACGTTAGCTCAGCTCAGGTATCGGGGGCTCCTGCCCCTCGGGTCCCCTTGGGGGGCACCTCCCCTCACCATGTAGACGTCACACAGGTTGTGGACCCAGAAGGAGTACAGGGCAGCAGTGGCGGCGTGCAGGTCGTATTCTTCAAAGGCCTCCTGGCATTGGGCCGCCGTGCTGTACAGGCGGGAGCAGATCCACCGATCCATGCTGGTCAGAGGAACCGTCTCCAAGGAAAACATGGAAAACACATCCAACGTTGACATCCTGGTACAACGTATGCTCTTCAAAGGATACTTTGGGATATCATGAAGGATGTCAACATCTACTGTATTGGCTCGGGAGTGTAAAGGTGGCTATAGGGGTACTATTTCATGCCTGCAGGACTCTAATCATTGCATTATGAAAGGTTCTAAATAGGTTCCCTTTGTCCTAACTACCACCGTTTTCCGACTTGGCAGAAATTCCCTTCCCACTGTTGGGTGTGGAGCCAATCAACCTCCATAAACGAGGGATTACTTTATTCCAAATGGAATAATCTTCTGTTTCATTTGAGTCTTTGGCAAATGATATCAGGATTTAGGCCAAACTATAGAATAGAATTCCAGGAAAAATGGAATTCTAATTGCAACGGAACATCCTGTTTTCCTGCTGCCATCAAGGTTATTTGTCTTTGAGATAATGGCTTCAGCCTGCAAGGTTCCAAGCCAAACACTAATCCACCGAGCCACTAAGCTGACAGCTCAAAAGTGTTGCACGGGACAGGATGAACAATACGGACTTCCTGTTTTTCCCATCCTTTTGGATACTGAAGCAAGTCAGCACATTTTGGGGCAAACATCTGGAGAAGGAAGCTAGCCTTTGACTCCATCTTATGAACACATTTTGTCTCGTGTTCTCATCCCAAATCATCTAGAATAATCCAATATAATCATCTTATCATATTCTATGTACTGATGTAGTATAATATACTGAGAAATAATCCGACGGCGACCGTGGTACCTCCTTCAGCGTCCCCACTGGGGCAGTGCCGGCATCCAGGGCTCGCAGGGTGAACCTCAGGGTCTGCCACATCTTGTTACAGAAGTGTCTGCACTTCAGGATCTCAGAGATGGAGAGACTGATGTCTTCTCCTAAACAAGATCAAATGTAACAATGATTGACAGCCTTCCAAAACACATGCTGTCTCGGAAAGGCGGTCCAGGGTTGTCTAACTCGGAGCAGCGGGGGCCAAAACCAGACCAACATATTCAAAGAGTATGACACAAGTGGGGATGATTTGTACATTACTCTTCCTGTATGCTATCGTATCTCCAAAGATCATTTTCTGATGTGTGAGATGATCATCACTCACCCTGGACCTTGTGAGAGCAGAGGGCAAATCTCAAAGCGTCAGTTCCACACTGAGGGATCCCCCGGGGGAAGTCTTTCCTCTGTGGGAAGCAGATGGAACGGTTAGATAAGAGAAAAGGTCATGAGCACGCTCTGTCCGTCACAAAGGATCTGACCTGAGCTTCCATGGCGACCACCTTCTCCCTGGGATCAAGGTTCCCCTCCGTAACTTTCTGTTGGAGCCTCTGAGAGGAAAACACACAAACGTCGTTGAAAGGCATTTTCACAATCAGTCGGACCTTTAGCTACTTGGAGATACTTGGAGATACTTGGAGATACTTGGAGCTACCTGGAGCTACCTGGAGCTACCTGGAGCTACCTGGACCTACTTGGACCTACTTGGAGCTACTTGGAGCTACCTGGAGCTACTTGGAGCTACTTGGAGCTACTTGGAGCTACTTGGAGCTACCTGGAGCTACCTGGAGCTACCTGGAGCTACCTGGACCTACCTGGACCTACTTGGAGCTACTTGGAGCTACTTGGAGCTACCTGGAGCTACTTGGAGCTACTTGGAGCTACTTGGAGCTACTTGAAGCTACCTGGAGCTACCTGGAGCTACCTGGAGCTACCTGGACCTACTTGGAGCTACTTGGAGCTACTTGGAGCTACCTGGAGCTGCCTGGAGCTGCCTGGAGCTACTTGGAGCTACCTGGAGCTACTTGGAGCTACCTGGAGCTACTTGGAGCTACCTGGAGCTACCTGGAGCTACCTGGAGCTACTTGGAGCTACCTGGAGCTACCTGGAGCTACCTGGAGCTACCTGGAGCTACCTGGAGCTACCTGGAGCTACTTGGAGCTACTTGGAGCTACCTGGAGCTGCCTGGAGCTGCCTGGAGCTACCTGGAGCTACCTGGAGCTACTTGGAGCTACCTGGAGCTACTTGGAGCTACCTGGAGCTACTTGGAGCTACTTGGAGCTACCTGGAGCTACCTGGAGCTACCTGGACCTGCTTGGACCTGCTTGGAGCTACCTGGAGCTACCTGGAGCTACCTGGACCTACTTGGAGCTGCCTGGAGCTGCCTGGAGCTACTTGGAGCTACCTGGAGCTACCTTGAGCTACCTGGAGCTACCTGGAGCTACCTGGACCTACTTGGAGCTACCTGGAGCTACCTGGAGCTACCTGGAGCTACTTGGAGCTACCTGGAGCTACCTGGAGCTACTTGGAGCTTCTTGGAGCTACTTGCTACTTGTTGGTGTGTACTACGTTGGATTTCCAAGATAGAATTGCTCTTTTTTTACCCCCATTCTTGCTAGTTTTGAAATAAATTACATCCAAATTACAAATAAATGTAGATTATATGTATGTAGAAATATTGAAACTTTCTCCTTAAATAAGCTTTATTTGCATTTTGTCATACGATGACTTTATTCCCCACAACCTGCAACTTTGTTTCAATTGTTTCTCATAAAACTTGAGAAAAAAACACATTTTATGGTGAATATTTCAACTCTATGCTACAAAAATCTGATTATTTTTCCTCATTAGGAGTTTATTCTTGGAAAATAAATACATTTTTTCCTGTTAAGATTTGGACTTTTTGGAGTAAAATTACAGCTGGGTTTTTTCCTTTTTTGATGTTTGTTTTAATTTTATTCTTGAAAATTATCATAATCGTAATTATGACTTTATTTCCATGATATTTTGACTTGATTATTGTACATTAACGTTTTGCACAACTATAATTTGCCCCAAATTTACAGCTTTGTTTTGTGTTTTTCATCATCTTTTTTTCAAATTTTAATTAAAAAAGTGGGACATTATTTTTCCTCATAATATTATTCTCCTAAAACTACAACAGTTTTTTTTCTCTTTTCTTTTTTCTCTTAATATTTTGACTTTGTCCTTCTAAAACAGGGGTCGGCAACCTTTACTATGAAAAGAGCCATTTCACCCACTTGCCCACTAAAGAAAAATAGCCTGGAGCCGCAAAACGTTGTATGTTTAAAACAACATTGGAGGGGGAAAAAAAGACGAGTTGGAGTACTCTTGCTAGTACTGGAGATAAACTTTTGTTTTTAAATGAGCTCTAATTTATTTTTTAGAATCGTCAAATAACTCATTAATAATAATTAATAACTCAAATAACTCAAAGTATTACTCATTTCCCTTCATGTTAACCTGTCAGAGAGAACTGGATAGCATCCTGTCTACTCATTCAGTCACCAGTCAGAACTCAGTCAGGATGCATTCATGGTCTCACACAAAGTTGGATTTTTGTAAACTCATAACAAAGACGTGCATTTTCACCACACGGGTGCTAAAAAATATTCAAGCATTGCAAAGGGAGCCGCAACAAAGAGGCTGGAGAGCCACATGCGGCTCTGGAGCCGCGGGTTGCTGACCCCTGTTCTAAAATGATAACTGTTGCATGTTGTTTTTTTCTAGTTTTGTTGTTAATGAAATATGATGACACCTAGTGGCCAGTGTATACAACTACATAACATCACAAAGTCTTTGAATGCATCTTGTGAATGTCAAACGTGTACATTTTAGTTAACAATGCATATGCTTTGACTAATAATCAGCACCAGTCAATTATGAAACAACATCAAGTGGATTTATTCACGAGTATATTTTTGCCACACCGTGATAAAGTGAAAGGGGAAATAGGGGAAGCTATAAAAATGTCGAGGGTTGACTGTACACACCTCCAGGGAGACTCCATGTATAACATCCAGGGGGTCGATGACGTTTCCCAAAGATTTGGTCATCTTCCTGCCATGTTTATCTCGGACCAAAGGGTGAAGTAGAACCTGCAGTAGAAAAAGGAGAACACATTGAAGTATGAATATAGTATTTGTTCTGCGTGTATTTATTCCCGTACCTGCTGGAAAGGCAACCGGCCTGTCAGCTCCGTGCCCAGCATTACCATCCTGGCCACCCAGAAGAAGATGAGGTCGCTGCCGGTCTCCAGGAGGGAGAGCGGGTAGAAGTGTTGGAGGTCAGTGGTCTGTGGAAAGGGGGTCGTGTTTACATCCGTTGGGCGGCCATTTTGCTGGAGGTGGTGCCGTACCTGCCGAGGCCAGCCCAGCATAGCGAAAGGAAACAGCCCAGAGGAGAACCACGTATCCAGAACATCCGGGTCTGACTCACACGGGGTACGCGTACACAAAAACAAATCAATAAACTCACAACATGGACACCGACCAACAATGGCATACCCATATCAGTTTTATAGTGATGATGATGATGTTGGGGGATTATTTCTACCTTTGTTCTTTGGACTACAAATATGTAACTTAGCGTCAGCTATGTGTGCACGTTCTAAAAATATCATCTAACAGCCGGCCTTCCTTATATGGGCGTGCCTGAGTACAAGCTGTAGGCATGCCCTCCTCCCCGCTCTGCTGCACTGTTTTGTCCTGGGAGTGTGAGTGTCAGGAATAGGTGCCGACTCTGGAAGACCGAGAAAGCTTCCTGTGCGCTTTATGGTGGTGGCGCTGCTCCATAAGAGTCCAAAGTAAATATTCCACAAGATGTGGAAACGCTTGAGGTCCATGAGGTTAGTCACCCTGAGTCAGGACGATGTCTTCTGGCTTCACTCCGTGTTTGATGGCCGCTCTCTCACGGGCCTCCTCCTCGCTCCGTCCCCACACCCACTCTTCCTGCATAAGTACACGCAAGTTATGTAATTTCCATCATTAACTGGAACGCAATCTTAAAAAGGGACAATATGCAACAATGACATGCTTGGGGAAAAAAATTATCTCGTTATATCGATATTGTCGGGAGTCAGAAAAAAATATCGATATACCCGGACTGTCGATATATCCGATCCTGCGCCGAACTGCATTAAAAGTGGGCAATAATGCACTCGACATTGTTCTATAGTATAGAACAATGTCGAGCAGCTTAAATCAATCTTTGCTTAAGGATTTCAATACCAAAAAAAGAACACGGCGAACGGCTGCTTCCAGTCAACTTTATTTTTCACACTTCCACCACCAGAGCGCAGCACACACACCGATTCCCGCACTTCCTGGTTCACAGGTCATGCTCAACCCGCCCCACATAGCTGGCCAAACACATGCCTGCAACAGTTTCACAAACCACGAACGCCAGCATGTTTCAACAGTGATTATTGCAAGCGATAAAAAGATATCTGAATACAACACAATTAAATACATGTATTTGTACGCTTGTGTCTTCGTTGGAATAGGTGTGTATGCTATGTCAGTTGGTTCTTCTGTTGCAGGCATGTGTTTGGCCAGCTATGTGGGGCGGGTTGAGCATGACCTGTGAACCAGGAAGTGCGGGAATCGGTGTGTGTGCTGCGCTCTGGTGGTGGAAGTGTGAAAAATAAAGTTGACTGGAAGCAGTTTTTTTTTTTTTTTTGGTATTGAAATCCTTGAGCAAAGATTGATTTAAGCTGCTTTTGTATCGATATAAGCAGACCAAATTGGCTGGCGGGAGACGAAAAGGGCATCTTAGTAACCAGATTATCATAATAACCGGGTATCGTACTAACGGAACTAATTATATCATAAAAGACTAGAAATTTGCCGGGAAATGAAAATAGTATCGTAATAAGCAGTAATTCATTATAACCAATATCGATATAACGAGACTTTACTGTATATATTTTTTATATACCGCCATGACCATAACCATTGAGTTTAAATCAATGCAATCTGATACAGTATGCTGCAATTTCTTGTGATATGATGCAATTCAACATTTGCAAATAAGCAAAGGGAAAACATGGAATTCCGTATGGTCCTCCAAAAAGGATTAGGCTTTATTCCTTCTAGGCACTTGGTAGTAAATTCAACTAAAGTGCTGTTTGTCTTTTTTACTATGCACCACTTCTTCATCATTCTTTTTGTCATCTTAAAACAGCAACCACTTTTCAAAACCAACTTTATATTCCTGTCTGCTAAACATACTGCTAATATGAATGCGCTAGCAGCTAGGCTAATACAGCAGTGGGGAGCAGAATGTGGAAAACAACTTCTACCCTTTTTAAATTGTTTTTCAGGAGGAAGCCAACTGCAAGCGCAAAATAATGATGGTGCATTCACTGCACCTGGGAAACAGCATATGGGGTGCAGTTTAACATGAATAAGATTTTACCGATACCCACAAACGCATCGAGATGAATCTGCATCTCACCCGTCAACTGCATCCATAGCCAGTGAATGAGCCGACGCACTGGCATGGATTAATAGCGATTAATTTCCACCCCCTTAGTGGAGAAGCTTCAGAAAAGTTGGTGAAAAGTGGTGGATGGCAGCAGGATGATCAAATCATCAATCAAAGGATTATTTGGTATTCATAATTTGGTATTACTACCGGCCCTACCTGTTGTTGGTCAGCCGCCCCCGGGACCTTCGCTCTGTAAGCAGGGATCCGATGCCCCCACCAAAGCTGTCTGGAAATGCACCAGTCACTGCAAAGCAAAATGCTTAAGTTCACAACCATCCTTCACCATTCTCCAACACGTCTTTCCCGGTTAGCACAAGGAAGCTAACAATGCATGGAATGGGAGACACCTTCCACCCAACACCAATCAGGTGGAAGCCACCATGATATTGATTAGAACACAAGAAGAACATGGCGCTAAAAACACAGTCCGCCTAGCGCAGGGGTGGGCAAACCTGCGGACTCACGGGCAGCATTAATTTAACAAAATTGACGGGGGGGGATTATGTAGTATTTTACACGTAACAGTCCATTTGTACACCTATATTTTTACACATATTTTACATGTAAAAGTGTCATGCAATCTGCTATATGTGCACTTTGAAATCATTTATTTGATGTAAAGTGTGTTTCTCAATGTATTATTATTATTATTATTATTATTGTTATTTTTATTAGAATTATTATTATTATTATTATTGTAATTTTTATTAGAATTATTATTATTAGTTATAGTAATGTTATTATATTATTTTGTTATAATAATAATATTACTACCATTATTATATTAATATTATTAACAACAATATTAATATAATAGTAGTATTATTATCATTATTTGTATTACTATTATTGTGCTTGTGCTCCTTTTTCCAGGAGTATTTTGTAATATTACTACCGTTATTATATCAATATTATTAACAACAATATTAATATAATAGTAGTATTATTATCATTATTGACAACATTATTATTATTATTATTATTATTATTATTATTATTGTGCTTGTGCTCCTTTTTCCAGGAGTATTTTGTAATATTACTACCGTTATTATATCAATATTATTAACAACAATATTAATATAATAGTAGTATTATTATCATTATTGACAACATTATTATTATTATTATTATTATTATTATTATTATTGTGCTTGTGCTCCTTTTTCCAGGAGTATTTTGTAATATTACTACCATTATTATATTAATATTATTAACAACAATATTAATATAATAGTAGTATTATTATCATTATTGACAACGTTATTATTATTATTATTATTATTATTATTATTATTATGTGCTTGTGTCCCTTTTTCCAGGAGCATTTTGTAACAGACCACATCAAATAACGAAATTGATAAAGCAGCTACCTCAACCATCAAAAAATTGTCCCAAGCCACGATGCCAGGTTATGTGTTGAGTTTAAATGAAATATTTGGAAAAAACAGGCGGGCCATATTGAAACACTTGGCAGGCCGGATGTGGCCCCCGGGCCGTAGTTTGCCCACCCCTGGCCTAGCGTGTAGAAACACAGCTCATCATTTGGGTGCTTCTTGTTGTTTCCCAGTCAGTACAGATCGGCGTCCTATCGTATCGTTTTGGCGCGGGGCCCATGACATCACAGCGGTGGCGTCAGGCACCGTGTCACTACGCCGGAAAAATACTTCTTTGTTTTAGCTGCTCCAATAACAACAGCTAGACTTGTGTACAGGTCCGTCAGAGGCCTTGCAGCTCAACAATCACGCTGTGTTCAAAGAGAGAAAGCCTGGTTGCCTTTGCCATCAAGAGCTCAAAAGCCCCCCAAAAAATACATTCAATTCACGTTTTTGCCAACTTTGGATGAGATGAAAAACAGCCTATTTCACTTTAACCCAGGGGTGGGCAAACTATGGCCTGGGGGCCACATCCGGCCCCCAGTATTTGATTTAAAGTCAACATACAAGCTGGCATCATGGCTTGAGACGACATTTTCATGGTTTGGCGGTTTTATCAATTTCGTTATTTGATGCAGTCTGTTGTTTACAAAGTGAAAAAAGGGACACAAGCACATAATAATAATAATAATAATACTAATAATAATAATAATATTAAATAATAAATGTATTCTTCTTATTATACATTTATAACGCACTTTACATCATAATAATAATAACAAATTAATATAAAATAATAATAACAAATAATATAAAATAATAATAACAAATAATATAAAATAATAATACATTTATTCTAATTATTGTAAAGCACATAATAATAATAATAACAAATAATTATAATATAAAATAATAACAAATAATATAAAATACTAAATTTATTCTTCTTATTATACATTTATAAAGCACTTTACATCATAATAATAATAAAATAATATAAAATAATAACAAATAATATCAAATAATAATACATTTATTCTAATTATTATAAATTTATAACGTACTTTACATCAAATAAATGATCTTAAAGTGCACATATAGCAGATTGCATGACACTTTTACAGATACAATCATTTCGTTATTTGATGTGGTCTGTTATTTACAAAGTGCTCTTGAAAAAAGGGACACAGGCACATAATAATAATAATAATAATAACAAATAATATCAATATAAATAATAATACATTTATTATTATAAATTTATAACGCACTTTACATCAAATAAATAATCTCAAAGTGCCCATATAGCAGATTGCATGACACCTTTACAGATACAATAATTCCAGGTGGACTGTTACATGTAAAATATCGAGTCTGGCACCCCCGTCAATTTTGTTAAATCAATGCGGCCCGCCAGTCAAAAAGTTTGCCCACCCCTGCTTTAACCCTTAGATGCATAAGTGGGTCCAAAATGACCCGGTCAGGTTGTTTTCTTGAAATATCTTCGTAATGAAAAATTGTTATCATTTCATATTCCAGGTATTCCTCAAAAAACATGTTTTTGATATCATGCCATTCACATTTTTAACTTACCTTTTATACATTTGAAGAAATTGCAGTTTTTGTGTTCCTACCCCAACCTTCCATAAGTGGGTCCAAAATGACCTCCATGCATTTTCTATGGAATCCAATAGGAACCTTTGATTCTTAGCAACTTTGGCTGTCAGGAAGAAATGAAGTGTCGACCACACAGACTATATCAGAAGTGTCACCCCTCAGGAAGATGATTTGACACATCAAGTGCTAATACATGCAAGTATTATCTTCATATGATATTGTGTGTGTGTCCTTCATGATAGTGTTAATATTATTTATCAACAACAAATGAGCCTACTTTATAACGAGCTGACACTAGCTGGCTAACATGACTATATGTATTGTTGGCCATACTTTATCGATAGCTAACACTAGCACGGTTTTTGTAAAATATAATATGCAGTATAGGTATTACACCTGTCAATCTGGAATACTATAGCATTAGCTTTAGCATTATTCCTAACCAAAATGGCTTCAAAACACATTGATTCTAGTATGGGTGATTTTTGAGCCACTTATGGAAGACTGTAGGGTCCAGTCACTCATTCATCTAAGGGTTAAAAGTAGACTTATTGCTGATATCCGGCCTTTGTATCGACTTGTGGACTCCTATAGAGCAGCCAGACACAATAACCCGCACAGAGAGCTTTCTAGATCTTCCGGAATCTGCACCTATTCCAGCTGCGTTTCCTTGGATTTGCTGGCGACTCCAAGCATGCCCACTCTACTGTGACCGCTCCCACATTCCCAAGCTGTGGAGGACGTCCGGACTACTGCCAAGCCCCACTTTGTCATTTTGTGAGAAGGAGCTGAAGTTCTACTTCAAACATCCGATGATCCAACAGTGCAAAATGTCAACTCTGCTCTTACCTGATGTTGGACAGCCAGTTTGTCCACGTTTTGGTGTAAAAGTGGGGAATGATTTCCAGTCGGCCATCCTCCACCGCCTGACAATGAAAGGGTCTGAGAGGTCGCACGCCAGCAAGTTACCTGTGTAGTTACCTGTGTAGTTACCTGTGTAGTGACCTGTGTAGTTACCTGTGTAGCTTTTCTGGCCATCTCCTTACAGCGGACAAACCATTGCTCCTTCAGAAGAGGCTCAATGACGTCCCCTGAGCGGCTGAGACAACGTGGAGGAGAGTCAGGTCAATAACTAAATAAATCAGGACTTTTTCAGCCACGATAAGGCAAGATGTGGTAAACAGTGCTCTTATTTTGAAGGCTGAAAGTGTGTTGGTTAACTCTGGACTCCCACTGAATTTGTCACAGCTGTCCGTTTGGGGGATAACTTTTTTTTTTTTTTTTTTTTTCAGGCTGCTGACCCCGGGACCCGGATAAGCGGAGGAAAGTGGATGGATGGAATAGAAGTTGTAATTGTTGGAAATGAACTTATTAGTCAGTTATGTATTGATGTCTGTAAACGAGGGATTGCTGTGACTCCATTACAAGCATGGAATTCCATTTGACCTCGCACTAACCATTTGTCCATAAACACGGAATAGAAGATCCTTGTCAACATGTCATAGACTACATGAAGCCTGCTGGTATATTCCAATAAGAAAGACGGCATTAGGAAGCAGCACTGCAAATATTCTCTTCTTATGACGGTGAACATGGAAACTCATCTTTATGGAGATACAGCCATTGTATTGGATTGTTGTGTAATTGGACGGTGTCGGTGTGGAACGCAACCTACCTGCAAACGGGTAAGGCCATGGCGTGACCTTTCTTCCCTCTGAACAGCTTTTTCTCAACCAAAGCGTCGACTACCATCCTTCTAGCGTCAAAACGCTTTACTCCCTTTAACGATACACAGAGATATAAAAAGATGTTTATCAAAATTTGATGGAAAAATACTTTACAAAACTGAAATCTATAAGGAGATATATGGTCATATAGCCCGTAAATGTTAGCATAAGTGAATACAGGAATGAAGCTCACGCACCTCCATCCATTGACCACACAGTGGAGTCATCTTCCCATCTCCTCCAATCACGGTGACGCGTGGTAGCGCATGTCTCTGGGACAACAGGAAGTCCGAGTGGTCATGGGCGGGTGTGACCTTCACTGCGCCTACACAAATATAGAAATAGAAACAGTTTCTTACTCGACCGTATGCTACTTATGATATATAAAAGATAGCTCACTGCCATATGCTACTTATGATATATATAAGACAAAAAAAGATGGAAAAAAGTGTGGTGACCTGTTCCCATCTCCATGTCCACCATGGCATCAGTAACAATGGGCAGCAGTCTGTCAGTGAAGGGGTGGCGGCAAAGCTTTCCATGGAAAGCCTGAAACACAAAAGTCATTCAGGATACAGGATTTCATTCCATGTTTCATAGGCAACTTTCCCAATCCTGGTGAGTTCTCTTCTTTTTTTTTTTTTTAACATCCCATCGCAATGGACAATATGCCCGGGGGCCATTATAATAGTATTAATCATATTACTATATTATATCGCACGGTGGATGAGTGGTTAGCACACAGGCCTCATGCTAGGAGACCTAGCGTGGCTTTTCTCCGGGTACTCCGGTTTCCTCCCACATTCCAAAAACATGCTAGGTTCATTAGCCACTCCAAATTGTCCATAGGTATGAATGTGAGTGTGAATGGTTGTTTGTCTATATGTGCCCTGGGATTGGCTGGCCACCAGTCCAGCTGGGATAGGCTCCAGCACCCCCGCCACCCTGGTGAGGATAAACGGTAGAAAATTTATGAACAATTTGGGCCACATTTATAGAAATCAATTCAATAAAAATGTGAAAAAAGGAAAGTTACACACAATAAAGTTACATATAATATTAGAATATTGAATAGAATATAGTTATATAAAGTATAATTATAAGGAAAAAAGCAAAAACAGCTTTAATTTTACAAGAACAAATTTAAAACTAAAGAGAAATTTCACAATTTTATGAGAATAAACCTGTAATATTATGAGAGAGTAATGTCATTTTAGTAGCATAGACTTGAAATATTCAAGAAAAAATAAGTAATAAAAAAGTGGAAATACTATAAGGAACCAAACAATTAATTTGTCATTTGTGTAAACTTTGGTTGGGGAAAAGTTAGAATATTATGGGAATTAAGGCCAAATATAATGGGAATAAAGTCATAATATAAGTACATTTACAGAGAATATTTCAAAAGAAAGTGTACATTTTTGGGACATGTTTTAAAAAGTAGTGAAAAGGTAACTTTTTCTAAAAATGTAACTCATAAGACTGATAGAAGTCTGCTAAATGTTAAATGGAAGCCTAGCTTTGGTCCTCCCTCTTAGCTTATCTTAGCTTATCTTAGCTTATCTTAGCTTATCTTAGCTTATCTTATCTCCACGTGTTGCGTTACAAAACCGCAAAGCAGCCAACTTGGATCCTTTCATTTTTCACTTTGTGGCCTTTGCTGGAAAACCTTTGGACATCGTGGCCACGATGATTGTATTCACGCAAAATAGCATTGCTTATTCATAAATGGTATATTTTCATAGTTAAGAGGATAGCAAATCTGGTTCCGACCTTCCAAATATCCTTTTTGACATGAATATAACCGTCTAGACATGAAATGACACACGTTAGAGATTATTGTGGCTGCTGTTCCGCCAATCAAGTCTGGTGCTTGTGTGTCTCTCTCAACATTGCAGTAACATGACTGCCTTATCTGTCATCTGATAATTCATTAGTATATATTGGAAAATACTGATAGAATGCCAAGGAGTTACTGCATTAAAAACATCTGGCCTGGTATCGAGGATCACTGGGATGAACAGCAACGGCCACATCGCCCAGCATGGTCTCTGGACGGGTTGTGGACACTTCCACCTCTCCATCTGAAAGCAAAGGAACACAGCAAACCTTCATCAAAGTGAATACCTTAAGAAGAATAAACTGTTCACATCATCAAACCTTTAGGACGTGTACAGGTTTTATTTTTAGAACAACGTGTTAACATTCATAAAGTGGAAGCTCAAGAATTCCAATACATGAAAGAACTCTGGTGTTTTCTACGGGCCGCTGTTTATTTCCCCCTTAGGGCAAAAGGTGTCCAATGTGTGGTCCAGGGGCCATTTGGGTCCCAAAGCTGTTTTAGCCATTTTAAATATAAAATATGATTTAATAAGAAAAGCCAACAAAAATAATAAAGCAATAATTTGACAAGAATAAAGTTCAATTCATGGTTAGTTTAGCGCGTTTGGGGGAAGACCTGTAACATCCCAACCAAAGCAGGCAGCCAAACACCCGCTTCCCCCTCCAGTCCTCAAGCTCACCCATGCAATCACAAGTCAGAGTCACAAGTCTGATTTTAAAATAAAACTCATTACAAAGATGCATATTTTCCACATTCGGCTCTGGAGCCATGGGTTCCTGACCCCTGTTTTAGTAGCATAAAGTTAAAAATAATAATAATAAATAATATGAAAACAAACAAAACAACAAAGGGAAAGTTAGGTGGCTGAAAAAGTTAAGGCTACAAAATGTTACAAGAATAAATTCAAAATATGATGGCAATAAAGTTATAATATTACAAGAAGAAAATAAAAAACAGCTGTAATTTGACTAAATTATGAAGTACTAGGTTGAGGTCAGGTCATGTCCTTGTGCACCACTCACCCAAACCAGACGGCCACGGCCACAATAAGTCTGGATCTTGTGGTTGCTAAAGAGGTGTCTGGTTAGGTGCCATATTTCAACCCCCCCACCAACACCGGTACTAACCGCAGCCTTCTAAGGGGTAGGCGAATGTGACCATGGTTCCAAACTCCACTTTGTGTTGATAGCCAGGCACACACAGCATGGTTTCTCCACATAGTTCCTTGGAATCGACCTGATGACAAAACACATGGGAAGACCATCAAGTCAGATTTCAACATTGACTATTTAGAAATAGTGAAATATGACAACCATTGCATGTTCCTGGGGGGGGGGGACTGAGACTGGATTCAAGTAGATCCGGCTATTTATATGGTCCGCTCCAGCACCCTCCCCGTCTCTCTTCAGTTTTGACAAAGAAAGCTAACAAGCTAAATGCATGGTAGCGCGATCCGGGTTTAACCCCAACAATGGGGCCCGGTACCGCTCCGTGGGCGGGGCCAAATCGGACAGTGGAAAACATTTAAAACATTTTTGAAAAAAGGTTTTGCTAGTAACTCCATCCATTTTACATGAATACATATTAGTTGTGGAAACATGGACTCTTGTTTTACTGGTTTTCCCAGCCAAATGGTGCCATTTGCTACATTGGTCAGCCAGTGTTCTCATCCCATAATAAAACCCTACATCGCTTTAGCCCTCGGGTCGTCTTTGGCAAAGTTTTCAAATGTCGCAGAGATAGGAACAAGCCCATCTGGTTGTAGCAATGCTGGCGTCTCACGTGGCTGATAAGGTTTGATGTGTTGAAGCTCCGTGTTTTTGGTGGTGAACCACGTGGTGCAACGATCACGTGAAAGGTCTTCCGAGGACAGTGGATGGTAATGGTGGAAACGACTTTGCACATTCACGCATTCATAGATATAATACAATATTATAATATTGTTGGAAGCTACTTTTCTGATTTGGTTCAGTACAGTCAGACAAAATGAATAAAAGGGTGGTGCTTTTATTGTGAAAGGGCCGGACGTGTGTTGTTCGTCTCGAGCGTCCTCCTTTCATGTTACGTTAACATGAAAGGACAACGTCAGTAAGCGTTAGCGGTGTGTCGGTCATGAACGAACGGGTCAAAAGAACTGGTTCTTTTTTGTGAACGGAATGAATGAGGCCACCGCCCCTAAAATACCCGTTCAGTCGCAAATGCTTTTTTTGATTGGCTGGAGAGTCAGCTGGGGTGGGACTATCGTCGCGGCTCGCTCTGTGGGTGGGTGGGCGGGAATTGTAGCTGACTGAAAGACTGAGGCCGAGAGATTGACCGGGTCTATCTCGCCGTCTCGGTTCCACACCGGGGAGCTGAGACGCTCGGATCCGGAGGGCTGTCATAGTACTTCAGATTTCTACGTACGTCATCACGTGTTGTTGCGCTGTTGAGTCGGAACGAAGGTGAACATGAGTGAACGGACTGACTCGACACGGCTGACCGGGTCTATGCACAGACCCAAAATGAACGGATCTTTTTACTGAATGAACCGGAATGATCCGGTTGACTGAAATGAATGGTGTTGCCCACCACTAGTCAGCATTCGGTTGCATTGTCTTTCTTTTCTACACCACAGAAAACAACATAAAATGACAAGACCCCCCCAGACGTCCACGGATGGTCCAGGTTTCATCACCTCTATATCGGAGATTGCCGACTCCAGAGCACAGCTCCAATTGACGAGTCCCTCTGAGCGATAGATCAGACCGGCGTCACACAGACGGACGAAGGCCTCGGTTACTGCCTGACTGAAACCCTAAAAGCAAGAAGACAGCAACATCAAACGAAGGTTGAAAACACCAAATTGAGATCACTTCAAACATCCTTTGAAACAAAAACACGATGAAAAAGGATGACTGTGACAAAGAGTCACACGAGAGTCCAAGTCTTGCTTGGAGCTACCATACAAAAAACCTCAAAAACTCCGATGTCATGTCTGTCAACGCAACTCCTCATCGCTCAGAATAACACGATTGGAAAAGTGGGATTCGAATGTTTGACTAGTAATAAATATGTACGTTTTAAACAAATAAACTATTTTAGCTTGACTGACATATTCAGTTGACTTTTAGTACAAATATACATCATTGCTGTGAAGTAAATACAATATAAATGGCCATGCTACAGACATAGTTGCTAGTGGTGATTAATCATGATCAATTAGTTCAAATCTGTGATTTAATCTGATTAAAATGAGTCATTTGACAGCCTTATACACACACACATTGTATAATCATGACTTGACAGTAGGCAGGTGCCTCAATGTGGGCACCCCAACAGAAAAACCACATCGATATTTAGTAGAGAAATAAATACTTGGGTCTGGATTCTGGTTCAAGGGATTTTGGACCATTCCTCTTTCCCAAACATCTCCGGTTGAGTCAGGTTTGGTGGTTTCCCAGCATGGACAGCCCGCTTTAAATCAGTAGTATTTAGGTCTGGGGACTGAGATGGTTCCACAACGTTCCACAATGTTCCTCTGCATGGATGCCTTAGTACAGGGGTGGGCAAACTACGGCCCGGGGGCCACATCCAAGTGTTTGAATATGGCCCGCCTGTTCTTTCCAAAATATTTCATTGAAACTCAACGTACAACCTGGCATCATGGCTTGAGCCAACCTTTTGATGGTTGAAGTAGCTGTTTTATCAATTTCGTTATTTGATGTGGTCTGATGTTTACAAAATGCTCCTGAAAAAAGGGACACAAGCACATAATAATAATAATTAAAATAATAATAATAATACATTCATTTTCTACCGCTTATCCTCACGAGGGTCGCGGGGGTGCTGGAGCCTATCCCAGTTGTCTTGGGGCGAGAGGTGGGGTACACCCTGGACTGGTCGTAATAATAATAATAATAATAATAATAATTCATTTTTTACCGCTTATCCTCACAAGGGTCGCGGGGGGTGCTGGAGCCTATGCCAGTTGTCTTGGGGCGAGAGGCGGAGTACACCCTGGACTGGTCGTAATAATAATAATAATAATAATAATAATAATAATTTCATTCATTCATTTTCTACCGCTTTTCCGCGCTGGGGTGCTGAGCCTATCCCAGCTTCTTGGGGCGAGAGGCGGGGTACACCTGGACTGGTCGTAATAATAATAATAATAATAAAAATAAATTTACAACGCACTTTACATCAAATAAATGATCTCAAAGTGCACATATAGCAGACTACATGACACTTACGTGTAAAATATGTGTAAAAATATACGTGTACAAATGGACTGTCACATGTAAATTAGTATATAGTCTGCCCCCCCCATCAATTTTATTAAATCAATGCGGCCCGCGAGTCAAAAAGTTTGCCCACCCCTGCCTTAGTAGAATTGGAGCAGTGTTTAGGGTCATTGTCTTGTTGGACGTATCAACAACAATCTGCTGATACAGACTGGAGTCCATGCCGCTTTCAACTTGAAGATTTCCAGTGCCCCCACTGCCACCCACCACCAAATGTTACTGTGGGTAGCAAGTGTTGGTCCTGGAATGCCGTGTTCTTCATCCGCCACGCATAGCACCCCGCGTTATGTCCAAGCAACTCCATTTGACCTTCATCCAGAATGAAGCTGGCTTGTCCAAATGTGCTTCAGCGTACCTCAAGCCACTGTTTGTGGCATGTGATCAGAAAAGCTTCTTCCATACGACTTTCCCGTACAGTATCTGTCTCTAATCGTTGAAGGATGCACAGTGACGCCAGTGGTCTTCCATTTCCTCTCCATGTTCCTCAGAGTGGAACCTGACAATCTTTGCTTTCAGGTCATTTGACCTGTTTTAACCTTGGCTTCACTCTTGTATGCAGGTCAAAGGTCAAACTCATTTTGTGTGCCAATAATTAGTTGTAAAGGTATTCAAATGAATAAAAAACAACAAGGGTGCCCAAATGTATGCACCTGCCTACTTTTGTTGAAATAATTACTGCATACTTTCTGTAAATCCTATGAATTCATGTCACTTGTCACCCATCACCGTGTTGGTATGCTATATGATATTTTTATATTTCCATTTCTGAGCCCAACAAGCAGCCATTTATAGAGGAACATTTTGACAATGACCAGGGGTGCCCAAACTTTTTCATACATGCCAGCTTGCGTAAAACATCCATCTTACTTCATCCATCGTGAAACAGGCTCTGCTCCAGTCCAGGGAAGCACCGAGTTTTCTCAACTGGTGGTAGATCTCCTCTCCCTTCCTAACAGCAAAGCAGTACAAACGTGTATTTAGTACTTAGTGGCGGTGACATAGCCAGTACAGCAGTATCATCAAGTATCATCATCAAGTATATACGTATGGACCAGAGAACACTCACTCGTGTTTCCATTTCCAAACCTCCTGTAAAAATTCTTCTCTGGTGAAATCTTGTCTGTGCTTCGCCGTTTCCTGGAGCAACATCCTCTCCACCACAGTCTGAGTCCAACACATGATATCAAGACCAATCATCAAGACCTTCACTACCGATACTTGGTATTGGAAGTCGGCAGTAAATGTGTTTTGACAGCAGTTTTTCCTCACGAGTGTCCAACAGCGATTCCGGCCACCATATTATGACTTGTATTTGGAGCGTTTCATGAGATCCAGTTGGGGGTGGGGGGTGGGGGGGGGGCATACAGAGTAATCCCTTATTTATCACAGTTACCTCCAGACACGACTGTGGCAAGAGAATTTGATACATATACACTTTATTTCATGTTATTTAACATTTAACACCTGCAACAGGCTGGACTTAAAAAGACAATCAAAATGGCTTACATGTGACTTTTCTTCTCTATGGAAGTACAACAGTGATAAGCACCTGTTTTTAACGTTATTGGATTTATCGGTGTGACGTCATAATTCCCTCTAATCGGTCCGTTCATATCTGTCATGCACCCCTAGAAAAAGCATTTAGAATAAAGCCTCACGGACAAATATGAATATGTATTTTATGTTACTGATTTTGATATTTTTGGTCACTGGTATAGTCAAACAGTATTTTCATTCATTCATTCATTTTCTACCGCTTATCCTCACGAGGATCGCAGGCGTGCTGGAGCCTATCCCAGCTGTCCACCCTGGACTGGTGGCCAGCCAATCCCAGGGCACATATAGACAAACAACCATTCACACTCACATTCATACCTATGGACAATTTGGAGTGGCTTATTAACCTAGCATGTTTTTGGAATGTGGGAGGAAAAGCCACGCATGCAAACTCCACACAGAGATTGCAGAGGGTGGGATTGAACCCGTCTCTCCTAGCTGCGAGGCCTGCCTGCTAACCACTCGTCCACCGTGCAGCCCCAAACAGTATTCTGACTAATGTAAATCAGCTAAATACCAGGTGACATTTTCCCATCTTAAGCTGATTAGGTTCTACGCTGTCAGTCTGCCCCACAGTGACAGAAACCAAGATGATGAAATACACGGGAGTAGAGAGTCAGCCATCTTACCTGAGTTGCTATGCCTGCATGGTCGCATCCAGGGACCCATAATACTCTATAACCCTGCATCCTCCTCCTATTGATCAAAACCAAGTAGGCGTGACATTACTGCTTTGTGTCAGAGATAACATCTGCCATTCATCAACCGTTGGAGGTACCATCGAACCACAGCATCTTCTATAGCTACAGTCATAGCATGGCCCAGATGAAGAGTCCCGGTGACGTTTGGTGGAGGGATACACAGAACAAAGTTCCGGTCCACAGCATGAGGCACTTTTGCCTGAAAAGGAAATATATGACATATAATATATGAGAGGACAGCTGCCTTAAATAAATAATAAATGTTGCTATTGATGCCATACTTGACAGATGCAACAAATGATATCATATTTTTGATAAACTGTCCAAAGGAAGGGGAGAAAGGTAGCATAGGACATATTAGCTGTGGAACTGTTTACAATGATATCATTGACTGCTTGGTGTTGGTTAAAATTAGTATTCATATGATAATATGAATGGAACACATATTATTATTATTTTTTATTTATTTATTTCTGCATGCCATTATTGTTTGTCAATGGAAAGTAGGAAAGCTCTTATGTCAATACTGGTATCTCATACTGGTATAATACTGGTATCTCGTACTGGTATAATACTGGTATCTCGTACTGGTATAATACTGGTATCTCATACTGGTATAATACTGGTATCTCATACTGGTATAATACTGGTATCTCATACTGGTATAATACTGGTATCTCATACTGGTATAATACTGGTATCTCATACTGGTATAATACTGGTATCTCATACTGGTATAATACTGGTATCTCATACTGGTATAATACTGGTATCTCATACTGGTATAATACTGGTATCTCATACTGGTGTAATACTGGTATCTCATACTGGTATAATACTGGTATCTTCTACTGGTATAATACTGGTATAATACTGGTATCTCATACTGGTATAATACTGGTATCTCATACTGGTATAATACTGGTATCTCATACTGGTATAATACTGGTATCTCATACTGGTATAATACTGGTATCTCATACTGGTATAATACTGGTATCTCATACTGGTATAATACTGGTATCTCATACTGGTATAATACTGGTATCTCATACTGGTATAGTACTGGTATCTCATACTGGTATAATACTGGTATCTCATACTGGTATAATACTGGTATCTCATACTGGTATAATACTGGTATCTTTTCTGGTATCTCATACTGGTATAATACTGGTATCTTTTCTGGTATCTCATACTGGTATAATACTGGTATCTTATACTGGTATAATACTGGTATCTTTTCTGGTATCTCATACTGGTATAATACTGGTATCTTCTACTGGTATAATACTGGTATCTTATACCGGTATAATACTGGTATCTTATACTGGTATAATACTGGTATAATACTGGTATCTCATACTGGTATAATACTGGTATCTCATACTGGTATAATACTGGTATCTCATACTGGTATAATACTGGTATCTCATACTGGTATAATACTGGTATCTTTTCTGGTATCTCATACTGATATAATACTGGTATCTTCTACTGGTATAATACTGGTATCTTCTACTGGTATCTCATACTGGTATAATACTGGTATCTCATACTGGTATAATACTGGTATCTCATACTGGTATAATACTGGTATCTCATACTGGTATAATACTGGTATAATACTGGTATCTTATACTGGTATAATACTGGTATCTCATACTGGTATAATACTGGTATCTTATACTGGTATAATACTGGTATCTCATACTGGTATAATACTGGTATCTCATACTGGTATAATACTGGTATCTTATACTGGTATAATACTGGTATCTCATACTGGTATAATACTGGTATCTCATACTGGTATAATACTGGTATCTCATACTGGTATAATACTGGTATCTCATACTGGTATAATACTGGTATCTCATACTGGTATAATACTGGTATCTCATACTGGTATAATACTGGTATCTCATACTGGTATAATACTGGTATCTCATACTGGTATAATACTGGTATCTCATACTGGTATAATACTGGTATCTCATACTGGTATAATACTGGTATCTCATACTGGTATAATACTGGTATCTCATACTGGTATAATACTGGTATCTCATACTGGTATAATACTGGTATCTCATACTGGTATAATACTGGTATCTCATACTGGTATAATACTGGTATCTCATACTGGTATAATACTGGTATCTCATACTGGTATAATACTGGTATCTCATACTGGTATAATACTGGTATCTCATACTGGTATAGTACTGGTATCTCATACTGGTATAATACTGGTATCTCATACTGGTATAATACTGGTATCTTTTCTGGTATCTCATACTGGTATAATACTGGTATCTTTTCTGGTATCTCATACTGGTATAATACTGGTATCTTATACTGGTATAATACTGGTATCTTTTCTGGTATCTCATACTGGTATAATACTGGTATCTTCTACTGGTATAATACTGGTATCTTATACCGGTATAATACTGGTATCTTATACTGGTATAATACTGGTATAATACTGGTATCTCATACTGGTATAATACTGGTATCTCATACTGGTATAATACTGGTATCTCATACTGGTATAATACTGGTATCTCATACTGGTATAATACTGGTATCTTTTCTGGTATCTCATACTGGTATAATACTGGTATCTTCTACTGGTATAATACTGGTATAATACTGGTATCTCATACTGGTATAATACTGGTATCTTATACTGGTATAATACTGGTATCTCATACTGGTATAATACTGGTATAATACTGGTATCTTATACTGGTATAATACTGGTATCTCATACTGGTATAATACTGGTATCTCATACTGGTATAATACTGGTATCTCATACTGGTATAATACTGGTATCTTATACTGGTATAATACTGGTATCTCATACTGGTATAATACTGGTATCTCATACTGGTATAATACTGGTATCTCATACTGGTATAATACTGGTATCTCATACTGGTATAATACTGGTATCTCATACTGGTATAATACTGGTATCTCATACTGGTATAATACTGGTATCTCATACTGGTATAATACTGGTATCTCATACTGGTATAATACTGGTATCTCATACTGGTATAATACTGGTATCTCATACTGGTATAATACTGGTATCTCATACTGGTATAATACTGGTATCTCATACTGGTATAATACTGGTATCTCATACTGGTATAATACTGGTATCTCATACTGGTATAATACTGGTATCTCATACTGGTATAATACTGGTATCTCATACTGGTATAATACTGGTATCTCATACTGGTATAATACTGGTATCTCATACTGGTATAATACTGGTATCTCATACTGGTATAATACTGGTATCTCATACTGGTATAATACTGGTATCTCATACTGGTATAATACTGGTATCTCATACTGGTATAATACTGGTATCTCATACTGGTATAATACTGGTATCTCATACTGGTATAATACTGGTATCTTATACTGGTATAATACTGGTATCTCATACTGGTATAATACTGGTATCTTATACTGGTATAATACTGGTATCTCATACTGGTATAATACTGGTATCTTATACTGGTATAATACTGGTATCTCATACTGGTATAATACTGGTATCTTATACTGGTATAATACTGGTATCTCATACTGGTATAATACTGGTATCTTATACTGGTATAATACTGGTATAATACTGGTATAATACTGGTATAATACTGGTATAATACTGGTATCTCATACTGGTATAATACTGGTATCTCATACTGGTATAATACTGGTATCTCATACTGGTATAATACTGGTATCTCATACTGGTATAATACTGGTATCTCATACTGGTATAATACTGGTATCTCATACTGGTATAATACTGGTATCTCATACTGGTATAATATTGGTATCTCATACTGGTATAATACTGGTATCTTATACTGGTATAATACTGGTATAATACTGGTATCTCATACTGGTATAATACTGGTATCTCATACTGGTATCTCATACTGGTATAATACTGGTATCTCATACTGGTATAATACTGGTATCTCATACTGGTATAATACTGGTATCTCATACTGGTATAATACTGGTATCTCATACTGGTATAATACTGGTATCTCATACTGGTATAATACTGGTATCTTATACTGGTATAATACTGGTATAATACTGGTATCTCATACTGGTATAATACTGGTATCTCATACTGGTATCTCATACTGGTATAATACTGGTATCTCATACTGGTATAATACTGGTATCTCATACTGGTATAATACTGGTATCTCATACTGGTATAATACTGGTATCTCATACTGGTATAATACTGGTATCTCATACTGGTATAATACTGGTATCTCATACTGGTATAATACTGGTATCTTATACTGGTATAATACTGGTATCTCATACTGGTATAATACTGGTATCTCATACTGGTATAATACTGGTATCTCATACTGGTATAATACTGGTATCTTATACTGGTATAATACTGGTATCTTTGCAATATCTCACATGATGCTCGGGGCTGAAAAATCCTTCTTTCTCCCACCACTGATACCAGCTGGACTCCACATAGTCTGGACTGTACGAGGACGGGAAAGGTCCTGTTGTGTCTGCAAATGTCCATACGTGAGAAGACGTTTGAAAAGCTGCGTGGAGTGCCAAACTATGTACAGTGGCTATGGGGGCAAACGCTCCAAACAGAGAAATGATCAAAAGCTCGTTATAAGCCAGAATCCGTTAAGGATAATGCCTTTTTGCCAGGTACGAGTGTGAAATGAGTACCTTTTGTCGTTATCTGTATTCGTCAACAATTGCCAACATTATTTGAAACTAAATAAAGCGCTGTTATGATAATAATAATAATAATAATAATAATAATACAGCTCACTGTTTTTGTTGTATGTCTTTGTCTAATTACGTCAGGGATGTCCAGGGGTTCGTTAATATTAAATTGCTCATTTTTGGACCATTTGCATTGCGTTGTGGTCTCCTATAGAGCAGCTACATACTGTTGTGCATTTTTTTCCACACCAGGTGCTAACTTCACGGTAGCCTGGCAAACGTCCATTTTGTTTTGTGACCTGCGTTTTGTTTTTGCTTATTTTCCCAGTGATGTGCTTCTTGCTTTGGTATGGATCGTTTCTATGTTTGGAGCGTTAGCCACCGTTGGTCACTAAACTAATGTCGTACAAACACAAACAATACACACCTTTCTTTGACCCGGGGGGGGTGGGAACAGTGTAGGGAATTCTCTCCTTCTCCCTCCATTTTATGGCAAGTTCTTCATCAGCATTCTAAAACCAAAACATGTCAGAGACTATGTTAAAACAGGAAGATCAACTCACTCACACCGACCACAAGGAAAGCACAACATAATGGGACTGTGGGAATGTACTGTAGCTTTAGCTTTAGCTTTAGCTTTAGCTTTGGTCATTACAACTCCATATAGCATCACCATCATCATCCATATACCATCATCTGGTATCTCATACTGGTATAATACTGGCATCTCATACTGGTATAATACTGGTATCTCATACTGGTATAATACTGGTATCTCATACTGGTATAATACTGGTATCTCATACTGGTATAATACTGGTATCTCATACTGGTATAATACTGGCATCTCATACTGGTATAATACTGGCATCTTATAATGGTATAATACTGGTATCTCATAATGGTATAATACTGGTATCTCATACTGGTATAATACTGGTATAATACTGGTATCTCATACTGGTATAATACTGGCATCTCATACTGGTATAATACTGGTATCTCATACTGGTATAATACTGGCATCTCATACTGGTATAATACTGGTATCTCATACTGGTATAATACTGGCATCTCATACTGGTATAATACTGGCATCTCATACTGGTATAATACTGGTATCTCATAATGGTATAATACTGGTATCTCATAATGGTATAATACTGGTATCTCATACTGGTATATCATACTGGTATAATACTGGCATCTCATACTGGTATAATACTGGTATCTTATACTGGTATAATACTGGTATCTCATACTGGTATAATACTGGTATCTTATACTGGTATAATACTGGTATCTTATACTGGTATAATACTGGTGTAATACTGGTATCTCATACTAGTGTAATACTGGTATCTCATACTGGTGTAATACTGGTATCTCATACTGGTGTAATACTTGTATCTCATACTGGTATAATACTGGTATCTCATACTGGTATAATACTGGTATCTCATACTGGTATAATACTGGCATCTCATACTGGTATAATACTGGCATCTCATACTGGTATAATACTGGCATCTCATACTGGTATAATACTGGCATCTCATACTGGTATAATACTGGCATCTCATACTGGTATAATACTGGCATCTCATACTGGTATAATACTGGCATCTCATACTGGTATAATACTGGCATCTCATACTGGTATAATACTGGCATCTCATACTGGTATAATACTGGCATCTCATACTGGTATAATACTGGTATCTCATACTGGTATAATACTGGTATCTCATACTGGTATAATACTGGTATCTCATACTGGTATAGTACTGGTATCTCATACTGGTATAATACTGGTATCTTATACTGGTATAATACTGGTATCTTATACTGGTATAATACTGGTGTAATACTGGTATCTCATACTGGTGTAATACTGGTATCTCATACTGGTGTAATACTGGTATCTCATACTGGTGTAATACTGGTATCTCATACTGGTATAATACTGGTATCTCATACTGGTATAATACTGGTATCTCATACTGGTATAATACTGGTATCTTATACTGGTATAATACTGGTATCTCATACTGGTATAATACTGGTGTAATACTGGTATCTTATACTGGTGTAATACTGGTATCTTATACTGGTGTAATACTGGTATCTTATACTGGTATAATACTGGTATCTCATACTGGTATCTCATACTGGTATAATACTGGTATCTCATACTGGTATCTCATACTGGTATAATACTGGTATCTCATACTGGTATAATACTGGTATCTCATACTGGTATAATACTGGTATCTCATACTGGTATAATACTGGTATCTCATACTGGTATAATACTGGTATCTTATACTGGTATAATACTGGTGTAATACTGGTATCTTATACTGGTGTAATACTGGTATCTTATACTGGTATAATACTGGTATCTTATACTGGTATAATACTGGTATCTTATACTGGTATAATACTGGTATCTTATACTGGTATAATACTGGTATCTCATACTGGTATAATACTGGTATAATACTGGTATAATACTGGTATCTCATACTGGTATAATACTTGTATCTCATACTGGTATCTCATACTGGTATAATACTGGTATCTCATACTGGTATCTCATACTGGTATAATACTGGTATCTCATACTGGTATAATACTGGTATCTCATACTGGTATAATACTGGTATCTCATACTGGTATAATCCTGGTATCTCATACTGGTATAATCCTGGTATCTCATACTGGTATAATCCTGGTATCTCATACTGGTATAATACTGGTATCTCATACTGGTATAATCCTGGTATCTCATACTGGTATAATCCTGGTATCTCATACTGGTATAATACTGGTATCTCATACTGGTATAATCCTGGTATCTCATACTGGTATAATCCTGGTATCTCATACTGGTATCTTATGTGTAGCTGTGTGGCCTGCGTCCTAACCACTCGCTCGTTGTGCAGCCCTGAACACAATCTAAATAGACGTTAAATATGAAGAATTATGATACATACCAATAAACCCAATAACATTACTAAACAGCCTTGATTTTTTTAAAAAGCGCTCCAATGACGCAAAATGACCTGTGATGTAGGGTGACAATGAGCAAATCAAGCGCTCCTTTTCTCCTGCCTTTGACATGCAAACTCACTTGTAAACAAACATGGAATCCATGGAGTGACATTTCTTCACTGGTTTGCAGGCTAGCAACACCAAATGTTCTATTCTTGCAATGATACCTGGGGCTTGTTCCTATCGCCACGGCATTAGAAAAGCGCTAAAGCTGTCAGTGTACGCTCCCCATTAGGCATACAGTAATCCCTCATTTATAGCGCTTTATGGGTTCCAGACACAATCGTGATAAGTGAATTTCCACAAAGCAGGATTGGCCTGGGTGCTCCTAGGACCCCCATCCCATCCCATCCCATCCCATCGAAAAGGAAGCACCGTCTTATCACATAAGGAAAAAGAAAAAGAAGAAATAAAGTCCATTGTAGTTCTAAACCTTTTTGTTTCTCATGTACTTTACTCACTTTTTTTGTCTTGCTCCTACAGCATTACAATTCCAAATGCATCATGGGCCAATGATGCAATCATTAGCCTCCATGTCAGCCGTGTAGGCTCACCAATATATGACAATTCTGTGGCAAACTGCCTATGTGTAATGAGTAATGAGTACTTACATTGTGTTGAGTTGACAGTATGGCATTTTCCCTCTGTTTTTTCCGCTTTTGCTTTTCAGCTTGAAGACGCAGATGCGGTTTTGACTTAATGCTTGGTAAGGTTGAAGGCGAGATACTTGAACAGAGTCGAATTCCTTCTGTCCGCGCCAGCCTTTGAACAGAACATGCCCTCCACATCCTTAAAGGCATGCCGCTCCTGCTGCTGCTGCGATTTCAAATTGACAAAAGTGGAAACACAGTAGATTGGATATCAAATGGAAGAAGGATGTTTCAGAGCTGGCTGCTCATATTTACGTGATACTTACTTGTGCTTCCACAGCGGTGCCTTCGGTGACCTTTCAATTTTAAAACGTTTCAAACGATTTAATGTAGTTTTTAAATAAATCAAATCACCACAGCAATGCAATGAATTGGGACATTTTTTAATATTTGCTGAAATGTCCTAATAATCTCTTCAAATGCCAGCAAATTGTGTCCCACACATTTTTACTGAACGGACAACAGGAAGTCCTACCTGTCCGTCAACTAATATCTTCCTCCCAACATACAAACAGAAACACAGCATCCGGCTATTTTTCAAAATAAAACAATTCAATCGTCGTATACTCACGCAAACTGCAACAGGAACGCGTCAATCGCTGGTGTTTCGTCTACAATATAATACTATGACTGCTTATTGTGCGCTTTTTTATTATATGTTTCAGAACGTTGTGATTTTACATTAAATAGTTCAACAACATTTCACACTTCCGTTTCGAATCTGTCAACATTTTGTTATCTCCTTATTCTTTACTATATTGGTGGTCCACATCCCATCAGAGTGCTAATTCATCCGCCCTTCTGTTTTTTATATATATATATACAATATTCGGTTTATATCACCGTCGATTGTTATTGACGTTTTCGAGACAGGCGATAAAGAGGCGACTGGCGACTGTCGGACGCCAAACAGTTCTCGTCGTAAAAGTTAGCTAACGTTAGCGTTAGCGTTAGCGAAGCAGCCGCGGGGATGGCAGAGGTTCCTGGGACGTCAAGTGAGACCATAACCGAGACCGTTGAAACCAGCACGCCGCCGCCACCCCAGCAGGTAAAGCACACGGACTGCACTTCTTCGGCTGACTGCGCCTGGCGATCCCTTGGACAGTTGCTAACCCAAACAAGGCCTCGCTGCACCTAAGCCCAACCTTGCAGACGTTAAATGTTGGCCACCTGAAATAACGAGCATCATGCTGGGGACCAAAAGGCCGCGTTAAGACCCATCCGTGTATTTGGGCCTAAATTAAGCATTTTTAAGCATAAAAATTAATGAAGTACAGTATAAATTAAAGACATTCAATTGATGCATTTGAAGATTTTATGATATGCAAATATGATCTAATTGTGCCTTGTGATTGGCTGGCGATCAGCCAAGGCTGTGCCCCGCCTCTCGCCCCAAGACAGCTGGGATAGGCTCCAGCATGCCCCCTAATGAGGATAAGCAATGTAGTGTAAAGGGTGTTATTTAATGAACGAGGTCGACGCCCCTAAAATACCCGTTCAGTCCGTTCAGTTGCAAATGCTTTTTTTTGATTGGCTGGAGAGTCAGTTCATCGTTCCTTTTACAGGGCGGGACTATCTGCGTGCTTGCCTGTCTTATCCTATCGCTGCGCCTCGTTCTGTGGGTGGGGTTAGCTGACTGAAATAACGAGAGATTGACCGACACTGTCGGTGACTCGTTCAGGCTGTTCACAAAAAAAGAACTAGTTCTTTTGACCCGTTCGTTCATGACCGACACACCTCTAGTCATCACGTGTTGTTGCGCTGTTGAGTCGGAACCAACGTGAACATGAGTGAGCGAACTGACTCGATGCACAGGGGGAGATCACAGGCTAACCACCAACTGACCCAAATGAACGGATCTTTTTACTGAATCAACACGTAGTGATCCGGTTGACTGAAATGAAGGGTTTTGCCCACCACTGCTTCTGTGTGCTTCCACTGTCTCCACCCACTGAGAAACAGTGACTGTATAACTGACAAAAGGGCTCACTCTGTTCATGCCGTTGTTCTCCGGACCAACTGGTTGCGTGTCGACACTGCTGTCCTCATGATGGATCTCTCACGCTTCAGGAGGGCCGCAGCCTGACAATCAAGCTGAGGAAGAGGAAGACGGAGAAGAAGGTGGAGTGGTCCAGTGACACGGTGGACAATGAGCACCTGGGGAGGAGGTCTTCCAAATGTGAGTGGATCTTTATGAATCATATTTGGACAACCAGAGAGGCTTTGACTGACGTGTGCTATTTTAAAATCCATAACTTTATTGTCAAACTGTCAAACGCAATCTTAATTGAAATGATAAAGGAATAATATGAAGATTATTTGGATTGCAGATGCGCAGCTCACTTTTTAAAGTGTGAAAAAGCCACAAGGCATGCTGGGAACACCAAGTGCACTCGACAGGGCCGGGCTGGGAATAAATTAAAACAGACCGTTTTGGCGGGAAGCACGTATCCGAGGACATACAGCTGGAATAGGGGCAGATCCTGGAAGTTCACGTTGAAGTTCACATTGAAGTTTTCTGTGTGTGTTATTGTGTGTAGCTGCTCTATAGGAGTCCACACCTCAATGATGAATGGATGGTGGATAAATGATCATGATAGGTCCCCTTTAAGAAAAGTACAAGGAAAAAATCAAAACACGACACATTTAATTTGGACTAGGTTACTCTCCTCTGCACCGTTCTGTGTATGCTAGAAGCCCCGCCTCCCCCCACTGATACCAAGACACTGTCTGATTGACAAACGGGTTCCTCCATTCACGCCATTAACAGCAAGGTTCTGAATTCAATGCACAGAGTGAGCGCTCTTCCTGCCTGTATGGAGGAAAGAGATGTATGTGTGATGAATTCATGAATTTTCATGGAATGTTTTAATGTTGTGCCACCATAGTTTTCCATACTAATCCAGCGTGCTGCGTTTCAGGCTGCTGTATTTATGAGAAGCCACGGCAGTTCGGAGAATCGTCCTCCGAAAGCGAGGGAGACGACGACGACGACGAAGGGTGCGGCAGCGCACACTGTATCCTTGGCCACGGTCGGAGGGATCACGGACAGAGGGGGTCCGGGGGAGCCACGGTGCCCGCAAATTCTGGAAGGTCTCATGCTCACTAGGGGGCTCTGCAAAGGGGGAAGGGGGGCTGTATTTGGGGCGAGGGGAAGGCTTCCTCATCTCGGCAACGCCACAAAGCGACTTGAAGTTGAGCTCGATGACAGAAAAGGACAGAAAGATCCAACGCAGCCTTCATGGTATGCTACTGCCGCCCCCGTGGGGACTTCATCCCACATATCCATCGTGTCGCACACACCGCATCTGTACAGCTCGCTACTCAGGTGTGTGGGGGGGGGGCAGTGACGGCCTTGATGATGATGATGTCCGCTCCAATGAAAAGTTGCCATCGTAGGCCACTTCCTCTAAATCCGGGGCGTCCATCTGTCCTCCGACGGCCGGCGGCACGCTGTAAAAAATGAAATGACAGGAAGCTGCAGTCGTGGTGGTGTTGTTGTTGTGAAGGTGCATGACTGCTGGCTCAAGCTTCGTACCCATATCTCCACTCGGCACAACTCACGTGGCATTTTTTTGATGATACTATGTCCCACTTGCACAGTGATTCACCATCATCATCATCATCATCAAATGTACATTGGTCTTGTACTGGTAATGTGTAAATACAATAAAGCATCATACCAAGTGAATGTTCATTCAACGTTTTGAAGTGTGAGTCACGTCTTTTACTTCCTGTGCTTCAGGGGGAAAGAAACACGGATACGCCACATCGTGGAGTGACACCGGACATCATCACAGTGCTTTTATTTCATTAGGTTCCGGTCTGAAATTATGAACGACCCATCTCTTCTATCTCAGCGCTTCTACTTTCTCATTGATTAGCCTTTTTAGCGCTTCCATTTTCAACTTGATTTTGCTTTAAAATGGTTGATTTTCTTATTTGTCAGGAAAATGGAATTAGCTATAGTTTCATTGAGGATTTTTTGACAGTTTTTTAATTGTTGGTGTTTCCAACAATAAAATATGAGGTTAGTCTGCCTTCTTAGTACTATTCCTAATAATACACTTGATAATATTCCTGATAATGCCCCAAGTTGCTCTGTTATTGTTATTATATAAACAGAACAGAATAATCTTAATAATGAATTCTTAGACATGTTCAAGATTGTTGTCAACATATTTTTGTCAGTTTTTTCCCGCATCTTTTGTTTGTAGTATAATACATTTATTGTATAATAATATAATCTTTTTCGATTTTTTAGACCTTTTGTCATTTGTGGACATTTCATGCCAGGAAGCTTCATATTCATTAAGTATTCATTAGGGCTGTACAAGTTAAGCGTTAATGGCGTTAAAGGAAGTTCCCTTTATTTCGGCAATTTTGACAGGCGATTAACGTGGACTCCTCCTGTTTGACCCTCGGCCCCCACCGTAGTTTGGTTGTTGACGCACGGTAACTCTGTAGCCGCAAGCTGGGACAAATATTGATGGGAAACGGAGACAGAGAGGAGTATTTACATTGCTAATGTTAGCTTCAAAGCCCTGGCAGATGGCTCTTGTAGCAAGACCAAAGTTATTTGGATCTACTGTCGCTGTGTTTGACTTACTAGGAGGCCATTGCCTGCCAGAAACCGGAGCAGTGCAGGTATCGTGTATTGCTATGTTGCTGGTACATAATTCACCACGGAACCATTGACAGGGGAGTGGTTGCCACCCGGAGGGGCGGGCGTGAGGAGACAGGGGGGGTGTTGTTGTTACTGAGTTGGCTGTTATGTCTGACGGAGCGAGGAGTTTCAGTTAATGTTCTGTAAAAGAATAAAGTTCGCTCCCGAGTTCGACACCCCCACCTCAGACTCCGGTTCTTCGGCGCTTTCATTGTTTTTTATTGTCATATCCATGCTACCTTGGCATAAGAGTGGCCCAGCTAACCAGTGCTAACCACAAATTGGACTTCCGGCTGCTATTGGCGGGATGTCTATGTGATGACGTGGATAAAGTCCAGTGTTTAGCTAGCGTTAGCCATTTAACATGGAACTACCACAATGATGCACATTAGCACTCGAAGTAATCAAATCTTACCTTAATGTATTCCCACATAGTATCAGCATTCGGGAGCAAGTACGAGGTGAAAGAAAAAGGGGTGAAATACATCCAAATCCATCCATACAGCCCTCTTTGCATCGGAGAACGGTAGGATGGTGCGTTCAATGGCCGTCGAAAAAGTAGCAAATCGCATTAAACATTCCAAAACTGTGGACATAGTTAGAATTTTGTAATAGAATAATATTGACTGTAATATACTGATTAATTTATATGGTTTACAATTTGGATGAAATGTTTTCTATTGCCCTGTTTTAGCTATTTTCATTTGTACATTTCATGAAGGAAAGGTGCATTGAGGCAATTCTTTCATAATAATTCTTTTTCAATGTTCCTAAATAGGCTTTTTAACTCACAAATATTTAAAACCAGTATCATAAATAAACAAAGCTTATTTTGAGAGGTCTCACTCACTCACATTTTGGATTTGCTGAATGTTTGTGGGCGAGTTTAAGAGCTAATATGCTAATATGCTAATAATAAAGAAAACTAATCATGTAAAAATATTCTTGCTGACTGTATTTTTTTAAAATAACGACCCATAGTTCCTAAATTGATGTCATTCGTTCATTCATTCATTTTCTACCGCTTTTCCTCACGAGGGTCTGAGGGTGCTGGAGCCTATCCCAGCTGTCTTGGGGCGAGAGGCGGGGTCCACCCTGGACTGGTAAGTTAATATATCGTTTTCCATCAAATTCGATGTCATTATCGTTGTAGTTGCTGTATAGGACATATGATAATATCATATGTCATAAGCTGTCCATTGAAGTGATCAACTAATGGAGTCTAGTATTTTCCAACACATGCAGTATTTAATATCGTAGCAACGCCAGTCAGAACGCGGCAGTGGAGTTCTACGCCGTGTGAAGGTACAACCACAGTAACAAAGCAAAAACAAGGATTCTTGTTGCGTCTGTGCCTATTCAAATGTCCATACAGAAATTCCCACGCCAGCTTATGGATGTCGACAAACGACAAACAAACGGCTTCAATGTGAGGAAGAAGTTTAGTGCGGACTTGGAGCAATCCCCACCACCGTGACCTTATCACCGCCCTGCATCAAGGTCATTTCCGTCACACGCGTGTTGGGTCTGATGACGCAATCAGCATGTCGTGCTGTCTGGACTAAAAGTACTACAAGTATTTATACCGGAGTAGGATGTGATGTTCAGCCTCATTCTTGAAAGGAGGACCAAGAAACTCCAACCTATCTGCAGAGCAGGGGTGTCCAAAGTACATACTGGGGGCCATTTGGGGCCGGCGGCTGTTTTTTATTGGCTCGCAACAAGAAAATACCCCAAAATGTCCCCAACAGCAAAAATGGAAAAATCTGCAGTACTTTTACAGAAAAAAGATCAAAAAATGTAGAGAAAATACTATTCATATGATATATGACGTAGGATCAAGTTGAAATATGAACATTTTAACAGATTTAACAGACCAGAGTTGGCTAGCTTTTCCGTGACAAAAACTAGCTAACGCTGGTCTATAAAGATAATAAAGATCTAGAAACTGTTTAGAATGTAGGAATGGTACACCTCATTATTATTCAACCTCATAATTTTTTTAAGTTGGAATATTATGAGTACATTTTTTGGAAATTAGGTTGTAGCAAAAGATTTAAGTCAAAATATTATGGGAATAAAGTCGTATTCCACCATGAAAAAAGTCGCAATTTTACAAGAATAAAAGGAAAAGCAAAGAATTGAAATTTTATATACATATACATACATATATATATATACACATACATATATATATATATACATACATATATATATAAATAAACACAGTTGTAACATAAGGAGAAATAAAACAAAAAAACATGTAATTTTTGAAAAACGATATTGGGGAAATGTTTTCGTATTACGGGAATAAAGTCATATTAGGATAAGAAAGGAATTAAAGGTAGAATATATGAGAATACAAATTAGAAAATTCCAAAGTGTTTGAAAAAACAGCAGACAAGGGAAAAAAAAAGCTGTAAGTTTATGAAAATGACGTACAAATATTAAGAGACAAAAGGTGCAATATTATGAGAAGGAAAAGTAACATCATTTTAGTAGCACAGAATTTAAAAAAAAAATTGACATTTGAATACAGTAAACCTCGGATATATCGGACTCGGATATATCGGAAATTGGCTCACAACGGACAGATAAAAAAGAAGCGATTTTTCTGTAATGCATTTCCAATAAAAATTCATTGCATATATTGGATTTTTTATAACGGATTTCGCCTATTTCGGACAAAATCTCCAGTCCCGTTCCAATGCATTTCCATGAAATTTCCCTGGCATATATCGGATGGCCGCATCGTGGCGCTCCGATTCGCCGAATGGTGACAGGCCGCTATACGACGTCATTTGCAGCGTTTGCAGCGTTGCCTGTGCGTCCAGGTACATTGGAAACATAGTCAAGGAAGTGCCTTTTTATAACGGATAAAATCCCATTTACGCATATACCGGATATAAATCCCATATATGCGTAAAACGGACATTTTCCGGTATACGCATATAACGGATTTCGCTTATATCGGACAAAACCAGTGGGAACAATTGATTCCGATATATCCGAGGTTTACTGTATCAGAATTGAAGCAACATTAGGTTCGGGGGAAAAGTTGCAATATTCTAAGAAAAGTCATATTCCAAAAAGAAGAATTCCAAAAAGAACTTTCTAAATATTTGGATCAAAAACATGAAGAAAAAAAAGGAAAGAGTGAAGACTTTCATCGATATGCCAAAGCTGGGATGCATTTTTTCTTGAAATCAATTTATACATAAAATTTCTTAGCATCTGACAAAACATTAAAGTAGCAGCATTCGAGTTGCATTTTTCACAATGCGGCCCTCGGTTTGGACACCCCTGCTTTGGTGCAAAGCCCATCTTCGGGTTAGGTCGATCCAACGTTCACCCTTTGGTGGCTACGTGGGTACGACTGGCTGCTTCCAGCAGCACGCCCGTGGATCTTGCTAGCGGCAGGTGGATACGTCCCACGTGTGTCTCATTCGCCGCTACGCCGATAACCGATAACCAATAACCTGGCTTAGGAATCAACCTTTTGCACGTGGTTGTGGCAACCCAAGTGTAAAGCAGCTTCTCCCATCGGAAGCGTGCCGAGACAAAGACAGGCGTCGCCATGACGGTGAAAGCGGGCATCCTCGCAAGCTCCGAGAGAGGAAGTGTGACGTCCGGCATGATGGAAGCATGGCGACATGGGAAGAAGGCGAAAGGGACAGTATGTCCTGTCGTGACGATTCCACATCCTGTCCATGTCAATGTGGGAAGGAAACCGCCAAGTGACCCAAGGACCACCTGGACCAGTCCTCATGCTAGCAATAGCAATAGCAATAGCAATAGCAATAGCAATAGCAATAGCGGCGTGCTGGAAAAGAGGCCGCTACAGGCTGGATGGAGATGCTCACGGCTCTCCTGGTATTCCAATCAGGTGGTGTGGAGTCACAAGTGGAGTCCCCCCCCCCACGTCAAAAGGCAAAGTCCAAAGGCAGATTTCAAACAGTGGGCTAGAAGTTAGCAACAGCTAGCAGGCCAATTACAAACATGATCAACTTATTGATTGTGTTCTTTTAGCTTGAATCTGCTGTGACTTTCCAATTGGGACCGCACCAAAGACCCCCCCCCCCCCCCCTCCCCCAGTACTCCACCTTCTACCGTCATCATGGTGGTGACAACTACAAGATAAGCTAACAGCACAGAAGAAAGTGTTGTGTAATTAATATACGTGCAGTGCAGTGTCCAAGTGGTGCACGCTTGCTCGTCCTGCTGTGATGTCCTCCATGGTGAAGGACGCTCGTGACAGCTGGAATTCCTCCTGGAGAAGATGGAACACAGAGTACACTTCAGATGGATGGGGGGGGATTTGACTCGGACAGAATGACGCTAAAGTGCTATTTCATGACAGGAAGACATATTAGGGTTGGGGCAGGTTGGGTCATTTGGGGGTCAAAAAAGCCAGCCGTCAGCCCCCCCCCCCCCTTTTTTTTATCCGCTGCTGAAATCCGTCATCTTAAGTTGCAGTTAGCTCGCCATGTTAGCATCTACTAACGTTCTAAAATTCCATTTCCTGCTTTACAAGCTTGCAAATCCTTCAATGCTTCCTGAAAATGTTCTTATGCCACCTTGTGAAACTGCACCAAACATGATCTCTACAAGTGTGGAGTTCCATCATCACCTCTTTGTGCTCTCATGCTAAAAGGGTCAAAGACATAAAAACATCTTTGGGAGCCAGCGCTCGCTCGGGTTGAAGAAAGAAAAACGTCTAAATACGTCTTTGGCAGTGAATGAGTTAAGAAGCCAAATAGGTACCACTTCCACACAAAATGGGAGGACATTTTTTCACCCACTCTCAATGTTGTGTCATTACTGCTACCCAGTGACTGGAATACTACATATGACTTGTATTACAATATAGTTTGGCTCATATTGGACTATATTCTAGCACCAAGCAGCAATCATTTCTTCATGAATTTCTGCCAAAGAAATATAGATATCTATATACTATATGTATAGGTATCATAGATACCTATACATATATACATATATGTATACATATAGCTAGCGTCCTAGCATGCTAAGAGCCGGCCAGAGAGTGCAAGCTCCTTTTTCTTGGCTCCCAAGGTGAACATTCCAGAAGGTTATTTTGGTGGGGGCGTTCCTCGGAAGTCTGCATTGTGGAACTTGAAGCGGCAGAGAAGATACCTTCTTCTAATCCAAACCTGACACTTGATTGGCCTTTTGGGAAGAGAAATAATATCTCTCAATAGGTCAGGGGTGTCCAAAATGCAGCCCAAGACCTACATGCGGCCCGCACTTGTTGTTTTGATTGATTGATTGATTGATTATTAGCTCATGGCATATTCTTAAAATTGAATAAAAAACAAATTTGACACGGCACAAGTCAAAATATAAAGAGCAAAAAGTTGGAATCTTATTGAGAAAAATATTTGAATAATTTGACAAGAAACACCATTTTAGTAGCATAAAATATTTAAATTCATATTAGGAAAAACTACATTTAAATATGAAAATTAGGATGTGGAAAAAGTAAGATTTTTTATAATTTACAAAAAATTAAAAAAAACAAAAAATAAGTTGGATTTTTTTTAATCAGCAGAAATGTAAAATTATTTTACGAGAAGGAAATCAAAATGGGGGGGGGGGGGGCAGTGGCTGAATTTTAGGTGCAAATTGGTGGGCGTGTTTGTGTCAGTCTACCCCAGGGCAGCTGTGTCCATAGATGTAGTTTACCACCGCCGCTGTGTACCTTAGTAAACAGGCGCTATAGAAATACTATACTAAATACTATACTAAATACTATTATTATTACTATTACAACTACTATTGGGGGTGAACAGACTCTATACTGTGCTTCTCCTGATATTAGTATCCATCCATTTTCTATGCCGCTTATCGGAAGGGGTATGCTGGAGCCTATCCCGGCTGACTTTGGGAAAAGGTTGGAGTACATCGGTTGACTGATTTCTTTTTTATCCCAGTTTCCAAAATGATGGAGAAGCTATTCAATAACAGGTTGGTCAATTCCTTCCTTCCTTCCTTCCTTCCTTCCTTCCTTCCTTCCTTCCTTCCTTCCTTCCTTCCTTCCTTCCTTCCTTCCTTCCTTCCTTCCTTCCTTCCTTCCTTCCTTCCTTCCTTCCTTCCTTCCTTCCTTCCTTCCTTCCTTCCTTCCTTCCTTCCTTCCTTCCTTCCTTCCTTCCTTCCTTCCTTCCTTCCTTCCTTCCTTCCTTCCTTCCTTCCTTCCTTCCTTCCTTCCTTCCTTCCTTCCTTCCTTCCTTCCTTCCTTCCTTCCTTCCTTCCTTCCTTCCTTCCTTCCTTCCTTCCTTCCTTCCTTCCTTCCTTCCTTCCTTCCTTCCTTCCTTCCTTCCTTCCTTCCTTCCTTCCTTCCTTCCTTCCTTCCTTCCTTCCTTCCTTCCTTCCTTCCTTCCTTCCTTCCTTCCTTCCTTCCTTCCTTCCTTCCTTCCTTCCTTCCTTCCTTCCTTCCTTCCTTCCTTCCTTCCTTCCTTCCTTCCTTCCTTCCTTCCTTCCTTCCTTCCTTCCTTCCTTCCTTCCTTCCTTCCTTACCGCTTAGCCCAGGGGTGGGCATACTTTTTGACTCACGGGCCGCATTGATTTAACAAAATTGACAGGGGGCCGGACTATATAGAATTTTACACGTAACAGTCCATTTGTACATTTTGTATATTGTGTATTTTTACACATATTTTACACGTAAAAGTGTCATGCAATCTGCTATATGTGCACTTTTAGATCATTTATTTGATGTAAAGTGTGTTAGAAATTAAAATTATTATTATTATTATTATTATTATTCATTCATTTTCTACCTATCTAGGTCATTATATATAACACTCTGACTCACGTTGTCATCTTACAAATAACACTAAACTCATCACACAGCAACCTAACATTGAAAAGATATTCATTCATTCATTTTCTACCGCTTTTTCCTCACGAGGGTCGCGGGGGTGCTGGAGCCTATCCCAGCTGTCTTTGGGCGAGAGGCGGGGTACACCCTGGACTGGTCGCCAGCCAATCACAGGGCACATATAGACAAACAACCATTCACACTCCCATTCATACCTATGAACAAATTTAGAGTCGATTGAAAAGATATAACTGAGAAATATACAAACATGTACCAATATTCATTCATTCATTTTCTACCGCTTATCCTCACGAGGGTCACGGGGGTGCTGGAGCCTATCCCAGCTGTCTTCGGGCGAGAGGCGGGGTACACCCTGGACTGGTTTATTATTATTATTATTATTATTATTATGTGCTTGTGTCCATTTACTGCACTTTGGGTCTCCAAGAAGAATCCTTGGTTCAGTGTTGGTGGTTTACCACCATGCAGAAAAGGTCACACTTTATTTGCTCTGCTGAGCTAAGCTAAAGTAGCATAGCCTTACTTCCTGTCCTTTCTGTCTGCCAATGGCGACATGCGCTTCAAATTCATTATGGCATGAAATGGCTTGAAATCAGCTTCTAAACACGCAAGCAGTCTCCACACTGGTGGTGTTCGGCTTTTTAAGGATGAATGATGAATTAACTACACCAGATGATACCATTGGAAACTGCTTGTCTTGCGTGTCTTTGCTCCAAGAGCAGAGAAGGTGGACCTGCCAATCATCACGCTGGGATACTACACAGAATTCATGCAGGCAGGACATGCCATGTGACTTTTTCGTATCTCTAATCGGAGTGGGTGCAAAACATTTGTGTGCCTCAGTGGGGGGCATGACAGAAAATCGTTATTAGTGGTTGAAGCTGCAGGTGAAACGTCTGAGATGAAATAAAGGTACGTCTTATCTTCAGGTCCGATACCTTAGGCCACATCAAATAGACAATAAGATGGAGGAAGTGGTCCAAGGATCCCTGGAAGCCACGTAAGATGAAATATGAGGCTTACCAGAAGCTTTTAACTTGCGTTCATCTTGTCTTTGGAACAGATGAGCTTTTCTTTCCGGTCTTCATCCATCAACTCCATTTCCTTGTTGTCCTCCTCCGTTACGGCTTCATCTTCTTCCATTCCAAAGAGCACGCTCTTTTTGACGCTGACAGAGATGACCAACGCTTGCACAATACCGTAAATCAAAGCAAACTCTGGGAGATGCTCCTGGATCAGCCAAAGTAGTCCTGCCATTCCGACCGTAGACACAAAGAACATGGCCATGCCATGCAGCCAGAGCTTCAGCGGTCCCTGGAGACCCAGAATCTCCAGAATCAGCTTGACGGGAGGCGATACGATCCACAGGAATCCCACCACGAACAAGTCAAACAAGTGGCGCAGGAAGTTAAAGCAGATCTCGTAGTGCTCTGGGAATAGCTGCATGTTCTTGTTGTGCACAAAGAGTCGGAAGGGAGATGTTAGCTTGGAAAGCCGCGTCGGGGATGGAGGAGGCGTTCCATAGTCCGAGAATTCCCCGTCAATGTCGCTGCTCTTCACGTGACATTTCCGTTGCCTGAGCCTTGGTTGCGTCGTCTTTGTCCAGGGAAGGGAAGCCGTCGGAAGATACTTGGTCCACCATTTGGGAACGGGTTGAACAGCTGCTTGTGGTTCTTGTTTCCCTGCTCCCAGATCTTCGATTTCCACAGGCTGAAGCTTCTCCTGAGCTTCCCAGTACTCGTCCTCCACGGGACATTCTTCTTTTTGCCGACTCCATCCTCCCCAAATCCAGGAAGTCCAAGTTTTTGGACTTGCGGTACCTTTGCTGGTGTCACTCGGCTTTCCCACCTCAGCTTTGGCCAGCACGCTTCTTTCCGACACAGGACCGTTACCCCAGGGGCGCAGCCACGCCCACGCTCTTCCCACCACGCCTGCCATTCCTGCTCTGCTCAACCTGACAAATGTTCTCCTTGGATCGTCTTCTTAGTTTGGTGGAGGCTTATTGGAAAAGCACGGTCCGGTTAATACCAAAATATGGGTGCGCTTCTGTCATAATCATCGTTAACACACAGAAAACATACTATTTCCATATTCCCATTTGGCCAACACCTGCTAGTTCAAGTCCCTGGAATGCGGAAGTAAATGGCGGTCAGATTCGATTGGGTCGATTTGATGTTTTGATGTCATCCAGCTGACTTTGTTGTTCGTCCAACTTGTCCGACTTTGCCGGAGTCTCTTCACTCCACGAATCTGCAAATGTGACAAAACAATTTTGGTCAAGTGGCGAAGTCGTCCTTTCCACGTCGACTGTTGAGGGCAGCTAACGCCGCTCACATCGGCATGTTTGTTCTTTCGATACGGCGCAACTTAACGACTCATAGAAGGAAATAACTACGCTGTGGAATCTGCGTAAATACAAAAGTAACCACAATAAGTGCTAACATTCATTTTTGCGATAAAAGAAAGATCACCTTCATCGACGTTAGCCGAGTGTCACTGCTAGCTCTTCTGATAGTTAGCTCGCATTCCTGCTTCACCACCCTGAGGCCAAACCCCCAAACTTCGGGATGCTGTCATAGACTCGCCAATCGAGAATTTTCAAGTAGTTTCCAATTCGTGTAAGGCTTGCGGTGGAGACTGGAGCACAACTTGCCAGTGAACTCAACACTGGATGCACAATAGAGATGCACGTTTCATTAACGAGTTGGTCAAAACTGATTCTACACGAATCAAAGCTTATTGAACACGTGCGAGTCCCGACACTGGATGTACTCCCTGAGCTTCAGTTTCGTCGTGAGAGTATCCGATTCACTTCGGTGACTCATAAATTGAGTCAGTAAAATGAATCGTTTCCCAACACAAATGCGCAATACAGAATACAGAACAGGGCGGACTACCGGTCTACGATCCACCTTCAAAATAAAACAAGTTGACCTGTTTTGTTGTGACTTCATATCCGCGTCAATTACAAAAATACAGTTTTGTCTTGTCTGGCTCTACCCCGGGGGGTCATTTCTTAAAAATCTAATTTAGCAAAAAACCTGCAATTTTACAAAAATGAGAAAATATCTGACAAAAGGCATTTTAGTAAAGTATAACACAATATTTTAGTAACATAAAGTTAAAAAATTTAAAAGTTAATATATTTTTGGAAAATTGCGGCAAAACCATTTGACAATTCTGACAAATTTAAGTGACAAGTTCAGATAATTGGAAAATGTATCGAAAGGCTCTAGCATCCATTTTCTACCCCGCTTGTCCTCACCAGGGGGGTATTTGACAAATACCAAGGTGCCCTTGCACCCTTTCATTTGTCAGTGTGAGGCCCTCAGTATAAATAAACATTTGATGCCCCTGGCCTATACACTTGCTGGTTACCATCAAATATATTCTCTCCTGGATCGTCAGCCAATGTTAAAAGGCATGTTTACGCGCCTAAGGTGAAATGTCAAGTTGTCATTCATTAAGAGTTCTCCAAATTTCTACATGCTACAGATTTACATGTCTGAACGTTTAAATGACCAGTCAAAACAAAAGTCAACCATTTTCAATCACATTTCATAAAAGAAAGCAGACTGTTGAATAGCTTTATTAATATCAATTTAATATGACAAATGTTTCCAGCTTAGCTACTCCAACCAATTTGGTTGGATACCTTTGAGCAAACAGAAAGGAACATTTCAGCCATGTTCCATCATTAAAATGCTTAAGTTGGGTATGAGAGGGTTGTAAACATCAAGCCTTCCATAAACCGTCCATTCAAAGCAGTCAAGTTGTGTCCCCACAATATCCTGTGAAAACAGACGGAAACACAACAACAAAAGACAGTTTCAGTTTCTTACCAACACTGAAGTTGCAATTCTTGGGAAAACTGATCTCCAGTGGTCTGCGTGTCTCAGTGCGCTGCGAGTATAACTTCATGTAGGAATCAGTAACCTACTCAGTCATCATTGACCAAACAGACCATTATACTGAAGACCAAGTCAATCCATTGGTGGGAGACCAGAACATAAGATGGGGGTGTGTACAATGACTCATGGTGAGGATGATGAAGAGGACCAAATGGTGGAAGCTGACACAATAACAAGAAGAGTGTTGTAGGATTTTTAGGCAGGAGTTGAGACAGGTTCTGGATGGTCAGGAGGTGCTTCCAGATGATTGGACAACTATAGCAAATGGGATGAGGGAGACGGGTAGGAGAGTACTTGGTGTGTCATCTGGAAAGAAAGCAGACAAGGAGACTTGGTGGTGGAATGAGGGGGGGGGGGGGGGGGGCAGGAGTGTATACTAGTGGGACATAGAGAGAAGAGGTGTTTGCTGTGGAACAGGAAGTAGCAAAGAATTGTAAAGAAGTGAGAAGAGCATTGAAGAGGATGAAGAGTGGGAAGGGACTTGGTTGTACAGATCCAGTATTTGCTAGAAGAATGTTAATAGACAAGTACAGAGGGAGTTACAGTGGGTCTTTGTCGTGCCAGAAGAGTTTCAGCTAAAATGAAGGAAAGGTATACAAAACTGTGGTGGGACCAGCCATGTTTGGTCTAGAGTAAGGATGGACCCATACATGGGCCGGCCGATATTTGCGTTCTTTAGTTGAATCGGTATCAGCCAATACGCATGTGGGTTCGCCCATGTATTTTTCTGCCGCATGATTCCCAGACAGGCATTAATCTAGCACATTAATGCTAGATAAGACTTAAACTACAACAGAAATGTTTTGCACATGGTTGAATATTTATTCCTTTTAAAGTTGACAATGCCGTTTAAATGTGTGTTTAAGAAAGCTGAATCCTACAATAAATATTTGTTTCAACTTGAGACCTGGAATATTTGTTATCATTGTCATTTTTTCATGTAAATTGAGGGAGCAAAAAAAGCAGTATCGGCCATCGGCTAAGGGTGATTAAAAAAATCAGTATCAGCATCGGCCCAAAAAAAAACCATAACAGTAGATCCCTAGTCTAGAGACAGTACCACTGGGGAAAAGACAGGAAGCAGAACTGGAGGTGGCAGAGATGAGGATGCCGAGGTTCTCACTGGGAGTGACCAGGATGGATAGGATCAGGAAGGAGTACATCAGAGGGACATTACATGTTAGAGGCCTCGGCCAGACTGAGATGGTTGGGACCAATATATTGGTAGAAGGATGCTGCCAGGTAGGAGGCGTAGAGGAAGACCAAAGAGGAGCTTTATGGATGTAGTGAAGGAGGACATGAGAGACAGATGCAGAAGACAGGGTTGGATGGAGGAGGTTGGTTTGCTGAAGGGAAAAGCCCAAAGAGTTTTTTCTAAGGAACTGAAGGTTATTTCTACAATGGTGTCACAGTTGATCATCTGAATTCAAACAAATATACTTACATCTGCATGGATAGCATCCTTTACTCTGCCAGGAGCTGCAACATTAAAAATATGAGCTCAGTCGTGACAATTCCCAAATCGATGTAAAAATGTGAAAGGCAGTAGCCCATTGTATGCAACATCACGTGAATGTATTGGTTTTACTGCGTTTTGTGGTCAGTACACTGTGAAAACAACTTCATGCCGTTTTTTCAGAGACTCTAGTCTATAGCATCATCATTCCACATTTTAGAGCAGGAACATGCCTGTCAGTTGTCAAACATACCTTGCGAGACAGCAGTGGTCCCGTTGCGCCCCTTTATACACCTGAGAAGGTCAAATATATAGAACATTAAAGACTACACAAAGTAGCAGAGTAAAAATACATATATCCATCGTTATAATGCACAGAAAAGGGAAAGATATGTCTTCATGTTTCACATGGAATGTGAATGATGGGCAAAATAAAAAGTGCAGTTCCCCTTTAAGTGTAAAAAAAAAAAGGATGTGAACTTATTGGGTTAAAGCTACTGCGTTTTGTGGTCAGTGCACTGTGAAAACAACTTCATGCTGTTTTTCAGAGACTCTAGTCTATTGCATCATCATTCCACATTTAGAGCAGGAATAGGCCTGTCAGTCAAACATACCTTGCAAGACAGCAGGTGACCCCTTCATACACCTGAGAAGGTCAAATAAATATAGATCATTAAGACTACACAAAGTAGTGGAGTGAAAATCCATAGATGCATACTCGGGTGTACTGTACAACAGCTTCATTGTGTATTCAGAGACTCTAGTCTTGCTATTCATCATTGTAGCAAAACATTACATCAGTACAAGATCAAGCAAATACTCACCATCCATGAGAGTAGTAATCCCTGGACCAGCATAGCTCAGGGGCTACTTTCTGGGCAATTGTATTCAAGCATAACCTTCAACAGATGTACACATACCAAGTAGTGTTAGCATAGCTACACAACGGTATGGCCCAAAATTCATCCATATTCATATATTTGGATTGCATATCAATATACATCCCCAGATTTTTTCCACAAAGTGAGTTTAGACAAAGATCAAAGCTGAATATGGGTGCAAAGTATTATTAAAATGTACATTTTATAGAATAGACGCTGAAAAAGAATAGTATATTATCTATAAATAAATTTAGATAACGTTAAATATAATGTTCAATCTTCAGTGCAATCATGTTGCACTCACGTAGTCTCTGTGCGTTCATCTCATGTTCCCATGACAACAGACCTTAACACGGTCAATACAGTCTCTATACAGCAACCTTTATACAGTCTTTTCACTGTTCACTCCTGTTATGCAGCGTCTCCTCTGCATCGCCGGTCGTGATCAAATATTATTGTTGAAATATTTTTGCAATTATTGTGTTTACGCTGTTTAGATATACATGTAATAAAAAATAATTCTGGAAACAAAATGGTCTTTTGATTAAATAGTACGTGATAAGCTCATGATAAAATAGTATGTGATAATAAGATCATCACATGTTTGTCTGGTATCAGGCCCAGTATCATGCCCCCACGTGCCAGTATCAGCCCGAGACCAAAGGGGGCACTTGGGGGCATGATACCTGGCCTGATAACAGACAAACCATGTGATAACCTATAATTATATATCCCATATCATATATTGGGAGTGTGTAACTAATCTCAGCTTTACCCAACAAGCGGACCTGATCTGAATTAATTATCTATGGCCCCCTGGATGATAATTGCACCAACACTACATTACCCACAATGCAACGGAAGCCCGCAAAGTTGTTTGATTAACAGCAACTCCTTCCTAGTCGACTTTCAAGGTTTTCACAGCCTCCGTGGGTGGAGCACAGCTTTTATCGTGACTCGATATTAAAGCTATAGTGACCGAAGGTACCATTTTTTAATATACTTTAATATTTAGGGTACAGAAGTGAATGAGGTGTCAAATTAAAGTACACTTTAAGTACACGGACTTCCCATTCTTACATCTCATTACAGATCTGCAGTCAAGATGATGAACAGGCCACATAAATATTAATACCACTCACCTCCTCTCGTCTCGTAGGAGTTAGTTCTTTCGAGACACGCCATCATCGATGGGGATATCCTTGTGGACATTGTCTGAAACAATCAGAAAATCATTAGAGACCGCTTCGAAGAGACAAAACTTTGTTTCATTGCCAAACCACGTTCTACACAACAGCGCTAAAGCATCGCCACATAATAATCCACTCCCAATCCTTCAAATGTAATGAATAAAACAACTAAACGTTATTCTGGTTGCGAGCGAGATTAATTATACATACACAAAGGACCGACGTGTACTCCCGGCAGCCATTGAACAAAAGAGAGAGAGTGGAATGGCTTCCACAGCTTTAAGCGGGGTCCTTCATAGCGTGTTATAGCTGTCCATGGCAGTGCCTGTTACTGGAGAGCCGCAATGCAATGCAGGAAATGTATTTATTCTGTTTAAACCAACGCAACGCAATGCTAATTAACTGATTGCTTCTCATTAAAGCAACGACAAATGGCATTCTAACCTAGGACAATTTCACACTAACTTGTAACGTTCTATTTCTTACGATTAATGTTTATTATTCTGCACTTATTGATCAAAATAAATATGCACATTTTGTGAAATATGCGTGCGTGGGTTATTTTACAGTATCACATCCAGATTTGGGTGCGGTAGCTCCGCCAAAGTCACGCCTTCGGTAGTTGCCAGGTAGTGTAGAAATCAGTCATTTAAACAAGAAGGTGCCACTTGTACGACCTGGCAACACAAACTCAGAAGCTGTCAGTCTCACGGCGGTAGCTACGCCAAAGTCACGCCTTCGGTAGTTGCCAGGTAGTGTAGAAATCAGTCATTTAAACAAGAAGGTGCCACTTGTACGACCTGGCAACACAAACTCAGAAGCTGTCAGTCTCACGGCGGTAGCTACGCCAAAGTCACGCCTTCGGTAGTTGCCAGGTAGTGTAGAAATCAGTCATTTAAACAAGAAGGTGCCACTTGTACGACCTGGCAACACAAACTCAGGAGCTGTCAGTCTCACGGCGCTCAGGTTTGGAGACGGAACAAAGATGGCGACTACCTATGAGAGATACAATCTGTAAGTACATGAAATACACATTCATATAAAACACATGAATTCGACGTCTGCTAAAACGCGCTTACTAAGTGTGCGAACGCCCCGGTAGCTTAAAGCGGGACTAAACAGATGTTAGCATGTAGCCTAAATGACACAATAGCTAAAGTTCGCAGACAGGCTCGGCTGGTACAGCAGGAAGTAGCAAGTTTAACTGGCCCCTAATGAATGAGGAGAGCTCTTCTGTCCCTCCAAGTTGATATGGCAGAATATGTTATTATCATAACATACCGAGCTTTTGTTCTGTTCGTAGCCTTTTTGAAAATTGGTGCCACGAGGACAGAGATGAATTCAGCAGTTTAAGCAATATTTGTTTCAACAACTTTGTCATTTGCCATTTCGGTGTGTCGATAATCACATGGAGATGAAGAAAGATGTTTTGTACAGTAGTAGTCTTCTCCCCTTGCCCCTTACAACATTTCAGGAAACTATTGTTTTTTTTTTAAATGATTAATGTCATTATTTAGGATTTTTTTTAAATTATATTGAAATTTATATTTCAATTATTTGTAATTATTTACTGTAGTGGACAATATTGTGGTATTCATAATAATATCAAACAAAAAGACCACGTTGTCATGAAATACCAGTCCCTCATTGTTGTAACATGGTTTTGCAGTTCATGAAATAAAAGAGCGCAGGAATAATACTACAAAAACCCAGTGCAAGTTTTCAGCATGTAGGAATGTTGGTGTGGCCGTGTACAGAGTATTAGTGTAGTTTGGATTATGAAAGTACAACAATGGTGTGTTTGACTACATACAGTTTGTCACTGTGACTGAGCAAATAGTCACATGGGGGGGGGGATGCTGATTTTTGTTTCATCAGAGTCTATTAATTATTTAGAAGGTTAGTTTGATACATTTTCTCTGTTACTATGTTTACTGTGTGACGTGTACTTTTTTAAAGTGTTCATGACACACAATAACAAAATGAAAGCACTTTTTTGTCGTACCGCTGTCATAGATGAATAAACAACTATGAAATAGGATTCACACAAAGTGGTTATTTTATTGAGAACACCTTGGTGGAACTGGAAGAGGTGGCCGGGGACGGGGATGTCTGGGCTTCCCTAATGCTGGCCCCGCGAGCCGGAAAGCAGAGGAAAACGAGTGAATGGATGGACGCTAAACCTGTATAAGTTCTTCCAATGATAAGAAAATGACTTCTACCGGCATAAATGCCAAATGTAAACAGAAATGTTGTGTGGGGAAGTAGTCACTGGGCGCACCGCTCAATCATGGCACAAAATGGACTGCCTCCTCCCGAACTAAACGGGTTGAAATGGGGATAAACACCGTCAAAGGTTGGCATGAATGGAAGCTAGCAGGGTTAGCTTTGTTTAGTATGCTAGCATGATAGTGTGTGTGTGCGCGCACCACATGGGCTGGATGTTGTTTACTGCGTTTTACCCATAAAACGTTTATTTTCCCATCATACAGACATTCTCAACACAGAGAGAACACACTACGGCCTTCAAAATAAGAGCGCCATTTGCCGACCAACTGTGTAAACAATATAAGAGTGTCTTAAGCATCCATAGTATATGCATCTAGAATTGCAGGCAGTCAGTACATCTTAATCACAAGCACAGGCGTTGCAGTTTGTTGAATATTTAGTAGTGACCACTTTGTTACTGCTACTTTGTTACCAATCAATACATGTTTTACAATTTGAAACAAGTGTTTGTAGCTTTTTATACAACACTCAACTGAATTTCATATTGCGATACATCGCAAAAATATATGCTGAAGTCCAAATCGCCCAACGCTAGTAACAAAATAATTGTCCTAAAAGATTGCCAAATGGGAAGATTTTCAGCAAACCCCACAAAAAATGGTCAGAGCACTTGGGAAATAAATGGAGGACATTTTTCCAACAGGTTCTACAAAATATCAAAGACTGATCCAAAAAAATGTAGGATTATTTTTGTGTGAATTGTAGTTTTGTAGTGTGGAATCATACTGGGGATTTTTGCCCATCATCCACAATCCTTGTGAGACATGAACACGCATGTCTTTCTCTTTTCTCTGCGTGATATAAACCAGCTAAAAAGAGATGAGATGCAGCTATTCCGCCTATAAAGCAGTCTGACGAAACCTCCAAAAAGTGCCAACATTGACATCATGTGACCTGCATATGAACCAGGCGACTGCAACATTGTTGTTGTTGTTATTTTTATTAACATTGTTACGCCGAAGAATTGCATGACTGGAGTATTGACGCCTCGCCACGCCACACAGGCGAGCTGCTGTAGCTGCCATGAAATGAAATCTTATTTTTGCCTCATTTTCTCCAGGCACACGACTCCAGAGAGGTTTTTCATTGAGGCCTGCGATGAAGGGGCCGATGCGGTCCTGGCAATAGACAGGGTCTCCAATGAGATGAACCTCACAGGTAAGAAGCATCTTCACACAGACGACATGTTGCGAGCAACCTCCTTCATCTCATCCTAAACTTGCTCAATAACGTTCCTGCCTGGTGACTGGGCTGGCCAATCCTGGAGCATCTTCTTCCCTGTCAGGAACTTTGATATAGAGACTGAAGAATGAGAGCAAGCGCCATCCTGCTGAAAAATGGACCGTCTCTTGGGATTTGGATGCTAATGGGCAGCAGGAATTTCAAGACAGCTAAATGATGGTGTTGCATTTGTCAAGGTCCACAGTTTGCAGAAAGGATGGACAGCGGTTGATTGAAATGGACCAATGAAATTGTTACATGAGCAAAGATGGCCGACATCAGAGTGTTTCATCGCTTCTGTTCTTTAAGGTGAAGCAATATGTGGGCTTGCAAATACTGTATAAGCAAGCAAAAAGCGCTCGGGAAAATAGCTATAACCAGCATGGTTCTGAGGGCATCCATGCTTTTTTTTGACGTAAAAAGCATGCGTTGTCATAAATACATAACCAGATTTTTCTCCAAATCTACACTTTGGAGGAGGTTTGGAAAACCTTTGTTTTTAGTACCAAAGATCTCTGGAGTCTGGAGTGAGGATGACGGGCCAAATGATGGGAAAAATAACTTCATTTGATGAGATAGCGCTGACGTGTCGACAGTTGCTAATGGCCTTTTTCACCACAATTGGTGTACCTGACCGTGTTTTCTGGTAGTCCCGCAAAGAAAGCGTGAAATGACCACATTTCCACTCCCAATCCCAATCCCAAATGAAGCAAGTTCATACACAGCAAGCCAGCAAGTCAGGGGTCCCCAGCCAGTAGATCAGGAGCCACCAGGAGCTCCCAACCACTTCAACCAGCTCTCCAAAGGGTTCATTCATTTATCATCCTACTCCTATTCCGGCGGAATGTGGAGGAGGGCCTGGTTGGAAGAAACTAGAACAGAGCGCTTTGGAAATCCAAGGAAATACAGCTGGAATAGGTGCTAATTTGGAAGATCTAGAAAGCTTTCTGTGCGGGTCATTGTGTGTAGCTGCTCTATTGGAGTTCACAACTCAAGGGTGGAAATGAGCATAATAGGTCCCCTTCTAAGCATGTCATTATTGGTGTTTTCCCAGGTAAAAAGGATATCCCTTCCTCGGCGGTGACCAGGCCTATCTGTGGCATCATGGGAACCATTCGCCTCGTTGCTGGTATGCACTGTGCCACAAGGGGTCATCTTCTGTTCAGCATTCTAGTGACGCACTGGCTGACTTTGCATAGGGATGTACCTGATCGTCATCACCAGGAAGAGGAATGTGGGCAACCTCCTGGGTCACGCGGTGTGGAAAGCAGTGGATTTTGATATCATCTCTTACAAGAAAACCGTGTTGCATTTATCAGAGATCCAGGTATGAGAACCCGTGCGTACCATTGACAACATGTTCTTGCTGCAAGGCAGCAATGCTAAACACACTTGTAGCATTTATCAGTATGGCAAAACAAACCAAAAAAAATGCGAAAAATGATTACAAACTCCATAAAGCTCTACTCTATTCACCGCCGGAGGATTGAACCAGCAACCATCACGTTGTGAGACAACCTCGGAGACATGTTGTAGGTTTCACCGTTGTGCTTAGTGGCTTTGCAGTTTAATCCTATTATTCCAGCAGACATCCACAACCCAAACAGGCTTGATTCCCTCGTGGATTATTAGTTCATATAAACTTCATTTATTTATCTCAATTTGTCTGGACGCACATGGACTAAATGAGGTTGCGCCAATTCCAAAAGATTCCTGGCAACCTTGTGAAACACAGAATCTTCCATGCGTTTTTGTCCATTTGTTGTTTTTATGGCAGCTAATTGTTAAGTGAAAAGTTCATTTCCTTTAAAGCAGGATTCAATGTTAATAAAAGGAACGTTTTTGTGGTTGGAGCATAGAAAACCTGTTTTGACTTTTGAAATACAGGTTTTAACATTATTGCAGCTCTGCAGACATGAAATAACACATAAATAGTCACTTTTACATTCCTATTATTCTTTCTTTACATCACATTGGGCAGGATACTGGATTGCTGCAGAGTTGGCTGCCGCTAGCATGGTAAACTAGCGAGCTAACTAAGTTTAGAATAAGTCAATTGGAGAGAGTAAGTGAGAAGAAGGACGTGTCCGTCTCGGCCATGGCGCGTCCGTCTCGGCCATGCCGCGTCCGTCTCGGCCATGGCGCGTCCGTCTCGGCCATGGCGCGTCCGTCTCGGCCATGGCGCGTCCGTCTCGGCCATGGCGCGTCCGTCTCGGCCATGGCGCGTCCGTCTCGGCCATGGCGCGTCCGTCTCGGCCATGGCGCGTCCGTCTCGGCCATGGCGCGTCCGTCTCGGCCATGGCGCGTCCGTCTCGGCCATGGCGCGTCCGTCTCGGCCATGCCGCGTCCGTCTCGGCCATGCCGCGTCCGTCTCGGCCATGCCGCGTCCGTCTCGGCCATGCCGCGTCCGTCTCGGCCATGGCGCGTCCGTCTCGGCCATGGCGCGTCCGTCTCGGCCATGGCGCGTCCGTCTCGGCCATGGCGCGTCCGTCTCGGCCATGGCGCGTCCGTCTCGGCCATGGCGCGTCCGTCTCGGCCATGGCGCGTCCGTCTCGGCCATGCCGCGTCCGTCTCGGCCATGGCGCGTCCGTCTCGGCCATGCCGCGTCCGTCTCGGCCATGCCGCGTCCGTCTCGGCCATGCCGCGTCCGTCTCGGCCATGCCGCGTCCGTCTCGGCCATGCCGCGTCCGTCTCGGCCATGGCGCGTCCGTCTCGGCCATGGCGCGTCCGTCTCGGCCATGGCGCGTCCGTCTCGGCCATGGCGCGTCCGTCTCGGCCATGGCGCGTCCGTCTCGGCCATGCCGCGTCCGTCTCGGCCATGCCGCGTCCGTCTCGGCCATGGCGCGTCCGTCTCGGCCATGGCGCGTCAGCTCTGCTCTGCTGGCTAAGTAGCCAGTCTCCATGAATAGTGTGAAATGTAATGTAACATCATATCTCATTACATCATTACATTACTGAGGCCTAGTGTATGCTACATATCATTTGTCTTTAAAGATTTCTTCACTAATAATAGTCACAAAATCCTTTATTAATTGTATTTTATTTTTTATAATCCAACCACTATAACCACCTTTGACGGACGGTCTGTGATGGTTGCTGTCTATTAATTGTACACTTCTTCCCTGTTCTTAATGAATGGAAATAAATGGATGATTTAAATATATTCTTTTGTTGAATGTAAGCAAATGCAAATTTAGGGTTGCAAACTGATGTGAACCGTACCACTTTTGTAAGCTTTGCTTCTTCCTACTCCTTTTGCAGATGTAGAACTGCCAATTGAATATATGACACATTCCATTGTAACCTGATGCATGTTCAAATCCCATTAAACCTGAACTTTGAAAATAGCAGCTGACCCCTCCATAGCTGCTACTGTATGTGGGTATATGCTGGTTTGCCACGCCCATATTTGTAAAAGATGTTGTTTTCTGTCCTTTTCTAGTCTCAGGAGAATAAGACCTTCCTGTCCATGCTTAACAATGTGCTGACTACAGACGGTTTCTACTTTAGCACCGACTACGACCTGACACACACCCTACAGCGGCTGGCCAACACCAGCCCCGACTTCCACGAGATGAGTCTGCTGGAGAGGGTGAGTGGTCCAACCAACCACGTTCCATTTCATTTCACTCATTCAGTTCCATGGGCACAGAAATATTTAGGACATGTTGGAAGGTCTGCAGTAACATTGAAAGTACTCCCTGCCACTCACACCACCCTGACAGTTCACTGCGCCCCCCTCAGACGGGGCCCGCACCACTATTTGAGAAGCACCGCGGTATGATGACACGTGTTCAAGAAAAGCCAACTATTGAAGTCCATAATGACATATGTATCTAATGATAAATACTGCATAATACAGCTTACTGCACAAGTACTGTATGTATCGACACCCTCCACTGCGTAATACAGCTTACTGCACAAGTACTGTATGTATGGACACCCCCACCGTGTAATACAGCTTACTGCACATGTACTGTATGTATGGACACCCTCCACCGTGTAATACAGCTTACTGCACATGTACTGCACACGTACTGTATGTATGTATGGACACCCTCCACAGTTTTCCACAGTCAACTTTGATACAAATTTGCTACAAGGTAAACTCATGTAAATACTGAGGAATAATGAGGTCATTTAATTTGTTTCTGTTGTAGAAAACAATTTGACATCAAAAGACAAAGATCAGCTTTGATTTCCAAGTATTTGCATTTCAATTGGATACACAACTTGGAAGCCTTTTGTTTCAACTCCAGATCAGGGTATTATACTGTATAGTATACTAGCTATGACGATGCCACTATCACAAGGATTAACTGTACATTTCTAAGATAAGATATGCCTTTATTAGTCCCTCAAGGGCAATTTTCTCTTAGTTTTTTTTCTTATTTTTGAATGTATTTCTTCCTGCGAGCAAACAGTCATGAGACCATAGAGCCTATTTGCTATGGATTTAGTTCCATTGACAAAATGACCAATCCAGGTGACAGGATGTCTCACTGAGTTTCTTATGCAGCCGCTTGTGTTTTAGGCCGATCAGAGGTTTGTGTGGAATGCAAATCTCCTCCGAGAGTTGGCAGCACAGCCAGAGGTAAGCTATCTCTCCAGGTGCTACTTGCCTGCTTTTTAAACCATGTATTCTGGAAAGATGATTTGTTTTCTTTTTTACACACACTGTACATAGTGTGGGGGCATCAAATGTGAAATGACACTACCTTTTGGGAAAAAAAAAATGTCCTCACCCTAACGAGACCAAAAGGGCCACGTTGGTAAATTGAAGTTCAGGCAATTTCATTTCCCCATTTCGCATTTTCTTTATTCTTATGAGAAGGGGGAAAAAATACTCCAAAACTGGTGTTAGATTTATATTTAGTTTAGTTTATTTCCAACATAAAAGAATACAACAAACCAACAAATCAATACAAAATAAAAAAAAGAAAATACATATGTGTATACATATATACATACATATATATATATTTACTATACTATACATTTTTTTATATTTCATTATTATTATTATTATTTGATAATAAGTGATTGCTGCTGATTGCTCCAAAATATTGAAAGACAAGCTGTGTGTAGCCTTCTGATCTCTAGGCGTCAGTAATTAAGAATTTTTTTTTAACCCTTAGATGCACGAGTGACTGGACCCTCCACTCTTCCATAAGTGGCTCAAAAATCACCCATACTAGAATCAATGCCTTTTTATGACAATGTTGCCATTTTGGTTAGGAATAATCACTTGTATGATATTTAGTATTATATTTAGGACCACACAAGAATGATTTCATGTTAGAAACATCTTCATTTTTCACTTTTTTACATCTTTGAAAAAGAAAATGACCCCATTCAACAATAGAAAATGTGAGGATCCATTGTGTGTATCTAGCAGCCAAGGCATGGATGAGGAAACAAAAGAGTACTGGCCAACAATACATATAGTCATGTTAGCCAGCTAGTGTCACCTAGTTATAAAGTATTATAATTTTTCATTTCCAAGATATTTCAAGAAACAACCTGACCGGGTCATTTTGGACCCACTTATGCATCTAAGGGTTAATTACCTTATATGATTTAAATTTCCACTGCATGGAGTTAACCTTGGTCCAGCACGACATAGTGACAAAGTTCTCCTCCTGGATTGGTTTTAGCTTGGTGACGAATGTCCAAATGGCCTCTCACATCTGTGGGTTTTTGTGTATGAGGCCAACAAGCCACCCCTGGACCACAATCATGACAAAGCCAAAATGTCAAAAAGCTGCTGTTGGATGTGAAAATGTAAAAACACATCACAAAAACGTCACGCCAGGGTGCTGTAATTCTTCATCCTTGAATGTCATTGGACCAACAGTGTTGTTATCAAGCATCTTTGCAGAGTTGTGTATTCTTCCAACCATCCTAACAATATCTAACTTCACCTTAGCTCCACAGGTTTGCACTACCGGTAGTACATGGCTGTATCCTTTTTATAAATATATTCCACTGAAGATGCTTTTTAAACGAACTCTTAACAGAATTGTGTCCTTAATGTATTGCTCCAGTTATTGTCATGAAACCGTGTCGGATAAATGGGAAGATCTTTGAATGGATCCTTATATCCCGGAGAAGCTGCTTCCGAGCTGGTGTCAGATATTTTGTCAGAGGTAAGGCACAAAGCGAGCCAGTTAAACATCCACTTTGCCTCATGTTTGTAATTCCAATATGCATTTACCGTATGCTGTCATATGCACCTATCCAGCACGTCTCTGACACGGCCATGAAGGAACAAAGATTATTCATCTTACAGGAATCGTGTACAGATTTTTCTAACGAGCGTCTGTGCATTATCAAGCTGCAACATGAAGGGACGGTCGGTCTATGAATGGCGCTAACGAGGCTCTCATCACGGTATCTCTATGCAGTCCAAAGGCCATCGCTAAAATGTACCTGTGTTTGCCCGTACTATGACCCACCCACCTGTGGACCACTCGCCATACCTGCTGTGTGCCATCTGCCCTGTATGCTCAAACTAGGTATCAATGTGGGTGGGAATGGCTGGCCAACAGTCCAGCTGGGATAGGCTCCAGCACCCCCGCCACCCGCGTGGAGATAAGCGGTAGAAAGTGAACGAATAGTGACTTTTGCACTCCTGTTCCCCAATGTAGTATCCAAAATAAGACAATGTAGACGCACACGTTTGCACTGAGAAGAGAGTTCCTTGTTTTTTTACTTCATGGACTTCTTGTGGTGGCTAACATAACATGACTGACACTTAGCAACCGCTGGGAATACTACATCACATCAAATAATAGACCACAGTCAAGCATATAACAGCAACTATTTATGAATGAATATATTTAGAAAAAACCTGACACTGCAAAATTGAAAGCACAAAGTGGTGAGGGACAACTGTACCGTTCTCTGATACGCTTTGGAGATGGTTCCTGGTGGAGCAATAACATTCCATGAATGGGCAACAGCTCTGGTGGACAGCATCAAAGGTTCTCCCAGTTGGCGTTGTAGAGCAGGAATGCTGGTGGCAAACCAGCAGGATGCCCGGATGATCTCAATGCTGTCTTTTTAATGTAACTGTCAGGATCAGATGACGTGTCCCTCAAAGTGGTTTACGTGGTGCATGATGAACATGGTCCAGTCCGGCGAATTTAAAAAGACAACGAGAGGCGTTCATTGGATCGGTTGAGATGACACTCTGCTGTGTTAAACCCTCTCACGCCTTGGTCGACAAAATTGGAGTTTAGGCAATGAAAAAGTGTATAAGTTTATATGTGTGTATTACTGTGATTGACAAGGAAAACTAGCATGTTGTGGCTATGCTATGTCAGCTCCGTTCTCTTTTCTTCAGGTATTGACTCTGAAGGCCATGCTGCTAACTTTGTGGAAACGGAGCAGATAGTTTTGTACGAGGGAGCCAAGGCTTCATTTGTGCAGGCAAGTATGATGTTTGGTTGAAGGAAAGTTCAACGTGTTATTGACAATGGCATTTCTACTTGCATCCCACAGACACGAGGTTCTATGCCCTTTTACTGGAGTCAAAGGCCCAACCTTAAATATAAACCAAAGCCCATCATCAGCAAAACAACAAGCCATGTAAGGACAGGACTTCGGTTTGTGTGTTGTTCTTTCAACAAAGCTCAGAGGTCCTTTCTTCGTGTAGACCTGGTGCACCCACCACCAGGGAAACGAGAAGATTACGCTTTCCTCCATTCAGTCTTTAGCGGAATAAAGACCAGTGTTAAACGTTGATGCTAACCACCAACCAACATTTTTCAGATGGATGGTTTCCAGAGGCATTTTGACTCTCAGCTCCTCATCTATGGGAAACAAACCCTTCTTAACCTGGTAAGCTATGATTATGGATTTATTTGATTTATTTGGACCAAACATTGGAAAGGGAAATTAGACACAAACACACACAGCAACATTTTTTGGAAAAAACGCTGGTCACAACTGTGTATATATACATATGTATATATGTGTGTGGTATAGTATAAATATATATATATATATATACAGTGAGGGTCATAAGAATTACACCCCCTGCGATTTTGTTCTCCCAAATAGGAAGAGATCTGAAATTTCCACTCTTAGAGACATCATCTAAAAATAAATCTAAAAATCACATTGTATGATTTTTTACAATGATTTATTTGTAAATGACTATGGTTCATAAGTATTTGCACCCTTGAGAATCGCCAATAATTTTGACTGTCAAAGAGCTCTGTCCACCCTAAAAAAGTCCACTTTTACCCCACGCGTAACCCCCCCAACTACCCCCCCTTTGAGCTCATTAATATGACCTGTCATAATCCAACTGGAAAGCAGCTTGGTGAGAATAAATCAACACTTGCTGCAGTCGTTAGAAAAGGCTAAACACGACTGCTAATCTACCTCGGACCGGGGCTCCGTGTAGCATCTCTGATTAGAAAAGTGATGAATCAGCCCAGAATGACATGGCAGGATCTGGAACCACAGTTTGGTCTGCTGGATGTGCAAACCTACCTGAGGAACTACAGCAAACGTCGTTGCAAATAACAGCCTCTGCACTAAATATTAGCACTGATTATCTCAAGGGTGCAAATACTTATGAACCACAGGGATTTACAAATAAATCATGAAAAAAATCAGAGTGGAAATACATCTATGATGACAATTTCAGATCTCTCCCCATTTTCTAAGTAGGAGAACTTGCAAAATGTGAAATGAAGTTATGCTAAAATCTATTTGAGTGTCCCTCTGCTGTTAAATGTGTAAGTGCACGATGCTAACTCAATAGCTGCATGATTCATGAAACATCAGTAAAAGTATTTTTTATCTATATATGGTCTATTTTTTTCAGATAAATCAGAAGGGTTCTGAAAAGCCACTTGAGCAGGCATTTGCCAAGATGGTGTCCAGTATGAACAACGGTATGATCAAGTAAGTTGGGCTCATTTCATCATGGTATTTGGACTTTTTAGATCTAAAATATTCCTTTCTTTCATCACTATCCTAAACATTGTTGTGGTGTTGACATGTTAAGGATATTTTCTCTGACAGCTTTCCAGTTGTTATGATTTTTCAGACGGGTATCTTCTTCTATGTTTAGTTACGTAGCCTTCGACTTCCACAAAGAGTGCAGCCACATGAGATGGGATCGTCTCCAAGTCTTGGTGGAAGCGGTTGCTGAGACACAAGATGAATACGGGTATTTTATCAGCAGCTTCATGAATCATGTCGTTGCTATTAGGGTAGTGGTACACGTCAAAGAACAGGGAAATGAAGTTCTTTCTGTGTACAGTTACTTCATGGTGAACTCGGACGGAAAGGCGCTTGTCCAGCAGAAAGGAGTCTTCCGCAGTAACTGTATGGACTGCTTGGACCGAACCAATGTCATCCAGAGTCTATTGGCACGACGCTCTTTACAGTCTCAGCTCCAGGTACCACATACCACATACCACATACCACATACCAGCACAAAGTACACATTTAAGAGCCGCTTTTCTCACACAATATGATTTTTCATTTACTTGGGATTTAAAAAGACTCAGGCTGTCCCAGATAAGTTTCACCCTGCTACTAAGTACTAGCAAAAGAAGAGAACTGTAACATGCTGAAACTCATTTGGGAAAAACTGAAGAAGCTTAAGCAAGATTGTGATAACCTGAAGGACGCTATTTTTTCCTATTTCCAATGGAATGGTATCCATGGAAAGGAATATTCCAATCTCTTGTCTGCGTGTGCCGCTATAATCAGACACAATAGTCAGTGGGGCATGCCCAGTAAAGCGTAAACACCGACACCACGTGCTGGAGCCTATCCCAGCTGTCTTCCACCCTGGACTGGTGGCCAGCCAATCCCAGGGCACATATAGACAAACAACCATTCACACTCACATTCATACCTATGGACAATTCGGAGTGGCTAATTAACCTAGCATGTTTTTGGAATGGGGGAGGAAATACCCGGAGAAAAGCCACGCATGCACGGGGAGAACATGCAAACTCCACACAGAGATGGCCGAGGGTGGAATTGAACTCCGGTCTCTTAGCTTTCAGGCCTGCGCACTAACCACTCTGCTGGTATAAAGTATAATAATAATAATAATAACATGAATAATACACATGCCGTGTGAGGATGATTGACAGGTTTAATCATTGCAAACAAGGAAAAAAAAAACGTACGGTGTCTTCTCCTCCACACAAGCATCTTCACGTGACGACGTATCGACGTGCAGTTATTGCATGGACGTATCGATGACACTGACGCCTTGTTCAATGTCATCAATACGTCGTTAGCTAGTTAACCAGGTTGAATCCAACTTGACGAAAAGGAACCAAATAGCCACAATACAAGAGATTACTGTACCTGTAAATTCAATGAGCATTGTGTACTTTATCGCCGTGTGTCCTCAGAGAATGGGGGTTCTCAACGTGGGACAGCGGCTTGAAGAACAAGCCGACTTTGAAAAGATCTACAAAAACGGTGTGGTAATAAACCCTTTGTCAGTGGTGGCCCGGCAACTATTGTGTTTGAGCCTAACCTCCAACTGTTGCTGCTTCCTAACCAGCGTGGGCTGACAACGCCAACGCATGTGCTGTGCAGTACGCAGGAACCGGAGCCTTGAAAACCGACTTCACAAGGTACACTGACCGTTTTGTCTTGGTCGGTCTGCATTCTGAGGTTCATGTGCTGCGTGTCTTGTGGTGTTATTAGCACACTACGATCATCTCATCGGTGGTGTTGATGTTTCTCTCCATTTCCGTCGCAAAACCTTTTTGTTCCACAGGACAGGCAAGAGAACCCGCTGGGGATTATTGATGGATGGTTGGAACTCCATGATACGCTACTACAAAAACAACTTCTCTGACGGATTCAGACAAGTATTTTTCATATACCTACCATTGTATTAACATTGGTCACCAAGTGTGCGCATAACGCATCTAGAATAAACACAATCATATAATATTGTGCTTAGCTTTGGAATATGTAGAATGTGACTTAAGATTAATTATATTATCGCAATTTTTTTACGTTTTTCAGGATTCAATTGACTTGTTTCTGGGTAATTTTGCCCTTGATGAATCGGATGGTCCGAGTCCTCTTCGGGTGCAGAAGGACTGGAAGTTTCTCACGGTTAGTTGCTGAGTATTTAGTGTGTTTGTATGAACTGAAATATGAACTATGATTGCTGTTTTTCAGCTCCCCATCATCATGTTGGTGTATGAACTAAAATATGAACTATGATTGCTGTTTTTCAGCTCCCCATCATCATGTTGGTGTATGAACTAAAATATGAACTATGATTGTTTTTCAGCTCCCCATCATCATGTTGGTGTATGAACTAAAATATGAACTATGATTGCTGTTTTTCAGCTCCCCATCATCATGTTGGTGTATGAACTGAAATATGAACTATGATTGCTGTTTTTCAGCTCCCCATCATCATGTTGGTGTATGAACTAAAATATGAACTATGATTGCTGTTTTTCAGCTCCCCATCATCATGTTGGTGTATGAACTGAAATATGAACTATGATTGCTGTTTTTCAGCTCCCCATCATCATGTTGGTGTATGAACTAAAATATGAACTATGATTGCTGTTTTTCAGCTCCCCATCATCATGTTGGTGGCATTCTCCATGTGCATCGTATGCCTTCTCATGTCTGGTAGGTTGCTAGGTTGCTCGACTTCTGGACAGTCCGTAGCAGGGCTAGGGAACCTTTGGCTTGCGAGTGCTTTTTGATGAGACTCTGACATTTCTTATACATACATATGTATATAAATATACACACATACATTAATGGTAAGAGGTATTTAATTATTGTGTTGTTGTTATTAATGTAGCATTATTGGTTAGCTTCAGGATAACGTTATTAAAAATAAATACATTTAGAGATTATTCTTGTTGGGGAGTAGACGTCCAGCTTGATGATGGATCTGTTGTCGTCCGTCAGGTGACACGTGGACAGAGACCTTTGCTTATGTGATGTTCTGGGGAGTTTGCAGCGCCATTACAGCCACCATCATCTTGTTTAATGGACAAGACTTTGTGGACGCTCCCAAACTTGTTCACAAAGAGAAGATGGACTGAGCGGGCTGTGCCTGCACCCCCCACCCGCATACCTCAACACTGCTGTTCTTCCTCCCTTTTCCATGGCGGTCCGGTCCAGTATGGAGCGTCCATGCCAAAGGTTTATTCCATCACCGCATAACACATCACTCCAATAGCCATTCCTTTCTGACGACACAGACGTCTGATTTGATACACACGAGGTCAAAGGTCATGTCAAGGTTTGCGTTGGGTCAGTGCACCGCTTATTCCGGCTACCGACATACATTTCCACACGCTGTCAACTTTTCCAGCTTCCGGTTCCTCACACTGCTCCTCCAATTTATTTCATAAGATTCAATCACGTTAATGAAGCGTTCTGTTCCCTTCGTAGTATGCAAATTGTGTACTTCAATAGTTCATCCCTTCAAATTGAAATGTCCAAATATGACCAAAATGGTTGGTGATGGATCAGTAATTGATAACTAATTGTCTTATGGAGTTTAAACTATTACAGTATGTCAAGGCCGTTTATGAATAATGATAATTACTGGTCCCGTAATATCTGATTGAAAGTTGCAATATGACTTTAGAGCTTTCATGTCTTCTAAGCATTCCAAGCACAGGACTTTCATTCTCTCTCTCTCTCGCTCACATACATACACCTTCACACTTCGAATTCACTCTTATCACAGTTTTTCAAATATACAAATATATATTCATCAATAAATCATGTTGTTTTGCGATTGAATACAGCCTGTTAGTAGTAAAAAATAAAAAAAACACATTTATACAAATGTTAATTTTGGGGGTAAATGAAGCGTTTTCCAGCATTAAAATGGCTAAATGAAGTAAAAATACAAATACAGTATAAGGCATTCAGAAGACTGATTCAAACACCGTGTGACATGTGGGGTACACTGGTCAGTAGGCGTCACTAATCTTACTGTAATGTTGGGTAACACACAAGCACCAGACTTGATGGGTGCAAGAACAGGATTTTATTTCAGGTGTGAACGATCTCACAACCGGGACAGTAATCCCAAACACGAGCTCCTCTTGCTGCCATAACCACTCCAAACTAGACCCAACTCTCAACTCCCGACGTCACTTCCTGTTGGCTCAGGTCTAATATGTCTGAAAATGTCCCATTTTCTATCTTGGGTAGTGTCGTGGTCACTATAGGGGTGTTATTTCATGTCAAGAGGGCTCTAATGCATCTCTACAAGGTCGTAAGCAGGTTTTCTATGCTAACTATGAAAATGTTCCATTCCTAAATAAGGACCCTTGCAAAGAGGACGGGTCTGGAACCAGTTAGCATGTATGAACAAGGGATTACTGTATTGTGTTTGTCAATGTCCATTGTTTATTCATTGGCCTATGAAAGCACTTCTCTTCCTCGTGGTTTGCAAAAGCTGGACTGTCACATTTGTTACACACAAAGCCATTTTCTTTTTTTAAAGCTGATCTTGGAATTGCCAAGATTGTCAGATGGATGCATGGTTGCAACATCAGCTAATACAGTACATGTACCGAGCACGCAAGGTCATCATACAGTATGGGTCATTCTCCCGTAAGCGCTACCAGAGAGCGGTGGTGTGTCGGTCATGAACCAACGGGTCATAAGAACTCTCGCCTCTAAAATACCCGTCCAGTCCGTTCAGTTGCAAATGCTTTTTGGTGATTGGCTGGAGAGTCGCTTCACCTTTTTGCAGGGCGGGACTATTTATCCTATCGTCGCCTCCGTCTGTCTCTGGGTGGGTGGGGTTAGCTGACTGAAAGACCGAGAGATTCACCGACACTGTCGGTGACCTCGTTCAGTCCGTTCACAAAAAAGAACTAGTTCTATTGACCCGTTCGTTCATGACCGACACACCGCTAGTCGTCACGTGTTGTTGCGCTGTAGAGTCGGAACCAACGTGAACATGAGTGAACGGGTCTATGCACAGGGGGAGATCACAGGCTAACCACCAATTGACCCAAATGAACGAATCTTTTTACTGAATGAACCGGAATGATCGGGGTTTTGCCCACCGCTACCTGAGAGGGTCACTTGGAGGTACTTAGACGTACCGACTACAGTGAAACATACTGCAAACACATTAAATAAACACGGGAAACGCTATGGAATACTTTTTTGTGTCTTGTGTCGGGCTGATGACGTCAACGCAAAAAATAGAATAGAATTTAAAAAATGGCGCCGCCCGCCTCGGCACCAAATCACAGCAGGTTGGGAAAATGAAAAGATCTTGCAATTGGATGTCAAAAGTATGGGAGTACTTTACACTTACAGGAAACTTAAAGGTGGTCTGGCAAATAGCGTACTACCGCGATGCACCAGCACCAGGACGTTTTCAGCAATGAAATATACCAAATGATCACATGTTTTTCTTCATCAACTGAAACAGAACAATTGTGCTTCATTTTTGTATGCAAATGTGTTGGAAAGTAACAACTTCAATTTTTGCTTGCTATGTCTAGCTTTTGGTACCCCTTTCAGGAGAATGACCCACATGTCAAATATGTCCTATTCATAAAAAGAATGGAAGGAACATTATAGGTATTCATAATATGCCACCAAAATGATTCAGTATATACACAATGTTGTTTTCTTTTATTACCATCTTTCCTCAGATAAATGTATACAGTACAGAATTAGCATATTTTGGTTCCAAGGTGAAGAATGTGTACGATCATTGCAGGTTTGTATTTAGGGTAGTGATCATGTATCAATGTAATATGGACATTGAAGCCTAATGGTATTATATTGCATATATGGGATATAAAACCATACAGTGAATAAAGACTTTGTTTTTGTTGCAGTCCAATGTCATTCTATAACGATCAATTAACTCAAGTCAACCCACTTCCTTTTCCGAGGCACCGCAATGCTGCTTCTGTCCATCAGTGGGCGCCAGAGAAGCCTAAACAGAGGCTGACGTAATTGCAGCGCCCCTGCTCGTATTGGTACTATATTTCTGAAGCTTTGGGATGATTTGAGCGTTCTTTGTAAGATAACACCATGAGGTTATGTTGAGTGATGACCTCCATTGGGTTGACAAGCTCATTGTGACTATTTTTTGACAGCTCATGATTGGTTCCTGTCAAATAAAGAGCTACCACGACTGCTGCATTTTATCACGTGGAGAAAATGTGGCTTATAGTCCCATCTTTGGGATTCAACATTTCATAGCAACCCAGCAGTTTTTACAGCGTTGTGTTCAATAGTGATGGCAAAGTCGGAACAGTGTTCTGGTATGTACCGAAACCTATAGTGCAGGGGTCCCCAAACTTTTTCCAGTGAGGGCCACATGACTTTTCCCTCCTCTGAAGGGGGGCCAGGGTCAGGGTAGTTTGTTTGTTTATGTTCTATGACTGGGGCAAAGTGTGGTTGTAGTCACGTCACAATAGGTTACCATTTCCAGTTCTATGACAGTAAAATGTACATGCTTTATTGTTCAGGGGGCCGGGTCAAATGTGGAAGTGGGCCGTGTCCGGCCCCCGGGCCTTAGTTTGGGGACCACTGCTATAGTGGAACCCATGAATGCTTGATAACTCTACTGTATTTATTTGGAGACTATTATTTATTTATTATTATTATTATTTATTGGAGATTTACTAATGATGACTGCATCACGAAACACTTCTGAAATGTAATACTTTGAGCAGACTCTGTTAACATTTTGACTTCTATGATATCACATACTAATTATGTTGAAATACTATTGCTAAATTGCTACTATTGCTAAATCTCCAATCTCGTTGTTCATCTTGTATAATGACAATAAAAGCCATTCCATCCCCAGGCCTCTAACATGTAAGGTCCCTCTGATGGACTCGTTCCTGATCCTGATCCTATCCTTTCTATTTGTGCATGGCAGCCCCGTGGTGATCATGTGACATACACGAGTGACGCATTACGTTCGTTGGTGACGTCATCGCGTAACAGCGTGCGCCCTTGCGTCGACGTCTTGTTAGCATGCGGATGCTAAACTCTTTTGTTTGGAATTGATCCTTCTTCTAAATGATAGTTTGAAACGATATACTGTCGACGGCACCATGAGCACTCTCTGGATGGGAAACGTAAGTTCATAGCTACTTTTCTTATTCTCATAAATATTGTTGCTGTATGACTTGGCGCCCATGTTAGTTAGCCTTCCATGCTTGGTGGGGAATGTATTCCTTTCCACACTATTTCCATCCGACAGCCAAGTGTGTTCAAGGCTAACGGTATACCGTGGATATTTGTCCTGGAGGTATACTAATTGTCTCATTGTTCTGGAGGGAGACGAGACTGTCTCAAACTCCAGACAGTCCTATGTTAGTAGAAGACAGTATCCCCCCACCCCGACCCCAAAGGAATTGAACTGCCACCATCACGACGTCATTTGGGGGGAAATACATGTACTTACATGTACCGTGCACTTTTTAAAAGACAGTTTTCACCTTCCAAAAAGCAATGTTAAACTATACAAAATGGCGGCGACGCCGATCTTGAAGTTAAGTTAGCTTCGGATTGGATACACTAACATGTGGTAGAAGCTAATATACTTACTGTGCTGACGTTTGTCCACTCAATGATTTATGTGACACTTCCCGGTGTGTGTTAAACATGTTAAAGTATGTTAGGTTACTATTGTTTTTGTCAAACCTTCACTCTATCAATGGACGTTTCTCTCGGTTTTCCTTCATTAGACCTGCTCTACTCGGCTACAGCAGCTAAAGCACACCAGGCCGTAGAAAGTACCAAATCAACGTTCTAGAAATACACACATCAACAAGTTAGATATACAGTATTCAGAGCTGTGTACATGTTGATCAAGCCACAGGTTTATTCATCCGGATTTGGAAAGTCTGGGCTTCATGGTTTTCTAAATGGACTTCATGGATTCATTGCTGGAGCCTATCCCAGCTGTTGGGGCGAGAGGCGGGGTCCACCCTGGACTGGTGGCCAGCCAATCTCAGGGCACATATAGACAAACAACCATTCACACTCACATTCATACCTATGGACAATTTGGAGTGGCTAATTAACCTAGCATGTTTTTGGAATGTGGGAGGAAACTGGAGTACCCGGAGAAAAGCCACGCATGCACGGGGAGAACATGCAAACTCCACACAGATGGCAGAGGGTGGAAACGAACTCCAGTCTCCTAGCTGTGTGGCCTGGCGCTAACCACTTTAGCACCGTGCAGCCCTAATTTGGACTTGAAGCTATTTATTATTTATGCAGTTCCTATCTGTTTGTGCTTATGCCAGCCTGTTGTGTCCCCTTCCAGTTCTGGAATTAGATGGATTTCTGAATTCCGTCCATTGCCGCCACACGTATTTGCGTTCACTTGTTATGAACAATAGCCACAATGTCACCAGCAGAAAATGTAGTCAACCTAACAGTTGAATGCTGAAAAAGACATGAAATATTATTGTACACGGAAGTAAAAGATGGAGTCGTGTTAATGACGTCAAATCATTTGACGCTCTTCATCGTAGCTTTATATGGTAACCAAAATGACCAAATCTTTTCTTACGATTATGTTCTCCATTACAACCACATCAATAAACATACTGTAAAAGTCAAATATACAAACCTAAAATTGATTAAAAAGTATTGAATAGCATCGTTTTGGAGTCTGTCACATTGTGGCCAACATCATTGATTGAATTTTTCATTTCCCTTCAAAAAAAATCCCACACGCAATGAAAGTTAAATTTGATATATTTTTTCACTGGATGCAGCTGGACTCCTATATGGATGAGAAGTTCATCACCAGAGCCTTTTCCACCATGGGAGAGCAGGCGGTCAGTGTTCGAATTATACGCAACAAGATAACAGGGTGAGTGCCAGAAGCACACATGCTATGGCTGCTCATGTTGCTGCCAATGTCATGACTTTAAACAGTGTCCCATCCTCCAGCAGCGCTCTAGGCTATTGTTTCGTGGAGATGGCGGACGAGGCCACGGCTGAGAGGTGTCTTCGCAAAATCAATGGGAAATCACTGCCTGGAGCCAGCCCGGTATGAACCAAATCCCGGGAAATGTTTTGTTATTATTCCAGCTTGATGACACGTTTGATTGTTGATGTGCTTCTACCTGGCAGCCCACAAGATTCAAGTTAAATCGAGCCACCTTTGGAAAACAAGAGACTGGGTGAGTCCGATCAAAAAGCAGGATATCGATCAAAAGGCTGAAGACACAAAAACCTCCAGTGCTTGTGGAAAGTTCACACAGAGCTGGAATGTTGACTTTTTCCCACCCGGTCATGTTGTGATGCTCTTTCTCCAAGATCTCCCCTGGGAATGGGCAGTAAGAGGTTTATCGGACCGTGAACAGAAGTCTAAGCGTCATTGGGATGAAAAGCTGTATCACCAGAACAGAACAGGGTAGCACATTATGTGTTGTACACGCATCTTGCAATACCACCCACTTTGGCGTTCACAGCGTCACCCTTAGTGACCCTTAGTGACCCTTAGTGAGTGAAGCATGGCTGCTTTTTCCGTTGGAGTTAATGCCTGATGTCCAAGCAGTGATGGTACTTTTTCCACTAATGAGTAATCTACCGCACTAATATTTCAAAACAAGTCATCTGATTGAAGTTGCTTCTCCACAGTCACTCCGCGTTGCTATCGCTAGTCGGGATGGCTGTATTCAGTTGGCCGTTTATTTTCCAAAACAACCTAAGACCCTTACTGTCCTGCCGGCAGACCTGGCTACTCGTGTGAATACACAGCAGTACTTCCTGACAACTCTTGTTCTACTCCCTTGGGAAGAACACAACACACCCAACGCCACAATACTTTACAGCAAATAGAACGCTTTTTGTCTCTCCTATGAGGTTCTTATTTCTAAATAAAAATACTGTTCAAAGAAAAGTTAGGGCTGTGGGAAATACTCTATTCTTAGATGCATTGTCATGCAGACATTGGCAATTATTAATCCATCCATAAATGTCAATCAATGCCGACAGAACCAAACAAGAGTGGAAGTGCCGCCCAGACAGTTGATGTTTGTGCATCTCTTTAAGCGTAGACACGAGCTGGACAAGAGCCCCACGTATGCTAGCTTTGTCACAAGCTTCAAATATTTTGGGAACACGACAAATATGAGAAACCACGTAGCGCGTTTCCACATGGACGAGAACCGAGCTGGGGTTGCTGCCACCCAGAGAACCATAGAGCAGGTGATCAATACATTTCAGCACAACTCGGAAAAGGCAAAGCCAATCACAGTCACTTGCAACTTTTAGAGCCACATTTGGTTGTGGAGTCCCACTCGCTCGCTCGCTCACTTTACTAAAGTCTGTACGAGAACCACATGAATATGGTGACATTAGTTAATCATATCCATGGTGTTACTGGTATACTTGACTTTTCCCACTGGTTCTGTACAGTGGGAAGTGTGTTGGTAGTAACGTTCCTTATCAACGTTCCACATGAGCATTTATACTGGGATAAGTCATTTTCTTATGGAAGAGTCCATAGCAGTATATCCACATATGGCCCAACCCTACTCCTTGGTATCATCATTTTTCGTTTTTTTATTGCATGTAACATGACCTTGGGTGGATTTTTTTATTGCATGTAACATGACCTTGGGTGGGTTTTTTTATTGCATGTAACATGACCTTGGGTGGGTTTTTTTATTGCATGTAACATGACCTTGGGTGGGTTTTTTTATTGCATGTAACATGACCTTGGGTGGATTTTTTTATTGCATGTAACATGACCTTGGGTGGGTTTTTTTATTGCATGTAACATGACCTTGGGTGTTTGAAAGGCACCAACAAATGAAAATGTATTCTTTTGCCAGGTTTCTAGTGTTGTTTTTTGTGAATTTGGACTTTATCATATTTAGCACATTTCTCCTCCTCCAATGCCAAGTACCTCCACACACGACTCCTGCTTCCTGCCTCATCGATAAGCTTTTCCTGTACTTATTGAAGCCATTTTTCTTCTTCGGCACTGCAGAGAGAAATATGCAACCAGTGTTGTGAAAAGTAGTCCAAAACACCCGGACCATGGAAACGAGTGAACCAAGCCCAAAGTCACTTCCAATAACAGACTTAGCATCACTGCTGCTCATTGCTTATACACGTTATTCATATATATATATATATAGAAATATATAGAAATATATATATATATATATATATATATATATATATATATATATATCATACGAGTCATATTACTCATGTCAGTCAAGTCCATACATTTTGCCGAGGGAAGTGGAATATTAAATGCTTGTGTTCTTTAAAAAGCAGATAGTGATGTATATTTTCCCTTTCTATTGACTTTGTATGAAAGTAGGATGGTCCTTGTGAGTACTTTACAGATAGCGTGTACATTGGTACTTCATATGTTGTCATCTCTTACCAAGCCCTTCTCCCTTTTCTCTTAGTCAGATGTATTCCTTGTTTGTGGGAGATCTGACTCCAGAGGTGGATGATGGGATGCTGTACGAGTTCTTCTACAATCGCTATCCTTCCTGTCGTGGAGGAAAAGTAGTGCTGGACAGCATGGGAAACTCCAAGTAAGTTGGTTTTTATTAGCCGGATAGGAAGTGGGAACTTCCTGCACTGCCTGGTCTAAAGAAGGTCACCGCTTGGATCCACCGTTGCATGACATCATCCACCGTTGCATGACATCATCCACCGTTGCATGACATCATCCACCATTGCATGACATCATCCACCGTTGCATGACATCATCCACCGTTGCATGACATCATCCACCGTTGCATGACATCATCCACCGTTGCATGACATCATCCACCGTTGCATGACATCATCCACCATTGCATGACATCATCCATCATTGACTTCAAGCATCTGTGGAAAAGGAAAGGGTTATTTGACATGACACTGACCATGACGCTGGTGTCCACACTATAACCATACATGGAAAACACGCAGTGCTTGAATACTAAGTATGTGACAAGCTAGGCTAAGTATGTGACAAGCTAGGCTAAGTATGTGACAAGCTAGGCTAAGTATGTGACAAGCTAGGCTAAGTGTGTGACAAGCTAGGCTAAGTGTGTGACAAGCTAGGCTAGGTATGTGACAAGCTAGGCTAGGTATGTGACAAGCTAGGCTAGGTATGTGACAAGCTAGGCTAGGTATGTGACAAGCTAGGCTAGGTATGTGACAAGCTAGGCTAAGTGTGTGACGAGCTAGGCTAGGTGTGTGACGAGCTAGGCTAGGTATGTGACAAGCTAGGCTAGGTATGTGACGAGCTAGGCTAGGTGTGTGACGAGCTAGGCTAGGTGTGTGACGAGCTAGGCTAGGTGTGTGACGAGCTAGGCTAGGTGTGTGACGAGCTAGGCTAGGTGTGTGACGAGCTAGGCTAGGTGTGTGACGAGCTAGGCTAGGTGTGTGACGAGCTAGGCTAGGTGTGTGACGAGCTAGGCTAGGTGTGTGACAAGCTAGGCTAAGTGTGCGACAAGCTAGGCTAGGTGTGCGACAAGCTAGGCTAGGTGTGCGACAAGCTAGGCTAGGTGTGCGACAAGCTAGGCTAAGTGTGCGACAAGCTAGGCTAGGTGTGCGACAAGCTAGGCTAGGTGTGCGACAAGCTAGGCTAGGTGTGCGACAGGCTAGGCTAGGTGTGCGACAGGCTAGGCTAGGTGTGCGACAGGCTAGGCTAAGTGTGCGACAGGCTAGGCTAGGTGTGCGACAAGCTAGGCTAGGTGTGCGACAAGCTAGGCTAGGTGTGCGACAAGCTAGGCTAGGTGTGCGACAAGCTAGGCTAGGTGTGCGACAAGCTAGGCTAAGTGTGCGACAAGCTAGGCTAAGTGTGCGACAAGCTAGGCTAAGTGTGCGACAAGCTAGGCTCAGTTTGTTACAAGCTAGGCTCAGTTTGTTACAAGCTAGGCTAGGTGTGCGACAGGCTAGGCTAGGTGTGCGACAGGCTAGGCTAAGTGTGCGACAGGCTAGGCTAAGTGTGCGACAGGCTAGGCTAAGTGTGCGACAGGCTAGGCTAGGTGTGCGACAAGCTAGGCTCAGTTTGTTACAAGCTAGGCTCAGTTTGTTACAAGCTAGGCTAGGTGTGCGACAGGCTAGGCTAAGTGTGCGACAGGCTAGGCTAAGTGTGCGACAGGCTAGGCTAAGTGTGCGACAGGCTAGGCTAAGTGTGCGACAGGCTAGGCTAAGTGTGCGACAGGCTAGGCTAGGTGTGTGACAGGCTAGGCTGATAATTGTTGTGTTGGAGTAACACGGCGCACCATATCATTCTTCCTGCAGGGGTTGCGGCTTTGTTCAATTCCCAGACGAGCGGTTGCAGAAGCGGGCATTGGACGAATGTCAGGGAGCTGTGGGACTGGGAAGCAAACCGCTGCGCCTCAGCTTGGCGGCTAACAAGTAAAGTAACTTTCTTTTCTTTTCCTGTTGGTCTGTCTGGCTTCTACAGCATATTCTGTTGGGCCCATCTCACTATAAACCTGGCAGATGTAAGCCAAGGTGTTGGGGCAGTCAACCATGCAGTTCATCTGTATGAAAACAATCACGTTTTTTTTAAACCCTATTTAACAACAAGTTCAGCGGGAAAAAATGCAAAGAATGTCGTATATTTTTCCTTCATGTATCCTTAAAATTTCCCATCTGATGGCAAAAGTGGACGTGTGAATTCCTGCTGTGCAGTTTAAGGAACCGGCCCCCACAGACGGAGACCAAAACCTGGCCATCAGGCACCTCCTACACGCCCACCTATGACCAGTACAGCCAGTACCAGCAGCAGGCGTATCCCAACTATTACTCCTCCTGGGGCTACGACCAGACCGCAGCAGGGTACAACTACACCTATCCGCAGTACGACTACTCGCAGTACGCCCAAGCACAGGTACCTTCTTGTACTGCATTGTTCTCTGCATGACGGACGTGGGAACGATGAATGATGACACCTTTGTTGTGTTTCAGGAACCCGAAGTACCTGAAGATGACGGACTTGAAGGTTGGTGTTGCTGATTGCATGTTGGGGATTTTAAACAGGCATTTAGCAGGGGGGGGGGGGGCTGCGTTCAGGTAGGTGGTCCTGTGGGTACGTAACACTTCTAGTCCTGGACTCCCACTTGTGTGAGGACAAGCGGCATAGAAAGAAGACTGCATTTCAGTCCGGTCCATGTAGTGAAGGTTTGCTGTTTGTGTTGCAGATCCATCTCCACATCTGGATGTGGTGGAAACCAACCACAGGTTCTTGGAGAACAGTGAAGAACTGTACGATGCTCTGATTGAGTGTCCTTGGATATCAGAGGCGTTCTCCTTGGAACAGGACCAAGTGGCGGCTAGCATACCGGAACCGCTTTGCTACTAGTCCATGAAGTTGATTTCCTTCCGTCTGCTGGACTTTGGACAACATGGAAACAGAATGTTGGCGTTCAGGCGACACCGTGGGAGCAAGAATGCTCACAAGGTGGCCCAATAAAAACTGGTTATGGCAGTTAATTGGTTGAATATTAATAAATAGAATATGTTCAGAATTTGAGCATAGAAAAACAATGTCAGTCATGTAGACGTGAAATAACAGAGACGCTAAGCTAACTAGTTAGCCTTTCATTGAATTATTCCAAACCTAAATGGCTTCAAAGTGGGGGGCTAAGAAGGACAAAGAACGGGACAACTTTTTTTGACCATTCCGTGTCGGACTCCGCTTAGCCAACAGAATAAGGGCGCCATGTAGCAAAGGTTAGCTTTCATTTGTACGCCGTTCAAATCCTCCGCTTATGGCGGCAAATGTCCATCATCTCGTGTTCATATGAAACATTTCCTCAATCTTCTTGTCAAATCACATGACAGATGTTTCTATTTTGTGCTAGAATAAACAACTGCAAGTGTTGCATTGAGTGATGCTTTTTTGCCCCCTCCAGCCTTTGGGGCAGATGGTGGTGTTGATCTAAATGCCCTCATATGCACACCTCTACCATGTAGTGGATGGAAGAACTACAAACCGGAGAAAACCCACACATACACGGGGAGAACATGCAAACCGAGGGTGGGATTGAACTCGAGTCTCCTAGCTGCGAGGCCCGCGCGCTAACCACTCCACCAATCGGTATGGGCCGATATCAGTGGAAAAAGGACGATATCGATATCTGCCGATACATGCTTTAAACCACCAGTCAGCATCCAGAACAAGCATGTCTGCCGTGTGTGGGACTTCCTGTCTTGGTGGGAGCGTTACGTGTTGTGGCAACATTTCAACGTCAGCTTCTTGTATTTGGCCTTCTTGCTGTTTTTTTAGTCCAGTAACAAGTTGAACTGTGGGCTGCAAATGTCCAAAGGGCCCCACTTTAGACGCATCCAATTCCACCCCTAATTAGGAATCTTTTTTATTCAATTGTCAATCCATCTGTACAATGACTCATCGGTTTTCGTTCATTCGTGTTGGCGTTGCCAAGGATTATCGCCAACGCTGGTTTTTCTTTGTGGTGATTGACACACAATGTGCATCATCGGGGGTGGACCTGTTCTTGTGGTTTTGTTTTTGCCATAACCTCCCACCGTGTTCATTCAATGCCCGTCCCCAGAGCCCCAAAATCTGCTTGTGTTCCAAACCCTCGTGGAGACATATTTTCTCAGAAGCGACCATCAACAAATCTTGCCTTTTCTGCCGTCATTGGACTTTTCTTGTTTCACCCCCCCCCCCCCAAAAAAAAAAAAAACTGCGTCATTGATAACACATGACAGCACATCATACATAAATGAAAACACTTGTTTTAATGTCAACGTGGGGTGGGGGGGGGGGTGTTGGGGGTTATTAAAAAAAATACTGCGGACAGCCGAGGTAGCGTTCACAAGGTTGCATGTTGAGCTAGAAACGCTCGGATTCTCTGCAGGAGCTCCTTTTTCACGCTGTCGGGAACGAGCGCTGCAGAAAGACACACACAGACGTACGTTAGAATTCCAACACTCGGATAGCATTGAAAACATTTGCCTGGCTAGTTTTCATTTCATCCAACGTTGTTATTTTAGTGTCATTGTTAGGCCTGACTGACATAATGATGAATTTTATTGGCCCATAATTATCGTATTGTCATGGGAGTTGTAATACCCACCTGAACCACTAGATAGTACTCAAGTATCGTGTACCAGTGTGAGCTACATTAGCTTGACACAGACCTGCCCGTGTGTATTGTTATGTAATATTTCTACCATATGACGTATTGAATGCTTAGCCATGACGCGGTCTGTGAGCACACGCCATTTTGGACTGTTTTGTTTATATTTACATTGGCCACCAAACGCCTTAGTAGGTGTTGATTGTCAGTTCGATTAATCAACTTATTGATTATCGTGACAGGCCTACATACGGTTGAAATATTTTTTTTAAATGTACTTTTGTAAATAGTGGTAAAAACACACAATGCAAATCTCGTGAATCCATCCATCCACTTTCTATGCCCGCTTATACTCATTACCATGGGTATACTCATGGGTATGCTGGAGCCTATCCCAGCTGACTTCAGGCAAGAGGCGGGGTCCACCCTGGACTGATGGCCGGCCAATCACAGGGCAAAATTGGGAAAAGAAGAGCAAAGGGTAACGTTGGCGTTTATAATAGGCAATCACAAAGGTACCATTTTTCTGGAATTTTTTAGGGTTAAGTTGCTGCGTGATGACTTTAGTGTCCTTTGTAAGACGTCACCTTGAGTCAGGCTAATATGGAGTCATGACCTCCTGCACGTTCCCATTGGCTGACATGCTTGTTGTGAGTTGGCTCATACCTTGGGATTAGCTTAGAGCTACCATTTCCTGACTGACTTGCGAGTGGCACAGCATTGAAATATTGAGTTCTGAAGTAAAGGACACTTTAGTCACTAGTTGAAAAACTGGCCATAGGTTAGCCTCGCCGCTTCATGAGAAGTATTGTTTGTACAGTGTAGTATACTTGGAATAGTAATGGTGGAATAACTCACCAAAATGCTGAAAGATGCCTTTTTACTCTTAAAATACATAATAAATAAAATACATAATAAATAAAATACATAATAAATAAAATACATAATAAATAAAATACATAATAACAAACATAATTGCACATTTAATTGTCAATGTCGCTACGAGTGCCGTCACCTCTCCCTTTGGGTGTGATTTCTGTGACCAGGTCCTCCACGGTGACATGCTCCAAGCCTTTTTCTCGAATCACGTCTGGGAAGAGACAGGGAATGCAATGGGAAGAGACACGGAATGCAATGGGAAGAGACAGGGAATGCAATGGGAAGAGACAGGGAATGCAATGGGAAGAGACGAGGAATGCAATGGGAAGAGACGAGGAATGCAATGGGAAGAGACGAGGAATGCAATGGGAAGAGACGGGGAATGCAATGGGAAGAGACGGGGAATGCAATGGGAAGAGACGAGGAATGCAATGGGAAGAGACGAGGAATGCAATGGGAAGAGACGAGGAATGCAATGGGAAGAGACGAGGAATGCAATGGGAAGAGACGAGGAATGCAATGGGAAGAGACGAGGAATGCAATGGGAAGAGACGAGGAATGCAATGGGAAGAGACAGGGAATGCAATGGGAAGAGACGAGGAATGCAATGGGAAGAGACGAGGAATGCAATGGGAAGAGACGAGGAATGCAATGGGAAGAGACAGGGAATGCAATGGGAAGAGACGAGGAATGCAATGGGAAGAGACGAGGAATGCAATGGGAAGAGACGAGGAATGCAATGGGAAGAGACGAGGAATGCAATGGGAAGAGACAAGGAATACAATGGAGCGAGCGAACAGAGCCAAGTTTGATGGCGGAGGCCAAACATTAAAAGCATAGATGAATATAGATAGATAATATAGATAGATTAATATAGATAGATAATATAGATAGATTAATATAGATAGATGAATATAGATAGATAATATAGATAGATAATATAGATAGATAATATAGATAGATAATATAGATAGATAATATAGATAGATAATATAGATAGATAATATAGATAGATGAATATAGATAGATGAATATAGATAGATAATATAGATAGATTAATATAGATAGATAATATAGATAGATAATATAGATAGATAATATAGATAGATTAATATAGATAGATGATATAGATAGATAATATAGATAGATAATATAGATAGATAATATAGATAGATAATATAGATAGATAATATAGATAGATAATATAGATAGATAATATAGATAGATAATATAGATAGATAATATAGATAGATAATATAGATAGATGAATATAGATAGATGAATATAGATAGATAATATAGATAGATTAATATAGATAGATAATATAGATAGATAATATAGATAGATAATATAGATAGATTAATATAGATAGATGATATAGATAGATAATATAGATAGATAATATAGATAGATAATATAGATAGATAATATAGATAGATAATATAGATAGATTAATATAGATAGATTAATATAGATAGATAATATAGATAGATAATATAGATAGATTAATATAGATAGATTAATATAGATAGATAATATAGATAGAAAGAAACATCCAAAGAGTAAGTTGCGCACCTTTGCAATGTGCCTTCAGTTGATCCTTCCATCCACACTCCACCAGCTTTGCCCTCAGCAGCTCCTTCAACCTAAGGGACCACATTTAGTCACGGACCGGGTCTCATTCAGCACTTTGTGTGATTTAAAGTGAAGACTCAAACATCTAAACCAAGCATGGATGTTCACAATGAGGCCAGATCGTGGAAGTGGAGGACGTGTCTTGAGTGACTTTTCTTACCGCTCCCGTTCCCCCATTTCTATGAGCTTCTGGTTAATCGCAGCCCTCATCTGGGAGTCTTTGCTCATGGTCTACCGGGGAAAAACACTATTTATTTATGTAAATACACTTACATGGAAAAGGAATAATCTCTTTAGCACGCAAATGAGCGCCATTTACCTTCCTTGGGATGTATCAGCTGGGGAAGCGCACGGTCCCTCATTCAAATGCATCCGCCAAAACAGAAACATCACCACATTAGTTCCATCTTTTGTGGTAGATGCTCGGGAAAAAGAATACAACGTGATCTTGTACAAACCAAACTAAACACGAATTAACACGCTTAACAGATCGGGATATATATATGAGCATAACTGTGATTATCCATTGAGTTGATTAAAACGCAACAACAACATACCGTCACAGGGCTACTTCCGGTTCGCCGTCAAATGTCCTCGGCTTGAAAACAGAGGCAGGCACGTCACAAGTGCTTGGCAAAAACAACCTCCTCCATACATTTGGTCAAATCTGTCCCATACATATCAACGGCTAAAATAAAGAACAGCATCATGGCTGCACCTAATTATTCCCTGAAGACCAACAGAGAGCTGTTGGACCCCAACTTTGAGAGCTACCGGCTGTCTCTGGACGCCATACCGACGTACAACGTAGAGCTGGACGCTGGTGAGACAAGCTAGCATAATGAGTATAAACACGTCAAACGTATTATTAACGTAATATTGCAGATTTTAAAGCTTCTTAGCGTTGTGGCAGTCGTCGTGCAATCTGGGCACCGTTTGAAAAATGATACAAATGGCTTTTAAACTGTTTTAACGCCTGTACGATGCGTGTGAGCTAGCTAGCTTTAAGCTAGTCAGTGCTTGAAAGTACAGCTAAAGTCATATAGAGAAATATAGATCATCTCATTTTATATTCATACCTGTATATCTATATTTGGAGATGCTGGGATGAAGCCTCCTGAGGCTTTGAACCATTTCAGTCAGTTGTAGAAAGAGTTCGGATTTGATTGATTTGTATTCAAATGAAGAAAGTGACGTCACGCAGGGGCCTCCACACCCACCAGGGGAGGATGAAATGGAGAAGGCAGATCAGACAGACGAGCCATCCCGCTCGGCTCCCCAGGATATGTCCCACGCCCAAACCCCAGTTTGACACCTCCCCACCCAAGTTTCAGGAAGTGGAGGACCAGTGGTCACCAGGAAGGCAAGGTCAGCATCAGGTGAGGATACTGTGGAGACTCATGAGGACAGCTTGGAGGAGCCAGCAAGGACCACCAAAGTGGCAGCAAGCAATCGGTGTATTCCTAGCAAAAGAGGACAACTCCAGGACCATCAGCCAATTTAGAAGCTCGACGTGGAGGAGAAGATGTTCTTCTCCATCCTGGCCAGGAGGATGACCAACTTCCTCATGGCAAATGATTACATCGACACAAGCTGCCAGAAGGTTGGAATCCCTGGTTTCCCTGGATGCATTGAGCACTCCTCCATGATTTGGGAACAAATCCAGCAGGCAAAGAGGGAAAAGCGGGACCTGCACGTCGTGTGGCGAGATGTCCCCAATGCATAGTTCAGTGCCACACAAGTTGATAGACTTGGACTTCTTCCATGTTCCTGAGTGTGCAAAGAACATCATCACCTGATACCTTGACAACCTGCACAACTGGATGGCAACGGCTAGAACGAGGAACCGCCATGGGAGGCGCCATCTTCCCAATCCTGTTTGTGACAGCCTTCCAAGTCATCCTCAGAGGGGCCAGGCAGGTCCCCCAAGTCAAGACCACCTATGTGGCGGGAGGAGAGCCAATTCCACAGCTTGCTGAAAAGCCACTCAGGAGCCTGTGGAGGTGGTATACTGTGGACTTGGATGACAGACAGACGGGAATGACGGGAATGACGGGAATGATGGGAATGATGGGAATGCGGGTTAAACAACAACTTGCCAAAGGGCTGGCAAGGACAGACCAAACCAGCTGCCAGGGAAGCACAAGGCGTGGTGCTACCAACACACACGATACCAACGTGTGGTGTGGCCACTTAAGATCTGCCAGGTCCCCATTTCAGAGGTCAGCAAGATGGACGGCCTAACCAACAGATCCATCAGGAAGTGGATGGGATTACCTGGCTGCTCCTCAGATTGGATGGAACATGCTGGAGCTCCCTTTGAAATCCATCAGTCTCGGGTACAAGCAGGAGAAGGCACGCCTTGTACTTGAGATGAAGGACTCTGCTGACCATCTAGTAAGGAGTCCAAAAGTCCCAACCCGCACAGGCCGTAAATGGGAAGCACCTGCTGAGGTGGAGAACGCCATCTCCAGCCTGCAACACAAAGAGGTGATGGGGTCAACCCAGGTAGGTCGCACTGGCCTAGGCTGGGCAGCGCCGCCACTTTTCTGGTCCAAAGCTACCGTGAGGCAGAGGAAGACCACGGTGGTGGAGCAGGAGCACTTCCGCATAAAGGCGATATCCCAAGACAGCCAAGGAGCCTGGACACGATGGGATTCTACTGTTAGCTGGGCAGACATCTGGAGGACACCACAGAGCAGACTAAGCTTCCGGATCAGAGCAGGAACCTCACTCAGTGGTTCGGGAGCGAGGTAGGCTGTCCGCTGTGCAGTCCCACCAAGGCTAGCCTCCAAGGTGGACCCAGGGACGGTTCAGGTGGCGCCACGACCAGGTGCTAGCCAAGCTGGCAGAGCACCTTGAAAGATGCAGATGCCATCGTAAGGCCGACGCTAGCTGCTTTCGTCAAGCCAGGCGAAATGCGCAGAGCACCCACCCGGGGAGTTAGCATCCTGAGACCAGGCCAGGAGTGGCAAATGTTGGTGGATCTCAGAAGACAACCGGTGTTCCCGAGAGAGATCATGGCAACTACTCTCAGACCAGATATTGTCATGTGGTCTGCAGTGGAGAGATCAGTCCACTTGATGGAGCTAACCATCCCCTGGGAAGAAGCATGGCAGCAGCCCACCAGAGGAAACACCTCAAATATTCCGAGTTGGCGACGGAGTGCCGAGAGGCTGGCTGGAAAGCCAGGGTAGACCCTGTGGAGGTCGGGAGCTGGGCCTTTGTTGGCAAGACGGAAGTCCAACTGCTCCGCAGTGCTGGGATGACCGGGACAAGCCTGCGGAAAGCGGTGGCTCCGGAGGAAGGAAAAAGGATGGGGCCTAACGCCCTCTTGAGGGCAGCTGCAGGGAGTGGTGGGGAGACGTCCCCATACGCCACTGCCCCCCATCTGGAGATGTACTGGCATAGGGGGCGAAACGTCTGTGAACGGTGGTCTCCAGCTGATGACCCTGCAGCTGCCTGCATCGGCACCGGAGGAGGTGCGACAGGCCGGAAGGTCGAAGCAGGAACCGACAGCCGACCCGTGCAACAATCTAAAAATACATTTTCTCTACAATTTTTGCTTCTTTGACACGACTTTTAGGGGTGGGCAAAAGCGTTCATTTCAGTGAACCGGTTCATTCAGTAAAAAGATCCGTTCATTTGGGTCAATTGGTGGTTAGCCTGTGATCTCCCCCTGTGCATAGACCCGGTCCGCCGTGTCGAGTCAGTCTGTCACTCATGTTCACGTTGGTTCCGCCTCTACAGCGCAACAACACGTGATGGCGTGACAAAAAAGAACTAGCTCTTTTGAGACGTTCCGTTATGCCAATCAAGCTAAAAGCTAGCACACCCGTCTCTTGAGTAGTAAGGAAGGATGCTGCAAGGCCACATGGTCTCCACCAAGGCCACATGGTCTCCAGCAAGGCCACATGGTCTCCAGCAAGGCCACATGGTCTCCAGCAAGGCCACATGGTCTCATTCTTCTCACTGTACAGCTGGAATGGGTGCAAAATGGAAGAGGTTTTCTGTGCGGGTTGTTCCATGTAGCTGCTGTAACTCAACACAAAGGGTCCAAAATGGGCATCATAGGCCCCTTTATCTGGGATTCATAGAACCGTAGTCACAGTCAGAACTTTTATAAGAAGAAACCAGTTTTTTTTGAGCGTCTCTTTGAGAAGATCAGTCCCTTAAGATCCAACTCAGTCAAGCTAACGAAGTTGTTTGAAGTCCAGTATTTGGAGCAGCAATGAGGCTTAATCGGTCTTTTGGCTTGTCATTTGCGTGCAGCTGTGGAGGAGGTGAAGTTGAAGGATTGTCAGTACACGCTGGAGCACATGCGTGCCTTTGGCATGTACAATTACCTCCACTTGGACCCCTGGTACGAAGATAGCGTTGTGTTTGTGGACTGCAAAGGCCGAGTTCTCAGCCTCACCGTCACTTTGGTAAGACTTGACTAACATGTGGTTTTTCTTAGCAGGATCCTGCACCTTTACATTTTATATTATAAAGTCCAAACTTTTTCCACCAAGGGTTGCGCTCTGAAAAATCAGTGGAAGCCACTATTTTGTAGATGTTTCATAGAATTAATGTATCGTTTTTTTTAGTCTTTAATATTATAACTCTTAGCCTTAGTTTTTAGCCTGATTGAGCTCATTGTTTTGATTAGATTAGATTAGATTAGATTAGATATACCTTTATTGGTCCCTCAGTGGAGAAATTTACATTGCAAAGAGGACAGAACCAGTTAGTATAGTAAACAATAGTAAAGAAATAAACAACCTAAAAAGTATTAAAAAATTGCCCCAGGATTATATACAGTTACAGGATAATATGAAATATATGACCAGTATATACGCAATGAGATCTTGCTAGTATATGAAATATGAAGCATTAAGAATTTTGCACTTGGAACTTGATCAGATATTGCACAGTGAATGGCGTCTAGAATAAGTATAGCGAATATAAAAGTACTGCACAGATGTAGTACATAGCAGTGTGTATTGGCAGCAGTGCTGGTTGGTGCTCAGGCCCTCGCCATGGCAACACTAATAAGTCACAATGTTTATGTTTGTGGAGGTTCTGTTTGGAAGCAAGGTGCTTTCTTCAGCGTCCTACTAAGTGTCCGACTTGGAGTCCCAGAGAATATGGTGCTTTACATCGGCATTGCTGTGGGACACTCCAGTCAAAAAGCGCAATTTCTTTGTGTTTTGAATGCAGGACACGGCGCTAGGCAAGCCAAAAGAGGTCTTCTGCTTAGAGACTGATGCCGCCGCACACGAGGAGCGCCTCTGCGCCTCCCTCAGCTTCACCTCGGCTACTTGGGCCGCCCTCTCCGACGGGACCGGCAGACTGTACCTCCTTCGCACGAGCCAACGGGGGCAGAGCACCCACTGCAAATGGGAGGTGGGTGCACACTCACTTTGGGGTTTTGGTTCATGGATGATGGTGGTGGCCCATCACTACAAAATAAAAGCCCTACACCTTAAAACCAACTTCAAGACAATGTTGACTAATATATTGTATAAATGTATTCACAGCATATTCTATATAGTTTATTGTTTACATGCATATTGAGAAATTAAGTCAAAATATTATGAGGAAAAATCTGTTATCTAACAGGAAAAAGTCATAATTATATGAGAATACTGTTGTAACAAGATACATTTATAAGGGATACATTTATAATGTCATGTGTAGCATAAAGTTAAATGATTAAAGAAAAACATTTTTTTTGTAGTTGTGATATGAAAAACAAATGAAAAAAATCAAATTGTAATTTAGGTTGCAGAAAAACGTCTATTTTGAGAAGAAAGAAGAAAACATCATTGCACTAAAGTCATAATATCACAAGATTCGGGATGGATTTTAAGATTCTCTTACTTGTTTTTAAATGTCTTAACGGCTTTGCCCCTTCTTATTTATCTGATCTGCTTTTACCATATCAACCCCCGCGGACCCTGCGGTCCTCCGGCACTGGCCTTTTAGCGAAACCAAAACCCAGAACAAAAACCCACGGTGAGGCAGCATTTAGCCACTATGGCCCCCACCTGTGGAACAGCCTGCCGGAGAGCCTCAGGACTGCGGAGACTGTTGATATTTTTAAAAGAAGATTAAAGACGCACCTTTTTAATCAGGCTTTTAACTCATATTGTTAAGCTTTTATTATGTTTTCATCCTTTTAGTCCTATTTTCTGCTCTTATTCTTCAGCTTTTAACTCCAGTGTTTTGTTTTTATCTTGTTAGTCCGATTTTCTGCTCTTAATCTTCAGCTTTTAACTCCAGTGTTTTGTTTTTATCTTTCTAGTCATATTTTTTGCTCTTGGTCTTTAGCTTCTAACTTCAGTGTTTCCTCAGGGGGGTCCTCCACACTGGGGGCTGTTCGGGTCTGCTGAGGGGGTGCCATCCTTGGGTCCCTTCGACACGGCCGGCTGGGGGGTTCCTCCCTTTAATGTGGGGGTCCGCCCGTCTAACGGAGTCGGGGGGCCCGGGTGCTGGTCCTCCGATGGCACGGCCTGCAGCTCCTCCCAGTGTGGATGGCCCCAAAGGTGGCGTTTCCTTGTTCCTCAGTACCGTGCCATGTCTCCCTAATGTGGGTGATTGTGTGCTTGCGTGTGTGTGCGTGTGTGTGTGGGTCTAGTATGGAGGGTGGGAAGGAGGGGCTTTCTTTTTGCTTCATTGTTTTCCTTTTTAATTGTGGAAATTGTTTTAATTCTGTAAAGCACTTTGTGTTGAATCTCCTTGCAGGAAAAGTGCTATACAAATAAAGTTGATTTGATTTAAGAAGAACATTTACGAAAAGAAAGTTGAAATAGTTTGAAAATTAAAAATGAAAAAAATTGTAAAACAGCTGTAATATTCAGAGGATAAACTCATAATATTATGAGCATATGTCATTTTAATAGGGTCGTTGGTGTGAGAGACAGATGCGGAACACAGGGTTGGATGGAGGAGGTTGATTTGCTGTGGTGACCCCTGGAGGGAAAAGCCCAAAGAGAAAGAAGGAGAATGTCATTTTAACAGCATGGAGTTGAAATATAATATAAAACACCAATTTTTATATTATATAATATTAATATGCTTTAGGTTGCGGAAAAAGTTCCAAGAAGATGGTTAAAATAGCTTGGAGGGAAAAACAGCAACAGCAGAAATGGAAAAAAAAACAGCTGTAATGTTACAAGGAAAAAAGCCCAAAGAGAATAAAGTCGTATGCTATTGAGAAAAAAGTCACCATTTAACCAGAATAAACTCTTAAAAGTCTGATTAAAAATGTAATTTTACTAACATAGACTTGAAATATTAAAGAAAAACTATTTTGTCAATACTCATAGTCATAGTCCTAATAATAACTTCTTGGCTATAAAAGGTTCTTTTTTCAAAGCGACCGCTTGCTCCCAAAGACGTCCATCTATTAAATGGAGAGGCAAAAAGAGGTGATGACAATATCCGATCACAATAAAAGAGAGCATGTTTGGTGCAGTTTTAAGCGGGAAAACGGCCACAAGATGGCAGGAGTGCATTTTTCTAAGAACTTGCGGCGTTCCCATATTAATACACAGTGTGCGGTTACCAGGAAGGGAAAAATAACAGAATCTTGAAGCCTTGAAGAGATTATATACATTGAGGGGAAATTAAAACACATGCACACACACAGTTCAGTTCCAAATGTGAAAACGGGGTTACATTTGTCAATAAATTCTTATTTTTATGTAAAACAACAATTATTTTGATCAATAAATATGGCTGTGTCAAAGTGAAAGTTATGCTTGAAATGTACCTGTAGCTGTTTTTCTCCTTTTTGTTAAGAACTGATATTTTGTTGTTACTTTACTATTACAAAAGAATAGAAAAGGTAGAAAGAAACGTTTTTTGAAAGATGAGCATCTCCCCTTTCTTTTGGTATATTCCAATATTCTCTGTGCCTTGGAAAATCAGTCAAAATCATCAAAAAGTGCCTGTACAGAGAGGGGGCCTCTTGTGGAATAAAACTAAAATAAAACTTTTCAAGACAGCGTTAAGCAGCACTGACCCCGAGTGGCGAATTGTAATCTTTTCGAGAGTTAGTTTGTGTGTCCATCCAGAACTTATTAATCCAATATGTGCTCACATAACTTCATCACAACTAAGACTCTCCAGAAACTAGCTGTCTCTAGTCAAATGCAACCTGAGCTATGAACATCGGACCTGGTGTCTGCTGTGCCAAGCCGCCGATCAATGCCGTGCATACATTACATGAGGAATTTAGCAAAAAAACTAACGTGCTAACTGTCTGCATGCTAGCATCTAGCGAGATTGCACTCTATAGCGAGAGCGTCACGGCGGTCCTAGAATATCCCTGCATCACGCCATGTCTGTATTAGCGTTTAGATGCGAGCATTACAGCTAAAAGCATTCCTACATCATGTCATGTGTATATAGGCCTCTAAACAGGAGTCAAATAGCCCAAATTCCTCAATGCTAACAGTTAGCATGGTGACACCTAGCAAGGTAGCACTAAGTGGCGAAAGTGCCAAGGCAGTTCCATAGTGTCCATACATCATGCCATGTGTGTATTTGCCTTTAGACGTGAGTACATTAGCTAAAATGCTAACAGTTAGCATGTACCATCAAGCAAGAGAGCACCAAGTCCCAAAAGTGTTCAGGCAGTCCCATAATGCTAACTGCATTTTGTTGCCCTGTACCAGTGACATGAGCAATAACAATAAAGTTGAATCTAATCTAATCTAATAATGTCCCTACATGGCAGTGCATGCCCATAACTAACCGTCCCGAGGAATATTAAGATGGGCTGCTGTGCATTGACTGCTGCTTTGCAGTGCATGCCCATAATAATAATGGCGTTGTTAAATGAATGCCTCTCTGCATCAGACCAATACTTTCTAGGGAGCAGAGTGCCAATGGAGGCGAATAAATGGCTGATTTGTAGTGTTTGTCTCATCAGCCTCTGTTCAGCGAGGACTTGGGGGAGCCCTTCATCGTCCTCCATAGCACGGCACACGTTCAGGCGGGCATCCACACCATGGAGGTCCTGCTGCTCAGCATCCTCAAGGACACCCAGGAAACCACTGGAAGTGGCTACTCTGTGTCACTCGAGTGGATCACCGTCGCCAACACGGCAGGGCCGGGTGGGTACTGATTACACGACTTCCATGTCGATTAAACAAGCAGAGGGTGGACACGTGGAGATGCAGATCAATAGCAAAGCAAAGTCAGCCATGCTTCACCGTGTGATGGATTGAGGAATCCGGCAGTTGCTGATGTTGCAGAACTTTGCTGTCAAATCTGCCAAGAAGCTGTGACACGTTGTTCTTTTAAACGCCACCTCGGGGACTCATCTAGGAAGTGTCCTCCTCTCAGGTCTGGAGAAGAATTACAAAGTGACGAAGAGGCGCGTCTTGAGGGGGAAGTCGGTGCCTCATTACGCTGCGGTGACGCCACGTGGCGATGGCCTGATGGTGGCCTCAGAGAAGCCGTTTGTCTTCACGCACGTCGACAGCCGTCCCGTCAAGCAGCCCGCCACGGAGGCCATGGAGGTGGAGGAGACGACAGGTGGGTGCACGGGGAAAGGAGCACAACTGATTTCACAGGCTTTTACGGAGCCACCAAAACAAGACAAGATGGTCCAACATCACCATACAGTGGACGTTCGATTAACACTTAGTTACGACAAAACAAACCCAAAAATCAATAACTAATAATAATAACAACACATGCAAATCAACTTTTGCAAGCTCAACAATTTATCATTAATATCCAATTTAAGGTTCAATCTTGTGATTGGGAATTCCCTTTTTTGTGTGTGATTGGGAATTCCATATTTTTACACAATTAATCAAAATACACATTAGTTTTAGGCCAGGGTGATATTTTCAAGATATCGATATTTGCTTTAAAAGGGGCCCGCACGAGTGGTTAGCATGGTGGCCACACAGTCAGGCGATCAGGAAGACCTGGGTTCGAATCTCCACTTGAGTTCAGATGTTCTGTGCGTGCGTGGGTTTTGACCCCTGGTTTCTCCGACACATGAGCATGTTAGGTTAATAGGCCACTCCAAGTCGTTCGTAGGTATGAATGGGAATGGTTGAATATGTGCCCTGTGATTGGCTGGCCACCAGTCCAGGGTGTACCCTGTCTATCACACCAAGTCAGCTGGTGTAGGCTCCAGTAAACCCCCACCACCCTAATGAGGATAAGCGTCATGGAAAATGGATGGACTTTTTCCGCCCTTTGTATTGAGTTGTGGACTCCTGTCGAGCAGCTCCACGCAGGCTTCAGCATCTGGGATGGAGGAAGTAGTCAGGAAGGATAATAAGCAGTATCTTGGTCGGTACTTCCAATTCACAGCAGTAAAAAAAATCTTTATCACCACCTTAAAATGTATGAAGCTGCACCCTGTCGGCTGAGTTCCCGACGCGTTTCTCACGAAAGGGAAATTGCTAAGACGTGATTTCCGTTGAAACAGTAGAAACAAACGTGTGCTTTAGAAACCTGCTGAAAACCATGGACTCGCGATGTCCAGCGAGATCCGCAGTCACAACAAGCTCTACCACAAATGTACTACACTGCTGACGCCAAGCTGACGGACAAGTGCCGGCATTTTGTCTCCTCTTTGGCTACAGAAGAGGAGTCGGCTGTAAGAAAATGCCTTGGTGACCCCTAAAATAGCCAGTAGTACATGTAATCATATGGATGGATGTATCGTCTGATTTCACCCATGGATTATTGGGATCGGTATCAGCAGCATAAAACCCTGATGTGAACATCCGTAGACTCCATATTTGTTGTTTACTTTTAGTGAAAAAACAAAAAACTGAAAGTCAAACCAACCATCTTCCGATCTCTTCAGGAAAACTTAGTCTAAATCAGGGGTGTCAAACTCATTTCGCATCGTGGGCCACATACGGCCTAAGGAGATGTCAAGTGGGCCGGACCATTAAAATTATACCATACTCTGCTATAAATAACCAAAATATCATGTCTTTCCTTTGTTTTGGTGTAAAGAAGCACATTAGGAACATTAGGAAAATATTGAAATTTAATGAACTATCCTTTTACAAAACATTTTATGAAACACCTCATATTTCCTTAGACAAATGTGCAATTTACTTTTATCATTCACAAATATGCATTGCAACTGATCCCACTGATTGTACAAAGGCACACAACTTTAATTGGTACTGAAAAATATAGTAATGCACTTTCAGATTAAATGAGACTTTTAAAGAAAGGGATTTTTAAACCACTTACACATACGCATATAAAATGTAAATGTAATCCCTGCGTACACCTTACAAACTAAGGAGAGTGATTTGAAATGTGTAATGAAGAAAGTGTTCGCCTGTCCTGTAAATCTGTAAACTTCATACATGAAACATACATACACATACAATATATACTGAAAATTCATGGAGTTGTATGAACAGTAGAATTCCATCACACAACTTTTTTTGTTTTTATTTTTAAAGTTTTAACATTAAAGTGCACATTTTTTAAATCACCACAGTAAGGATTCATCTTCACAGAGCTGTATTCTTTCAATGCAAACAGTAAGCCGTCATATTTTTCGCTGTGATGAGTCTCGTAGTGGCGTCGAATATTATATTCCTTCAATACCGAAACTTGTTGCAAACACACCAAGCACAAAGGTTTTCCGTGCATGTCTGTAAATAAATAGGACGTGGTCCATTTTTCTTTGAAAATTCTACACTCCTTATCTACTTTTCTTCGTTTGGATAACGACATTTTGGCTAATGAGGGTGTAGCGAAGAGGTAGAGACCAAGGTATTAACAACGTCGTAACAAGCAGCAGATTTTCAGTCTGTCTCAGTGATGCGGCTTGTCTTCTACTCTGATGGAAAGAGTGCGCCCCTTAGCGGATAATCCATGAATTGCAGCGAATTAAAAATATGAATTCCATGTCTTTTATGCATTTTTTCCACTTTCAAATTATCCTGCGGGCCTGATCGAACCTCCTTGGGGGCCGGTTCCGGCCCGCGGGCCGTATGTTTGACACCCCTGGTCTAAATCGTCCTCCATCCATCCATTTTCTATACCGCTTATCCTCACAAGGGTCGCAGGTGAGGGTCCTCACTGGAGCCTATCCCAGCTTGGGGCAAGTGGCGGGGTACACTCTGGACTGGTGGCCAGCCAATCCCAGGGCACATATAGACAAACAACCATTCACACTCACATTCATACCTATGGACAATTTGGAGTGGCCAATTAACCTAGCATGTTTTTGGAATGTGGGAGGAAACCGGAGTACCCGGCGAAAACGTATACACGTACGGGCAGAACATGCAAACTCCACACAGAGCCTCCCCCCCACCATCCCATCTACATATAATATACACATACATATAATATAATATAAAATACACATAATATTTATCTTTTTATGATCTGAGCCGAGCTTTCACATCCCACTCTTTGCATCAGCTCCTTTTTATCAAGCAGTCGTAGTCGTACCCCCCCCCCCCCCCCCCCCCCCCCCCCCCACCTCTCATGACACGACCAGACAAACAGCAGCGAGTAGAGGCATACAGATACGCCTGCTGGTGGAATAATGGCAGCTCTTTTAGCCGCTCCTTTCATCAGCGCTTTCACAGAGTCAAGAGAGGAGGCCCTCGCCACACTCATGTGGCATGCAAATGGAAAATGGCACGACCTGAGGGTTTTTTTGGCCAATATTTGACCACATATTAAAAAAAAACATGGTTATACAACTAAAATCACAGCATAAATGTTGATTCAATCACTCAGAGAAGATGAATGTGTTCTAGTTGATTGACAGGTATAGGGTTAAACTGTGTGAACGAACCCAGCCTGCTAGTGTTGGGGTTTTTTTGGGGGGGTTTAGGTCCCCTACAGTAGCGCTTCACATTCATTCGCTCCTCATCCACACACCGGTGGCGGTATCTACGTCTGTATCACAGCTGCCTTGGGGTAGAATGCTGGAAACGTGGCTGCTAAGTCGGGCCTACAACTTTGGCGACCGCTACCAAACATTCATTGACACTCATCCACCAGTGTGGCCAGCACTGGAGTCTCTGGTGTCGCTCTTTCATTGCTTTGGAATTGTTGAACTGCATTAGCGAGACTTCCCGCTGCTGTGGTTGGACACGGCCAGACAGTCATTACGGACGTAACGTAGACCTGGAGCAAAACCACCGCTAGCGTCCTGGAAACATGCCCAAACCCCTTTTCCAGCGGATTAATAACAATAGCCACGTTTACATGAGGAGTTTTTCCGAAAACAATGGTACCCATGGAAAGGAATATTCCAATCTCTTGTCTACATGCGCCGCTATAGTCAAACAGAATAGTCAATGGGGCATGCCCGGTAAAACGTAAACATCAACATCACGTGATACCGACTTATTATATTACTCCGTATTACCAGTTTTTCCTTCGTCCGGTATTGAAATTTAGTTTGGATCAAAAACAAACTTTCCGCAGCCGGGATAAATTTAAACAGGAAAAGCATACAAGGGTTTAGATTGTGTTCCACAGATGGCGCTAATGCACACCAAAGCTGTTTGCCAACCGCCAACAGAAGAAGAAGAAGGAACCCCAACAACTTTCTGTTTGAGCAGGTACAAGATACCTCAATCGGATTGGGGAAAGGAATATTCCACCCCTGGGAATCCCATTATATGTTCTTTGGGAATGAGGTGTATACAATGGTTCAATTCTTTCCCTTTGAGCAATTGGAATATTTGGCTCCATGTATACGTGTCTAATGGCACATTTACCCATTACTGACTCATTTTTTAAACATTTCTATTTTAGCAGGTTTTTGTTTGTTTTTTACTCTTAAACGTTAGATGAGCTGATGTGACATCTATACAGCCTATTTGACTCTAACGCTCGTTTGCAATGAATTGTTTACTCCGTTTTTGTCTCATTCCCATGAAGGTTTACTTAAGAACCTTGTTCCGATATGAACTCTCTTTTTCAACTGGTCTTCCATTTTTGATTAGGATTGTATGTGTCTTAAGAGGCGGTGCCGTATTTCAAAGAAAGAGATTTCTGGAATGTGCTTCTGTTTGGCAGGAATGATAGCATCGCTCTTTTTTATTTCCCGGATTAAATCCTCTCCAACCAAGGGAGGAAATCTTTTCACCCGAGGCTGCAATGCGGAGAAAGGAGCAAAATGTAGTTGCCTGAAGGGAATCAGTCGCGGGGCGTCTCTCCCTTTCCCCAGGTCATCAAAGGACAGCTTGTTGTTTGTGAACATATCGCCATCAACTTGAGTGCGAGACTGCAAAATGGCTTGTGATGGAAGCGCTAACAGCGGGGCAAAGTCATTTCTTCAAGCCTTGTTGTTTGGCCTCTCAGCGGAGAAGCTAAAGCAGGAAAATTGATCAGGATCTGTTTGACGCTACTCTTATCTATACGTATACGTTAGGGTGCTCCCATCCATCGGCCGCAGATCGTAGTGAAAAAGGACGTTATTGACATTTGCCCATACTTGCTGTCAAACGCCCATCCCCTCCACCAATCAGCTTTTTTTTTTTAAGGAGTATCCGTTACGAATAATCCATTTTTGCCGGATACGAGTATGAAACAAGTACATTTCATCATTATCCATATTGGTGTTTTAAAGATAATTCTCATGATGTATTCACTCTTCATGCTCTGTGATTGGCCAGTCATGTCCCTAGGCGGCCACAGAGGAGCTGAGGGGTGTCTCACACGGTGCAATTGGGGAATTGAAAACGGCTCAGGTTGCCTTGGTCACACTGCCGAACTGTTTTGGTCATATGAGAATAAAGTCATAATTATGAGAAGAAAATAAATGTAAATTTAAAGGGGACCTAATATGCTAATTTTTCCACCCTTTGTATTGAGTTCTGGACTCCTATAGAGCAGCTACACACAATAACCCGCACGGAAAACTTCCAGATCTTCCAGACTATGCACTTATTTCCTAAGATTTGTATTACAAACTTTGGCATTACAAGAAGAAAGCTGGTAACAAACAGCAATAATGCCAAATAAAAGCAGTAATCTTGCAAGAATAATATCAAAATATTAGAGAAACAACAATAAAGTCCTAGTCTTATGAGGAAAAATGTTTTTTTCACAATTTTTGATGACAAAGTTGTCATTTTTGGAACATTTGATTGGAATTTGGAACTTGTCAGCATATCTACATGTGTGCTTTACAAAACATGAAAGTGGAAAAGTTGCTTCCTTAAATGTTTCACTATGTGACCCGCCCTAGAAAAAGTGTACACAGTACACGTATTTATGGAAATATTTTGTCATCACAGTGATCAGTTGTTTGACTAATGACTAACTCCAGCAGCTCTTGCATCCAGACCCCTTCTACTACTGGCAGCAGACGGCGGAGGACATCACGGCCAGCGTGCGCATGCCCGAGGGCATCAACAAAGAAGCCGTGCACTTCCGGCTGATGGCGGACAACATTAGCGTTGGTGTGCAGGGCTTGGCTCCCTTGCTGGAAGGCCAGCTGTACGCCTCGGTGGACCCGGAGGCCAGCACATGGATCTTCAAGGAAGACAAGAGGTGTGCAAACCTGCTCCATCGTGCATTTTTACACCATTTCAACTGAACCCTTATTTGCTGTCCCCTCAGCCTGGAAGTGACCCTTCAGAAGCATACTGAGGGGCCCATGTGGCCTGAACTGGTTATCGGCGACCGCAGGGGGGAGCACGTGATGAATGATGAGCAGGCCGCCCTCATCCATGAGAGGCTGACCCACCTGACCTCCGAAGACCTGGTGAGGCCTGTCATGCCACTGAGTTAAATATGTTCTGTATGTTTGATGCCCAAACTGCAAGTTCTTAGAGAAGGATAAAGTTTGAAGAGTACTACATCCCTGTGGTACTTGGTATGGTACTTCGAAAGAAGTCTTCTCTTACTGCTTGTTTGACCTCCCCTTCATTCAATTTGTCTTCTCCAACTTTGAAATGAACCTCCGTCCTACCCCCGCCCCCCACAACACAACCCCTTCAGTTGCTCCGAGCCCCCCTTCAGCCTCCACGTTAGCATCGTCTGTTCCCACTGGAGGACCTCCATGCTAAGCAGGCCCTACTACGCTGCTAATCGATGCAAACGCCGGACTGACCCGCCTTCTCCATCTCCATCTCTTCTCCAGCACAGCGCCAAACCTGACAGGGACGAGCCAGCCTGCAACCCCCAGGAGCTGGAGGACTGCGACGGCTTCCCAGAAGACACCTCCAGCCTCACACACTTTGATGGCGAGTCGCTCAAGCCCACTCAGGTGGTGAGTAGTAAACACTTGAACATCAACGCTCACGTTCTGTTAGCACCTTGGACATCCTTGAGCACCTCCACCCCCGCAAGGTTGATTCACAAGGCAGTCAGGTACTTTTAAAAACACTTCCATCGCTATTTCCATCACACATTCAGGAAAGGAACCGTATTTCACCAGCTGGACTACCATTTTATGAATAATGTATTTAGAAATGTTTCTATTTGTGGGAACGCTGAAAGCATTGAAACGCATGAAAATGTAACTCTTAAAAATGAATGTCCTCTTTAAATGGCGCCCCCTACTGGTGAAAGGTCACTTTGTGGCTTCGTGGCTTCCCAATCCAAAGGCACCCTGTTCAATTCCCGCATTTCTATGCAGTCATCATGTTGTATGAAGTTAGATGACAGCACACAGACGTCACTGTTCCCATACCCCCCCCCCCCCCCAACTAACTGGGGTGATGTGATTGCAACCATTGAACTGACTTCTGTAAATATTAAATATAATATACATTTACAGTCATTTAATATTGTTGTGAGTGGGCTGGGTAGTCTAAAATGACTTATCCCCCCCAAAGCTGCATGATCGCTGCCGTGCTGCATGATCGCCCCTCCCTTCCCTCAGTCAACATCCAATCACTGTTAGTATGCAAATGAGCCAAGACGCAGAAATAGAGCGTGGCCCATTAGACAACAACTAAAAACAAAGATTCATATAATATCGGTTGTTAAAATCTTGCTGTAGGATATTTTATTTTGCTTTTATTTTTCATTTTCCCCCCTGAAGAGTGTTTGTGTATATATAAGCACAACACACCATCTTGTAAAAAAACATGTTCAATGATTTATGTTGGCATTCATGCTGCAGCAAAGGTGTCATTTGTCATTTAAAGCCTCCAAATGTGTACTGTTGTGTGTTTGGCTTGAAGCGGACTTGCTGTAAGCAGCAGGAAGTACTCTGGTCGTCGGCTGGCTGCCCTGCATGGTATCCTCCGAGGTTAACAACGCGTCATGCTTGGCTATTTCATCACAAGCTGAGCAGTCGCGCGGAAAACACGTGATGACGTTTTTTCCTCCGCTTATTTTCAGTCAAAACGGACCTTTTTTATACTGTTGCACATCTGTAGAGAACATTTTAGGGTGATAGAGTAGGGTAGGGTCTGGTACTATACTATTTTATTACTGTTATTACGGTTAGTACTGTGGACTAGTCCACAAACCTGCTGAAGCCGGACACCTTTCCAACGTTACCTGGTGGTGTGGAAGAGTCAGAAGAACAAGCAGTCAGTAACAGTTTATCAGGGTCTAACTGTCTTCATTTTGGGGAAGTCATGGAGCAAAAGCAGTTGTCTGTGTAGCATTATAGAGTGTGCATACAGGTAGCGGGGTTGCTAATAGCCGTTTCCCACCACAATTAGTGGCCGCTAAACACTGGTAGTCCTGCACAACACATTACATGTTACTGATGATGTTGAAAACTAAGGCTAAAATGCTAAAGCTACTTACCATTGAGAGACATATTGAAGTAACCTCTTTTCTTGACAAACTTTGGACTGTCCGGTATCAACTTCTGGATCGGATTCGGGATCCTGCACAGACGGTATGGCTGAAAAAAACATGGAAAAAATACATTAAAACAGACAAAGAAATATAGCTGAAGAAATACCAGCTTTCTGTGCTGGTTATTGTGTGTAGCTGCTCTATAGGAGTCCACAACTCAACAATTAGCATCATAGATCCCCTTTAAAACCTAACTTGAAGGAGTAGTTGAGATGTATTTTTGGACATGTAGTTGTATGACACCCCCATAAGCAGCCACTCACTCCCCACTTCATACCCTGAGCCGAGTTCTGGTGGGATTTCGGTGCTGAGGAAAGTAGTTCCAGGTAGTTGCTGGGTACTGTTAAGCACAGAGCTTGGCTTCTCAAAACAATATGCGTTATGCAATATGCAATATATTTGCATCACAAAAAGGCCTACTGGAAAAAAAATCACACCTTGCAAATGGCTCCCTGTTATTTTCTGGGCCGTCGTATCACTTGGCACCCTGGCAGAGATCTAAAGAAGTTCAGGTACAAAAGACAAAGAAAGTCATTGAGACTTTTCAGTCTGGAAAAGGTTCTAAAACCAATTTTTGGGAATCTAATATAATCTAGTGATGACAACAAATAGAGCTCAGAGTGGAATTTAAGAGCTTATATCTAGCCATTTCTATGGTTTTCATACTTTAAAATGTATTCAAAATTAACAGCCATTTTTTCCATGACTGTATGCTACTGAAATAATTGTATATAATAGTTTATTCTCGTAAAATTTAGACTTATTTTCCATGCTAGAATATGACTTTTTTTCTTTTAATATTTTGACTTTATTCTCTGAAAATTCCAAGTTTTTTTTTTAATGTTCTATTTCAACTTTCTTCTTTTACATTCTCTTCTTAGAATTATGACTTTATTGCCTTAATATGTATTACTTTATTCTTGTAACAACATTTTGTTCCCCAACCTAATTTTCCATAAATGTCAACTTTATTTAGTTACTGATATAATGACTTTTTTTATATATTTTTTTATATATATATATATATATGCTCTATATATATGCTATATATATATATATATGCTATATGCTATATATATATATATATATATATATATATATGCCGTATGGACACGTCTGTTTTTCTCTGTAAATGTAGTGGCTTTGGCTTGAACAACGGAAGTGACTGTATACGACTACGATAGCATTATTTTTCCTCATCATAGTATGAGTTCATCGAGTGGTTAGCGTGCAGGCCACACAGCTAGGAGACCACGAGTTTGATTCCACCCTCGGGCATCTCTGTGGGTACTCTGGTTTCCTCCCGCATTCCAAAAACATGCTAGGTTAGACTCCAACTGTCTATATGTGCCCTGTGATTGGCTGGCGAACCAGTCCAGGGTTTAACCCCGCCTCCCGCCCCAAGACAGCTGGGATAGGCTCCAGAATGCCCACGACCCTCACCCTAAAATTGTGACTTTTTCGAATAGGATTTTTTTTCTTGTATTATTTTGACTTTGAATTAGACTAGACTAGACTAGACTAGACTAGACTAGACTAGACTAGACTAATAATAGACTTTGGAGGCCCCCCCTGTTTTAAAGTTTTCTTTTAGACACTAAACTTGTACGTTTGTTCTGTCACGGAAAGCATGGAGTAAAAAAACCAAAAACCCTAAACAATCTAAACGGCGGATTAAAGTGGATTAAACGGAAAGAGCATCCTGCGGTAGTCTTCCATCATTGAAGGATGACCTTGTGAGCTTCTAATGAAGAGGAAGCTGAATGTCCACAGCTAATGTTCCTCTTTCACTTTCATTTTGTGTCCATTACAAAGCTCCCACAGGAGTCCACTCTCCTGTGTAATGAATGGAAGGCTTATAATTAGCGTGGACGTCTTTCCATTGAAAGCCCTTTTAATGTTCCTCTGCTGCCCACAAATAACCAGAAGCCTTTTGAAGACCACCAGCATCTGTGCAAGCGTGTGTTTGTTTATCTCAACCTCATCCGGAAAGGAAAGCCTTCCCCTCCTGTTTTTCTTCACCTGCTCATTGTGTCGGCCTGAATGCTTGGCCCTGCTCTCTGAGATATCTGCTGACCTTCTGTTCTCCCCTTTCATCTTGAAATTGTAGCACATCCTATTCATTTAGCGTCTTTTGTCCATCCGCCTCTCCATGGCCACGCTCGCCGGCGAAGACGTTCAGTGGACTTATTCTGGTTGCTCTGCACAGTGGAGCCAATTGTTCAAGTTGAAGTCATCTCTAAGCAGTGATGTGCAGTGCTCCCCTGCAAGGTGTTTGTGTGTGTGTGTGTGGGGGGGGGGTTGATGGCATCATTTTGACAACATTTTGGAACCCCCGGTATAGAATAACAACAGAATCACACAAACACGGAATATACGTATGTCAAGAATTCAAACAAAAGAGGTATCTTGGTGAAGGTGGGCACCAGGCCACCCTTGTTTGGCCTTCAGGGGGAAATCTGCCACTTGAGTTATTTTTTTATTTTATTTTATAATGTCACCCCTTTCACTCCACTTCTTTAGAGCTCACGGTCCTTGTAAGCTTTTGTGATGTGGGAACAGGTCCTTGGTAGTTTATTGTGAAAAGCCACAGCGGTGTTGCTAGCGCAGCTGGAAGTGTCCGCCAATAATAATTAGATAACGTTTCTTTTCCAATTTATTCAACAAGCTCCTGGGGAATTGAATATCGTCTATCGGCTAGTCAACACACCAAAATGCACAATGAGTGGAGGCTGGAATATTATTTTGAAGATGCATTTATTGGCTTGCGGGCGATTCAAAAGGCGAAGAACAGAAATACAGTGAAAGCCCTTCTTATGCTTATAATTTCATATCTTGGATTCAACTATATGCGACATGGGTGAGCGCCATACATAAAAAGTGTTAAAAACTAAAGCATTTTTGGAAAATGTTATACATAATATCATGGGAATAGAGCCAAAAATATGATGGAAATGAAGTCAAAGTATAGCAAGAATAAAATGTACAAAGGTGATATATTATTTGATATATTTGGAATATTAAAGAGTGAAAGTGTGGGGGGGTGATACTAATAATAGGATTTGTTCTATTATATTATTTATAATATATAGTCATGGAAAAAATGATCCGACCAGCCTTCTTTCTTCAGTTTAATAATCAATTTGAATGCCTGATACAACTAAAGGCGACATAAAACAATAAGAACAATAACAGCTCATAAGTAGGGTTGGGCGATATTTTTTATGTATAGATTCTTCCATCATAAGAAAATGATTTATACCGCTACAAATGGATACATGAGACCAATCAAATGCTGTCATGGTGAGAAGGAACGTTAGTGTGGGGAAGTATTTACTCGGCGGACCTCCCGACAGAAACGGGTTAAAGTGGTGACGAACGCCGCCGAAATCTGGCTGAATCTCCTCGTACTAGCAGAGGTTAGCTTCATTTGGGACGCCAAGTCGTTGTGTGTGCGCGTGACTCGGGGTCAATTAGTATGGTATTTTTTCCTAGGTTGGCTGTTCCTGCCACTTATACTCCAGAGCGACTTATACATGAAAAAAGTGTTTGCATGTTAGAACTTGCCTTCCAAGATGGCGTAATGTCTGTTTTGGTCAAGTAGTTTGGAAAAGAAATGACCTGCAAAAAAATGCTACTTATACATGCTTGGGTTTTCTCCAGTTACTCCAGTTTACTCCCACATTCCAAAAACGTGCACGTTAAGCTAAGTTCAATGGCGACTGGAAATTGTCCGTTACACTCCAGACTGTGCAAATGAAGTCTACTATATGTGCCCTGCCATTGGCTGGCTGACCCCGCCTCTCACCCAAAGTCAGCTGGGATAGGCTCCAGCATACCCCTGCTATCCTAATGGAGATATTCAGCATAGAAAATGGATGGATAGATTATGGAGGGCTGTTACTTCTCCAGAAGAGACCATCTACAAGAAATACATTTTTACCTGCAATTGGGTCTTCATCTCTGCATCCTGGGCTCGCACCGTGAAGCCCTCAAGCCCGATCCTGGGCTCGCACCGTGAAGCCCTCAAGCCCGATCCTGGGCTCGCACCGTGAAGCCCTCAAGCCCAATCCTGGGATTGCACCGTGAAGCCCTCAAGCCCGATCCTGGGATCGCACCATGAAGCCCTCAAGCCCTCAAGCCCAATCCTGGGATCGCACCGTGAAGCCCTCAAGCCCAATCCTGGGATCGCACCGTGAAGCCCTCAAGCCCGATCCTGGGATCGCACCGTGAAGCCCTCAAGCCCAATCCTGGGATCGCACCGTGAAGCCCTCAAGCCCGATCCTGGGATCGCACCGTGAAGCTCTCAAGCCCAATCATGACAGTTTTGGGATCCTGAAAATTGGATCATATTGCACATGTGAACTCTCTTCTTCTTCTCGAAGTGAAAGTGGGAGACACAAAACAGACAAACATTGCAAATGGCAAAATATTCAAGCCACCAAAATGCTGGAGTTCATTTTCATTTATTTTGTGATTCATGATTTATTATGGTCCCTACGTAAGTGCTCACAAGATATTTTGTGACACCCCTAATAATATAATTTCATGGCAGTTTGTGGGACAATAAACATTAGAAAACACCTGCATCATTTTGTCATGCAATGAACTAGTTAGTCCAGTCATAGTTTGGTCTTTTACTTTGAAAAATGAATATTAAAATCATGTAGCATGGTCATGCGTGGCTATGCTCATATTGAAGAATGCTCAGGCTCTCACATTCCTTCACCGGGTCTGCATCTCCTCTCCGTCACGCTTGGTTAGTGTTCATACCAGAATGCCCCCATCCTCCTCCTCCTCTTCCTCCTCGCCGCCTCGCCGCCTCGCTGCCGTGTTTGTCAGCCGACAAGCGTGCCGACTGCCAAATAGTGCGAAAATGAGTTTTGGAGTGGAGGCGTGATGGCTTGTACTGGGGTCCACGGGGTTAGGTGGGATGCTGGGTGTGACTGGCTCCACGCCTCAGTGGGATCATCTCATGCACACAAAACACACGGCAAATGGCGGCCATTATGAATCATAAATAACCATCGGTGAATGTCATTCTGCCACAGGTGAATCTGGGCAGCCATCAGTACCTCTTCACCGTGGAGGTCCACCCCGCCCAGATGCCGTGTCTCTGCCTGCGGCACGACGTGGACGCCCTGCTGTGGCAGCCCCGGCCCGACCAGCCCGCCGACATGTGGGAACACGTCGCCACCTTCAACGCCCTGGGTAAGACAGGCGCCCGTGGTACCCCGGCTTATTTTATTTGTTTGGACGTTTGGACCGCCACAGCTCCATTTGGGGCATTTTGATTGACAGTCTGATTTTCAATTCTAAATGCTTGTGAGCCTATTTAGGAACATTATTATGGAAAGGATTATTATGAAAGAATTGCCTCCATGCACCTTTCCTTCATCAAATGTACAAATAGTCAGAAAACATTTTATCCTAATTGCAATTTTAAAAACACATGAAAATACATAGAAATTCATCATTGTATTACAGTCAGTATTATTTTATTACTGCAATACTGCAACTATTAGAAATCCCACAGTTTTTTAAATCAATCTGAGCTGCGATTTGTCCTACTTTTTGGACGGTCATTGAACGCACCATGGACCATAGATGTATTTGGATGTGTTATTCTCTCGCCTTCATATTTGCTCCGGAATGCTGCTACGATGTGGGAATGGAAAGCATAAATTTAAGCTGTGATGACTTGGGGATGCGGTTCTTTATTAAATATGGGATATGACTTCATAGCAAATATGACAAAGCCGCCATGCTTGCATCCTTTCATTTTTTCTACGCCGTCCTTGCTGGAAAAGGTTGTGTGTGTTTAGCATTTAATGATCATTTTGGATCATGAACGTCGGCAAATAATCACTTTGCGTGTTTTTGTAGCGAGAGCTGGAGGCTCACAAACTTTATTAGTCTTCATTGGGGGGGGGGGGGGACAAAAGCTGGCTGGTGGGGCAGGACTACGGTGGATAATCCCATTTTAGGAGAGTGGAAAAGATCATTGGTTTTCACTTTGTCATGTGACACGCCCACCCCCCTCTTGTCCCCCCGGCAGGCTATGTGCAGGCCTCCAAGCGGGACAAGAAGTTTGCCACGTGTGCCCCCAACTTCTCCTACGCCTCACTGTGCGAGTGCCTACGCCGTGCTTTCATCTACCGGCAGCCGTCCCCGGTGGACGGCGTCCTCTTCAACCGGAAGCAGGGGCGGCAGGTAGGGCAGGTTGCCAAGCAACAGGTGGCCAGCCTGGACTCTGACAAAAGCATCCTGGGCTTCAGGGCCTCCAACGAGAGGCTCTACGTCCTGACTGCTGCTCACCTCTTTGTGCTGAAGGTTAATAATCATTAGATGGGAAGATGAGCATCCCAAAAATACTCAAAGTGTAGCCTTTGACATATTGGACAAATAAATGCATTATTCATGACATATATCACACAAATGTGTTGTCATCTATAACTCAAAGCCGAGAGCGTTTGTTCAGATAGCTTAGCATACGTTGGATTGTTTAGGCCACCTCTGCCTTCTGCCCACGGACCTCCATGTCCTCCATGTCCTCCATGTCCTCCATGTCCTTCATGTCAAATGTCTGCTTGCATTAGCTGAATACACAAAACGCTGAGTTCCAATAACGACATCACATCTTTAAGTGAATGAAATCCACGCGCTAACGTTCATCTAAAGTGGCGACTCGTCAATGCAGGCTTGTCGTTCCACCGTTATTCCACATATTCATCATTCATCATCATTCTTCATTTAAATTTTGATGGGCATGCAACCTGTGCTGTGAACCTCGGGCCCGTGTCTGCTGTGCCACGCCGCCGAGCCATGCCGTGCATACATTACAGGAGGAATTTAGCAAAAAAGCTAACATGCTAAATATTAGCACACTAGCATCTAGCGAAATGGCACTCTATAGCAAAAGCGTCAACGTGGTCCTACAATATCCCTGCATCATCCTTTAAACAGGATACAGCTAAAATGTTAGCATGCTAACAGTTCACATGGTAGCATCTAGCAAGAAAGCACCAAGTCCCAAAAGTGTTGAGGCAGTCCCATACTGCCCCTACATCATGCCATGTGTGTATTTGCCTTTGGACATGAGTAAATTAGCTTAAATGCTAATATGCTAACGGTTATCATGCTAGTACCTAGCAACAGAGCATCAAGTATCCAAAATGCCAAGGCTGTCCGATAACCTCCCTGCATAATGCCATGTGTGTATTTGCCTTTGGACATGAGTAAATTAGCTTAAATGCTAACATGCTAACGGTTATCGTGCTAGCACCTAAGAACAGAGCCTCAAGTACCCAAAGTGCCAAGGCTTTCCTATAACCTCCCTGCATAATGCCATGTGTGTATTTGCCTTTGGACATGAGTAAATTAGCTTAAATGCTAACATGGTAACGGTTATCATACTAGCACTTAGCAACAGAGCCTCAAGCATCCAAAGTGCCAAGGCTTTCCTTTAACCTCCCTGCATAATGCCATGTGTGTATTTGCCTTTTTGACATGAGTACATTAGCTTAAATGCTAATATGCTAATGGTTATCATGCTAGCACCTAGCAACAGAGCCTCAAGTACCCAAAGTGCCAAGGCTTTCTTATAACCTCCCTGCATAATGCCATGTGTGTATTTGCCTTTGGACATGAGTAAATTAGCTTAAATGCTAATATGCTAACGGTTATCATGCTAGCACCTAGCAACAGAGCCTGAAGTACCCAAAGTGCCAAAGCTGTCCTATAACCTCCCTGCATAATGCCATGTGTGTATTTGCCTTTGGACATGAGTAAATTAGCTTAAATGCTAACATGCTAAAGGTTATCATGCTAGCACCTAGCAACAGAGCCTCAAGCATCCAAAGTGCCAAGGCTTTCCTATAACCTCCCTGCATAATGCCATGTGTGTATTTGCCTTTGGACATGAGTAAATTAGCTTAAATGCTAACATGCTAACGGTTATCGTGCTAGCACCTAAGAACAGAGCCTGAAGTACCCAAAGTGCCAAGGCTTTCCTATAACCTCCCTGCATAATGCCATGTGTGTATTTGCCTTTGGACATGAGTAAATTAGCTTAAATGCTAACATGGTAACGGTTATCGTGCTAGCACTTAGCAACAGAGCCTCAAGCATCCAAAGTGCCAAGGCTTTCCTTTAACCTCCCTGCATAATGCCATGTGTGTATTTGCCTTTTTGACATGAGTACATTAGCTTAAATGCTAATATGCTAATGGTTATCATGCTAGCACCTAGCAACAGAGCCTCAAGTACCCAAAGTGCCAAGGTTGTCCTATAACCTCCCTGCATAATGCCATGTGTGTATTTGCCTTTGGACATGAGTAAATTAGCTTAAATGCTAACATGGTAACGGTTATCATGCTAGCACTTAGCAACAGAGCCTCAAGCATTCAAAGTGCCAAGGCTTTCCTTTAACCTCCCTGCATAATGCCATGTGTGTATTTGCCTTTTTGACATGAGTACATTAGCTTAAATGCTAATATGCTAATGGTTATCATGCTAGCACCTAGCAACAGAGCCTCAAGTACCCAAAGTGCCAAGGCTTTCTTATAACCTCCCTGCATAATGCCATGTGTGTATTTGCCTTTGGACATGAGTAAATTAGCTTAAATGCTAACATGCTAACGGTTATCATGTTAGCACCTAGCAACAGAGCCTGAAGTACCCAAAATGCCAAGGCTGTCCTATAAGCTCCCTGCATAATGCCATGTGTGTATTTGCCTTTGGACATGAGTACATTAGCTTAAATGCTAACATGCTAACGGTTATCATGCTAGCACCTAGCAACAGAGCCTGAAGTACCCAAAGTGCCAAAGCTGTCCTATAACCTCCCTGCATAATGCCATGTGTGTATTTGCCTTTGGACATGAGTAAATTAGCTTAAATGCTAACATGCTAACGGTTATCATGCTATGTTATCAGAAAATCCAAAATGTTTTTGTTTATTTGTGTCATCTGAAAATAAGATAATGCTTTTCAATAGTAAATGCCATTTATGAACATTGAGCAAACCAGTTAGGAGCTTTTAAATAAGGTTTTTCCACATTATTAAAGCCCTCTAGACATGAAGTAACAACCCTATAGTCATTGTTACACTCCTATGACCCTATTTAGTTCCGGAGACATAATAAGAGGAAATTGAAGACCTAGAAAAGGTTTTATCCTCTACAGTTTTCATCCTTATTCTTGCCCCCCACACATGAAATAAGACTTCTAACGTCACCTTTACGCTCCTGCTGCCCAAACACCGAAGATCTCACGTTGATCTACAGCCTAGCTTTTTGCTGGTTGTGGCTCTGGAAAAGCCCTGCTTTAATCCAATTGGCTGCGTTCAATTGAATCCCACCGTCCCGCCCCTTTTCCTGATTAGCAACACATGCTAGTTGTGTCGCCATAACTCAGTTCCCTCACGTTCTCAAGTCAAGGTCCCGGGTGGCGTCACCTGACAGGCCGAGAGAGCGAGGCTTGCATCACGCCATCGTTTGGACTCCAGAGGCTCCAGAGGCGCTAACATACAATTAGGTGGTGATAGAATTAGCGTCTAATGGGGAACAATGATGAGTGATGAAGGTGATGAAATCATGGCGGGTCGGGCCAGTCGAAGACTCCATTAAAATATGACAATATTTATAATAATATAGACAACTCATGTCTGACTTCAATTCACTTTAAGATTTTAGTTTCATTTCTTTTATTTGTTAAAATTTGATTTGTCTTCTTCATTTCCTTGACAGGATCCCTTAAGAAGTTCCTTTATGATGCACATTATGGACATAATTCATAATTATGGATGTTCATGTTTCAAAGGATGACTTCACGTCTGATTACTTCATTAAATAATACATGAAAGAATAAACATAAATAAACTTAGTGTAAAAATACATACTTTTATTAGTGTAAAAACATTTAATTAAAGACTTAAATGTGATTTTTTTTTAAAGTAATACAAATACATTAAAAAATACTTAAAAGTGTAAAAATAACAAATGTAAATGACTTCAAGGGTACCTGTGAGTTGTGGACTCCTATAGAGCAGCTACACACAATAACCAGCACATAAAGCTTTCTAGTTTGATTCTGGGGGAGGGCAGAGAGTTTCCATATAAGGAAGTCCGCCCCTCTGTGACATCACAAAGGGGCAGTTTGACCACGCCTTTTGAAACCGAGCGTTTTGAGCCATCCCAAATTTCTTTCGGGGCTCACTTCCAAATGTCCAAACCTCATGATCTGACACTTTAACACCAGAATACTACGTTCTAACTACTTTTATGGGTCAGAAAAGTGGAAAAACAGAAGAGGTTCCCTTGAATAAACATTTAGTAAAAGTCATATATATTTATCTTCATTTTCTATATGACGTATATAAGAGTAAAGCAACTTAATGACCACTAGAAGATATATTTATCTTCATCTTCTATATGACGTATATAAGAGTAAAGCAACTTAATGACCACAAGAAGATGCGGGTCTCCGGTTGAGACCATTTCAGAGCCGCCAGGACGAGGACGATTTCGTTGTCGTATCACGAATGAAGAAATGTTTTTTCCCACACAAAACTTTCAGCACATTCCCACTGTTGGCACGACCCAGCGTCTCTGCAACGTTTCATCAAGTGACACCGAATGCAGGAGCTGCCTTTACTAGGATCCTAACGCCACCCTCGGAAGACATGGAGATGTTCAATCTTAGTCTCCTTTTTTGGACAAAAAAAAAACTCCTGACTGAAGACAACTTTATTTTGAACACAGCACAGTTTGACCGTCAGCAGCACATTTTATGCAAATAAACAACATCCATGTTTCCATGACAGGCAATAATGAGCCACACTGAAACATTATTTTCCATTTTTTTTTCCACGCCGTAAAGGTCACATTCATAAGCATTCATAAGCATTCATAAGCTTGTAACATCTAATCAGCGTGTGTGAAGACATGCCTGCTGTCAACATATTCCACACACGCATGCAAAGAGTAATTCTATTTCATCTACACTCCACCGATGCACATATAAGCACGGAAATAAGCACAGAAAAGCGAAGAAAAGCCGACTTCTTTCATTCTTTCATAACAACAAACGACAAGCACAACGCCAAGCACCATGACAAACGTCTTACTGATGGGGGCGTCATTAGCCGCGACACCCGCTGCATTCGTTTGGACTTCATTAACATCTTGTCATTCTGGGATACGGTTGCTAGGAGACCTGGACCGCTACACAAAGGCCTTCTTCCATCGCCATTGTTGGGCTTTTTTGGTGATTAGGACGGCTAACCTACCAGGGCTGTCCAAATATTATTTTACTTTCTCTTTTCTTTCTGCATTTATTTGAATTCAACGCGCAAAAAAATCACTCCAGTGTAGCTGAAGATATGCTCAGCCAGGGTTTATTATTATTATTATTATTTTTTATTATTATTATTATTGGTCCGAGGCACAAAAAACTAAAAATAAAAAAATCAGCAGTAAAAGAATGACGTCATAATATTGAGAGAAAGAAATCATTTTACCAGCATAATGTAGTATGAAAAACAAATTGTCATTTTAGTTAAATTATGTTGTGAAATATTAAAGTAAGATGTTCATTTTTTTAAATCCTAATGTGACAAAACTCAGTTGTAAGTTTGCTAAATATATATATATATATTAAGTTAGAAAAAGTTATGTCATGACTATGACAAGAAAATGAAGAAAAAATAAAATATAAATTAAATAATTGGACATTTAAATGAAAAACAGCAAAAATGAAAAAGAAACAGCTGTAAATTTGTGATAATACTTTGACTGTAAAGAGAAAATAGTAAAGATTTTAGGTGAATAAACTTGTAATATTGTGAATTGTAGTATTATGAGGAAAAATGTAATTCTCCTTGCATTTAGTTGAAATGGAATTGGGGGGCCTGTTGTGCTCATTTTTGGCCTTTTGTATTGAGTTGTGGACTCCTATAGAGCCGCTACACACAATAACCAGCACAGAAAACTTTCTAGATCTTCCAGAATCGACTTCAGTACCTATTCATTTATTCCACCCACAGTCTGCCTCCGGGCACGCCTACTCCACTGTGATTGGTCCCACTCAGCTTGTACAGGGCATGCCCATATAACTTCTGGCAAGAGTCACTGTGAAGTCACAGTGAACTCTCTGAAACCAAACGTTTCCGAGCCATCCCAGACTTCTTCCAGGGCTCACTTCCAAATGCGCGAACCCAAACTATCTGAAACTTTGGGATGGTTTAACGCCAGAATGCAACATTCTAACTACTTTTATGGGTCAGAAAAGGGGAATAATAATAATAATAATAATAATAATAATAATAATAATAGGTCCCCTTAAAGAATTTTTTTAAGGCATAATGAAGAAACCCATTTTGCGGTAAATTAGGCTGGGGAAAGTTATATTATGGGAATAAAGTCAAAATATACTCAGTTGAAGTCATATTATGAGAAGAAAATGTAAGAAGATTACTTTAAAATATTTGAAAAATTATAAAAACAATAACCACAAAAAAAGGGGGTGGGGGTTTAACTTATATCACAAAGCTGAGATGTTATTGCTTGAAAATATTAATTTTAGCATTTCTACATGTGTTGCATTACAAAATATCAAAATTCCATTTCATATTTCACTATATGGAAAAGTTAGCTAAGTTGTTAAATATGTCAATAATTAGAATTGTTAGTTTGACATTCAATATTTCACATTTTTCACTTTTTAATGTGGCCCTAAACCTCCTTCATAATATTTGATTTTATTCCTAAAATATTCCTCTGAGGCCATTTTTTTTTAAAGCTGCGGTATGTGAATAGCACCAGGCCCGCACTTTGGACACCCCTGCTCTAACCACATGAGCAGCAAGTCAAAGGCCGAAGAAACATGCCTGCCAACCCTGCCATTTTCCATCCATCCATTTTCTACGTCGCTTATCCTCATTAGGGTCGCGGGTGTACGCTGGAGCCTATCCCATCCATTTTCCTTGGGGAAACGCCCCCAAGGAGAAAAAACCATAAGTGGCTCTGGAGTACAAGTCGCAGGAAGAGCCAACCTATGAAAAAAAGTGCGACTTATAGTCCGGAAAATGCATTTAGACGCCCTCACCACAACAACATAACATTAGCAAACGCATTGATGATCATATATCAATCATATATCAATCATATATCAATATTAGTTCAGTCGTTATTCACAAAAAATGCATTTTCTTCTGGATCTAGCTCCATCGCTTTTGAAGATACAACAAATCCGTCGGGACACTCCACTCCACTCCAGATTCCACCGCGTCCTGGTTATATAGTACAACCGTGTTTGTTGCATTTTTAGAGCTTCACGCGTTATCTTCCTAGGATGAAAATTCCCAAAGTTCCCGATTTGATCATATCGTGGATCATAGGATCCAGAATGATTCCATCATCGGGATCGGTCTTTGATATTTTGGAGAACCTGTTGGAAACGTCTGACGTTACGTTAGGGTTAGGGGTTAGGGTTCGAGTTAGGGGTTAGCGATGACCAAGCTGGTAATACTCGTAATACTCGTAATACTCGTAATACTCGTCAACTTCATCGTAGAACATTTGGCAACCACTTTGTTGACCAAAGCGGTCAGCCGTGTGTGTTGATGTCGACTTAAGCGGAGCGTTTGTTCAGGAATAATTAGAACACGAGGGGGGGGTTGCCAGATTGTTTCCAGATTGTTTCCAGATTGTTGACGTGGAGGTATTCCACTGTACTACAGTACCATATAGTTATAATACTCATATTCACATTTACATGGACTTCTAATGTTACAACGTTAGAAGGAGTCCATGATGTCCTCAGACCTCATGGACTCCTTTCATCCCAGAAACCCGATCTGAACTGATCTGATGGCTTTTGGGGAATGTGTCCAGCGGTTTGGATCTGGTCTGTGGAAAGCTGCGAGTGACCCAAGATGGCATCTGTGCAACCTTTGCAGGATCTCCTCTTCAGTCTTTGGAAGATGACCGTCACTCTCAAAGAACTCAAAGAAGAACCTTCTCCCGGACTCAAGCCTCAAGCTTGAAGTCCACTTTCCCATCAGAAGAGGAGCGGGGGTACCGGTCCTTGTGCTCCGACAGCAGCTCATCGGTGACGGTGAGCTCCTCCAGGTCGGTGGTGAAGTGCTCCGTGCTCTCCGCCATGGACGTGTCCTTGGTGGCGCTGTAGCTCAGCGCCACGCTGTAGGCGGCGGAGGGTTTGTCGGAGCTCCGGCGTCCGCAGCGGCAGATCTTGAGGAAGGCGGCGCGGAACTTCTGGGACATGGCGTTGTAGATGACGGGGTTGACGGCGCTGTTGAGGTAGACGCACACCCGGCAGAAGAGCAGGAACCAGCTGTCCAGGTACGGGCGGTCCAGGAAGGAGTTGACCACCACCAGCGTGCGGTACGGCATCCACAGGCCGGCGAACAGAACCACCACCACCGCCAGCATCTTGGTCACCTGACATCGCCACGACAGATTCACATTCAGGTCAAGACGGTCTCGAAGACGGTTGCTGGAGCCAACACACCAGCTACTTCTTCTTTGATATTATTATTATTATTATTATTATTATTATTATTATTATTATTATTATTAGCGCATAGTTCCGTCAGCGGAGAAGCAGGGGCGTCCTAACTTTTGCATGCATCAACACGCGACAAAGACGTGGTTGTTTGCCATCTGTTCTCATTTCGGTTTTTAAATGACATTTTTGGAAGTCGGACCACGAAAAATACCCAACATGCGTACCACAAACGGCCCCCGGGCCGGACATTGGACACCCCTGCCTGAGCTCAAACGACATGAATTAGTCTGCCAGCCTGTTAGTAGTTGTAGTAGTACTATAGTAGCAGTACTTCCGCCTCCTATGATCACGCCATCGGGTCCCTAAGGGGTGTCCATGCAGGGGCGCACCTGTCTCCTGGAGGCCGCGGTGGAGCCGGAGTTCCCGCAGCCGCTGCTCTTTTTGCCGCCGTCGTCGCGGCGATCCTTGGCGTCGGAGGGCAGCGGGTTGAGGAAGAGGATGCGCCCGATGAGGCCGTAGAGGACGGCGGAAAGCAGCAGCGGCACCGCGAAGAAGACGCCGAAGTCGAAGAAGTAGACGGGCAGGTAGAACTTCCTGGAGACGCGGTAGCCGCACGTGGTGACGGCGGCGTTGTCGTACACCAGCACCTGCAGGTCGGCCAGGTAGAACCACATGACGCAGTAGACGGAGGTGAGGGTCCAGACCAGCAGGATGATCTTCTTGGCGCGGGACAGCGTGCACAGGAACTGGGCCCTGATGGGGTGGCAGATGGCGATGTACCTTTCCACGGTGAAGGCGGTGATGGAGCACGACGAGGCGTTGATGCCCAGGTACTGCAGGTAGGTGATGCACAGGCACCCCGAGTGGCCGAACACCCACGAGCCGAACACGCCGTCCGCGGCCGCGGGCAAGCCCGCCGCCACCAGCACCGTCAGGTCGGCCGCCGCCAGGCTGACCAGGTAGCAGTTGGTGGGCGTCCTCATGTGCTTGGTGGTCAGCACCACCAGCACCACCATGGCGTTGCCCGCCACGCCCGCCGAGCAGATGAGCAGCAGCACCGCCGTGCTGACCACCTTGTACGCCACGCTGTGGTCCGTCCACACGCCCAGGGTGCGGTTGAGCCCCCCCGGAGCGCTCGAGTTGTCCATCGTCGCTGAGCCGACTGAGCGCCGACGAGAGCGCGCCGAGCGAGCGGATTTTACGCGCGGCTCCGACGGCGGATCGGCGGGCTCCCGGAGGGGTGACACGTGCGGAGTGCCCACCTTCGGTGGGGCGCGCGCTCGTGGACGCGCGCGGAGAGGAGGCGAGCGCGCGCTTCCGCGGCTGGAACCGCGCGTAAAAGTCCTTCCTGGTGCGCGTGTCATTTAGGACTGGGAGATCCGAAGGTGGATTTTTAAGCCCTCGAATCCTTCGGGTCGGACTTTCCGTGGAAGACGTTTCCCCCGCTGAAAGTTTAAAGATGATTTTTTTTTTGATCTCGCTCGGAGAAAGTTATAAATATGACATCAATCATTGAAAATATGAGATCAAGTCATCGTTGATTACAAATGATGAGAAAGATGAGATAAAAATATCAACTGTGACATCAAAAGTCATCATTATGTGATGAAAAGTGGAACTAAATCACGAGATGCAAAGTGCGCATGTGCCAGCGTGTGCCAGCACGTGACGAGGGCAGTTTCTATCTCATCATTTCGACTTTTGAATCTCGGAATTTGTACTTTTTACGTCATAAATGACGTACAGTTGGGATATGATTTTTTTTTATTTCTTTAAGTGGCCTGAGCAGGTTTCCCTGGTTTTTATTTTATTTTTTTAAATTTTATTTTATGTATACAATACATATATATATATATCCCTTCTAATGAATGGATGTGACAAAGAGGCGCAGACCAGTTGTTGTTTTTAACGGCATGTTCTTCTGCAGTTGTCGCTTGTGTGGCCGGCGTCCACGCGTGGAGGCGGGCTAGGCTCCTCCACACCAACTGTGCACGTTCGTCAGAACGCACGTCTGTTTTATTCACAGCTCTCACAAATGCACCATCTAGATTCTAGATCTAGAAGAACCATGTGTCCGGTTCTCACCGGGGGCTTAAGAGGTGAGTCAAAATTCACATATTTGGTTTTCGTTGTGGCAAATCTCATTCAATCTTCCGGGTAGACTTGATTGCTGTGACCGCATGTGTCAATCATCCTCCCGGGTCAGCGGTTCGACTCCAGCAGCTGGTGGGATCAGTAGGAAGATTTATACCGCCACCTAGCGGACAAGGCTGTCCAGCACCTTAGCATGCAGCCCTCCTGTCTAAGGGAGCATTTTAACGGAGCCCGGCCTAAAGAGTCTAAAGCAGGGGTGAGCAAACTATGGCCCGGGGGCAAACTATGGCCCGGGGGCAACATCCGGCCCGTTCTTTCCAAAGTATTTCATCTAAAATTAACATCCAAGCTAGCATGGCTTGAGCTGTTTGATGGTTTAAGCAGCCTTTTTTCCATCAATTTGGTTCTTTGATGTGGTCTGCTGTTTCCAAAGTGGTCCTGAAAAAAGGACGCTAGCACATTTACAGTGGGATGAAAAAGTATCGAAACTTTTGGAATTTCTGACATTTCTGCATAAAATCAGCATCAAATGTGATCTGAATCTGAATCACACAGATGGAAAACAGTGTCTGCTTTAACTAAAACCACCCAAACATTTATAGGTTTTCATATTTGAATGAGAATAGCATGCAAACAATGACAGAAGGGGGAGGAATAAGGAACTGAACCATCTGCTTAAGGAGACTTAAATTGAGACCAGTTTTTAGCAAACAATTGAAGTCAGGTGTTTGCCCAATCACTGATGATTGGCTTAAAGCTGCCCCGCCCACTATACAACACACACCTGGTAAGAATTGTCTTGATGAGAAGCATCGTCTGATGTGCTCCATGGTTCACTCAAAAGAGCCGTCTGAAGACCTGCCATCGATATTGTTGATTTGTATGAAGCTGGGAAAGGATCCAAAACCATCTCTAAAAGTCTGGATGTTCACCAATGGACAGTCAGAGAAGATGTCTACCAACGGAGAGAGTTGGCCACTGTTAATTCTCTCCCAAGGAGTGGCCGTCCACCAAAGATGACACCAAAAGTTCAGCACAGAATACTCAGAGAAGGAAAAAAGAACCCTCGAGTGTCTGCTAAAGACTTCCAGAAATCCCTGGCAAGGTCCAATATTCGTGTGCACACATCAACTATATGGAAAACTGTGGCCAAGAATGGTGTCGGCGACTCGGACCCGGATAAGCGGAGGAAAATGGATGGATGGTGTTCATGGGAGGACTCCACGGAGGAAGCCACCGCTGTCTAAAAAAACATAGTTGCTGCTTTGATGTTGGCAAAAAGGCACTTGGACACTCCACAGAAGTTTTGGCCAAATATTTTGTGGACTCATGAAACCAAAGTTGAATTGTTTGGGAGGAACACACAACGTCACGTGTGGAGGAAAAATGGAAGAGCTCACCAACATCAACACCTCATCATCATGGTTTGGGGCTGTTCTGCGGCCTCAGGGCCTGGACAACTTGCAATCATTCATGGAAAAAAGAATTCCAAAGTTCATCAGGATGTTTTGCAGGAACACCTGAGGTCGTCTGTCGGACCGTTGAAGCTAAAAAGAGGATGGATGCTGCAACCAGACAATGATCAGAATGGTTTCAGAAGAACAAAATACACGTTCTGGAGTGGCCAAGTCCAAGTCCAGACTTGAACCCCATTGAGATGCTGTGGCATGACCTCAAGATTCAAGTGATTCATGCCAGACATCCCAGGAATCTGACTGAACTACAGCGGTTTTGTAAAGAAGAACGGGCCAAGATTAGTCCTGATCCATGTGCCAGACTGATCTCCAGCTACAGGAAGCGTCTGGTTGAAGTTAGTGCTGCCAAAGGGGGGGGGGGGCACAAAATATTCAATGTGATGGTTCAGTTCCTTATTCCTCCCCCTTCTGTCATTGTTTGCATGCTATCCTCATTCAAATATGAAAACCTATAAATGTTTGGGTGGTTTTGGTTAAAACAGACACTGTTTTTCCATCTGTGTGATTTTGGCAAAGATCAGATCACATTTGATGCTGATTTTATGCAGAAATGTGATAAATTCCAAAAGGTCCAGATCCCTTTCCATCCCACTGTAGCAGATACATGACACTTTTACAGATACAATAAATCCAGGTGGACTGTTACGTGTAAAATATATAGTCTGGACCCCCGTCAATTTGGTTAAATCAGTGCAGACCGCAAGTCTCCTGGTCTAAAGAGTGAAGAGAACAATCGGTAATTAAGAAAGAGCCGTTTTCAGTGGCCTTTTATTGTAGCCATGCTGTCTAATCAGCATCTTGATATGTTTGTTTTCTTTACTTCAGCTCATGAAAAATGGCAGCAAAAACAAAAGTGTCGTATTAATATTTGTGTTGATCTCCAGCAGGAGTTCACTGTTGGCCAAACAAGTCGTCTACTTTGGAAACAGCCAAGCCAAAGATGATGAATATGTCCGTACAGTATGTGACCATATAGTGCTGGATGGTATATAGTACATATATATATTCCTTTTATGTGCAGACATTGGACATGTTTGTTTGTTGACAGATCGTTTTGAAAGCCTGCCGAGAAAATCAAGGTCAAGCCCAGTCGGCCGACCCTGACCTCCTTCAGCGTGACGCCGAGTCCATTAGTTTCCGCTGACAGGACGCTTTCCACTTTACTGCACACTGCAGATGAAATCCAGCACACGTGTGGTGCTTTGCAGTCTTCTGTACAGACGAGTCGGGACTCATGGGTACCCGTCTCTGTTCACTCGTTCACACGCACCCCTGCTGTTGCTACCGAAATGATCAAAAGGGAACCATCAAAAGTCCAGGGAAGAAAAATGTTCATGTCGGCTCATTAAAACGAGTCAGAAACGAGTCAATGTGGCGGCCAAGGTGCGACCATTCCTCACATACAGTCATAGAAAAAGGACGGCGGGTACAACTAAAGGTACATTTTTACAAATGGAATATGACGACAAAAGTAGCTTGGAAGAATTTCAAGTGTAGTTTCTTGATAATAACCACTTCCACTCGTGGTGGGACCAGCCACCAAATGAACAGGAAATGGAAGAAAGGAGGCTGGTCTAATAATAAACCTTGGGGTGGCCACGGCCACCCCATAGCTACGCCACTGCAGCTGCACGCCGTATTGGTTTCTACATTACACTACAATGCATGTACACAGTAATTCCGTGCCAAAATCAACATATTTATTTCATATTTCATACAGGGTTAGGCAAAATGATCTGACACTTTTGAAGGTTCAATAAAAGGCAAATAGTCCAGTTTTCCTTTAAAAAGGAATATATATATTATATATTAACGCGTCCCGGATTCACTTGAGTGAGACCCTCTTAAGAACTCCACTCAGCAAAATGAGTTTCCCATCACTAATTCCTATCCTTTCTGACTTTGACAGCGCCGTGGGTCCCTCACGTCCATTCCCGTAACGCCGCCCCCTACCCCCGCCCCCCATGGAGCGGGCCTGCTGGTTGCGAGCGTCCCCAGAGGATATGACCAATCACTTTGCATCAGCAAGAAGCCAGCCCTGCTGTCCTGGGTCTGGTTTTGGGAGTACAGTTGAGCCATCTTTGGCCAGGGGAGTCGGGTTTCTCAGTAGTGCAGATTGTTTGCGGAAGGAAACGATGTTTAATTTTTCAGTATTAATACAAGAAAATGATTGATTGATCACCACCAGCACTAAATGATTTTGCGCCTCACGCTCGCTGATGGATATTTACTCAGTAACGGTTGTGTGTTGACCGCCATCCCGGTTCGCCAATCCAGATGTACCGTTCCCGACTTCCACGCGATGTTGAAGATACGTGTCGTCCAAGGTAGTTCCACAACATCCATCTCCTCCCTGGTCAGCTGCTTCAGGAGTCCCGAGCCATCCTGCTGGGGACTCCTTCTTCAGTCTGATGGTAGCCCTCACCTCTGATGTCCACCATGGTGTTTGGAGTTTGCCACCGCAGCTTTGATGGGCTGCCTGAGCAACGGAGGCCTGGAATACGACCCATTCCGACTCAGTATCCCGGTCCTCCCTCAGGATGCCAAGGAAGCTCAGCAGAAGGTGAGAGTTGAAGACTCATTCCCAACGTTTGGGTCTGCCATGTCAGTCTGGCTTTCTCCTGGGTCATGTGACCCAACTCAGCTCAGAGTCAAAAGTCTTAAAAATAAAAATTACTTTTATAAATGTGTAAAAGTCATTAAAAAAAGAAAAAGTCATGAAAATCTCAATGACTTAAATAATATTGTAAAGTAATAAAAATGATTTCAAAGTGCTAAAAAAATGAACTAAAAAAATTTAAGAAAAAAATTAAATTAAATTAAAATTAAAGCACAAAAAGTAAGAAAAATGACTCTAAAGTGTAAAAGTAATAAAAATGACTTCAAGAGGGACCTATTATGTGTTTCCACTTTTCTGACCTATATATATATATATATATATATATATATATATATATATATATGTAGACCAGTATACAATACAACAGTCTGACCCTCAGTCTGTCATCTTACACATAAAACTAAACTCATCGCACAACACCTTAATACTGAGATACGTATCTCAGAAATACACAAACATGTACCAATATGAGTGTAAAATTGAAAAAAGTTTTCTGACTGGTACCATTGGGGTGCTGAAATGTTGTCAGCCTCCCTCTGGGCTCTGGGCTCCTCCTTTGGCGCCCTCTGGTGGACAGAGACAGCATTTCAGAACCACCAGTATGTTGCTCGTCTTCCAATGAAATGCCTTGCTCAGAAAACTTGTATTAGTACATCATCATAAACATGAACACATACGTCTTTTTGTGCGTTCTCACACGCATTACAGAGCTAACAATGCAAGTCAATAAAGCCCATTTTGACGATAAAGCCCTAAAATAAAAGAAAAAACATGCATGTGTTCCATTAACCAAGCTACAGCAATATAATATATATAATATAATATATGTTATTGTAGCAGCTAACAAGAAAAAAATGTATTTATCATCTGGTGGAGTAACACAACGTCCGCCTCGTCTACTCCTTGCTCTCCATTTGGCTCCAAGACTCAACAAGATGCTCATTTGGCATAACGTCCATGTTTGGCATAAGGATTGTGGATGATGGGCAATTGGAATTTTGTCCATCATCCACAATCTTTATGTGAAACATGGACACATATTTCTTTCCCTTTTCTCTGCATTCCAGCGCTAGAAAACAAGTTATTATGAGCTAGCGAACAATGGATGTCATTGGAACGACTTATTTTGATGCTAAAGCACTCACAAAAAGAAAAAAACCAAACAAAAAAACATAAGTGAGTTGTTTGTTCATCAAAAAAGAATATTTATCCGGCGGACTAACACGGTATCTCGCTACCCTCTTGTCTCAGCATCATTCATAGACGGAAGAGTGGATGGCTAGCTCTTCACTTCCCTCCCAAGACTCAATAAGATGCTGGTTTTTGACCTGAGGACTGGAGCACACGTCTTGTGCTGGAAGATACGGCCATCCCAAGGAGGGCGGACGTAAGTGCTGTTGCTGTATCAAAGCTGGTGTTGTTGACGGTTGAAGTATATGTGCATGACAAGTATGCGCCTAGGAAAGAAGTTTTTGTAGTGTTTTAAATCATCGAGTACAGATACTGCAATGATTACAATGATTGTAATTATTACATATATTAGTGCATTTATATCAAAAGATGGATTTTTTGATGCCTTCATAGCCAAACTAGATGTGTCACAATGACGTGCATTGTTAGCTAGCTCATTAACCCGTTTTCTCGTATTATAAGGCACAGAAAAGGGAAATAAATATGTGTTCATGTTTCACATAAGGATTGGGAATGATGGGCAAAATTATTAGAAAAGTGTGGTTCCGCTTTAAGTTGCTGTGTGATGACTTTAGTGTTGTTTATAGTCAGACTGCAATGAAGCGTGTTCTACGATAAAAACGACGGGCGGCACAGTAGTCGAGTGGTTAGCGTGCAGACCTCACAGCTAGGAGATCAGGGTTCAATTCCCCCCTCGGCCATCTCTGTGTGGAGTTTGCATGTTCTTTCTCCGGGTACTCCGGTTTCCTCCCCCATTCCAAAAAACATGCTAGGTTAATTAGCCACTCCAAATTGTCCATAGGTATGAATGTGAGTGTGAATGGTTGTTTGACTATATGTGCCCTGGGATTGGCTGGCCACCAATTACAGTTCAGGAAACAGAATGATAAACATTCATATTTCAAATTTTTTTCAAAGTTTTTGTCAGGGGGGGGGGGTATGTAAACATGGCAGTTTTAGTTTTTGGTGGGGGGGGGTATGTAAACATGGCAGTTTTAGTTTTTAGTGGGGGGGGTATGTAAACATGGCAGTTTTAGTTTTTGGTGGGGGGGTATGTAAACATGGCAGTTTTAGTTTTTGGTGGGGGGGGTATGTAAACATGGCAGTTTGGACAATAATGATACTGATTTTCAAAGCGCTACTGCTCTATAAGCTGTACACTGACTACTTTAAAGTGTATCCCAAGTTTACTGTATAAATATCGCTGTCCCTTGACAAGACATACACGCTACTTGGTGGGACATGACTTAGCACCCTGCAGCGTGTCCACGACATGAAGATGAAGGTTGAAGGTTGGACTCCCAGCACCAGCACAAACAGTCGGGGAGCTCTCAAGTGTTTTATATTGGTGACCTTTGGTAAAGCCTAACCTACATCTGCTGCAGCACGTACGCACACACACACACACACACACACACACACGCACACACACACACACACACACAGTCAGAAGGATTTTCATAAGGAGCTCAGCAAGTGGAAGTATAAAATCCCCCCTTTTTTACGCCACTTTGCAACATTTATATAAACCTTTTCATCTTACTCGACACATTACTGCTTCACTTTCAGAAACCCAAGAACACAATTATTATTATAATAATCATTGTTAAAATTATTAATTATTATTATTTTCTTCAAATGTTTATATCAACAAATGGATAATATAATCAGGAATAAAATAAAAGTGAGGCCAAAGTCAAAATCCAAACAACAATATATTTGTTCATGCTGCAGTCAAAGATCCTCCATATGACAGGATGGCTTTGTATGTCCATGAACTCCTGAAGGTATAAAAATGCAAATCAAAGATTGTGTATTTATAGGACTCTGCTGTTTTGATGGACCCGCTGCAAAACTTTATTCAAAAGAGATATGACAGGAAAACTACTGCAAAAACGCTACAGTCAAAGATCCTTTATATGACAGGACAAGGACTCCGTGAAAAAAAACCCAGTCAAAGATCCTCAGGAATAGAGGAGCATGCTGGTGTTTAAAAAACGCTTGTCAATGCCGTTTTTAGATGCATACTAAAGAATTGCCTGCCAAAGATCCTCTATGACGGGAGCACCCACTCCAAAATACTACAGTAAAGATGATTTTTAAAGTTAGAAAAGGGCATCATGCGTGTTCTATTTTTAGTAACGGCACAAGAAACAGCCAAACATCCACGCACAGGAGTGGGAGGGGCCTTCCCCCCAATCGACGCCAAATCCCACCGATTGTCCTCCGCGGGAAGAGAGGAGGCGCGGGAAAGAACATGCGCCGCGGATACTTTGCAAACTTTGGATCCACGCGTGCGTCTCCCCATGGGGGCGAGGACACCGTCTTCAAATGGCTCACCGGAACTCGGACGGAGACGACCCCTCCCCGGAGCGGACAGGAGCATGTGTCACCCAGGCATGCCGCAGCGGTCCCGCCGGAGGAGCAGCGCGGGCGCCGCGGACGGAGAGCATGAGCCCAGCCGAGGACGAGGCGTCTCCCGAGGGGGTCCGCCTGATGGGTCCCACGTCTTCAAGTGGACCGCGTGAGGGCGAGGAAGAGGAGGAGCAGGAGGACGTCCCCGAACTTTACTATCCAACCGAGGAGGACCTTTCTTCCGAAGGCTCCGGTAGCTCGGTGGATTACGGCTTCGTCGCCGCCGTCTCCTGCTTGGTCACGGGCATCTCCCTGGTGGCCATCTCCTACGCGGTGCCCCGGGAGGCGCGCGTCGACCCGGACAGCGTCCCTGCCCGGGAGATGGAGCGCCTGGAGCGGGACAAAGCCCGGCTGGGCGCCCACCTGGACCGGTGCGTCATCGCCGGGCTGTGCCTGCTCACCCTCGGCGGCGTGCTGCTCTCCACCCTGCTCATGGCGTCCATGTGGAAGGGCGAGATGATGCGCAGGAGGGCCTTGGCGCACGCCCGGCACGCGCCAAAGTTGTACGGGTCTATGGGATGGGGGGCGGAGTCCGGTCCGGTTCGGGACTCTTTCCCGCATTTGTCTGACGAGGAGCCCGAGTTGCTCAGCTGAGTTTGGACGCTGGGCTAACAACTTCCGCTTTCATTTGGCGCTTCCGTTTGGTGGAATGGCCACAGCATTAGGTACCCCTGTTGTCGTCATAGCCGCTACTACCGTGCTAGCTTGTATCCCTAAACATGATATAGATATTATTTGACCACATTAAAGCATAGCATGATGGCTTCGTGTGTGTTGTCCTTTTTAATCACATGAAAAATACTAAAATGATGCCGAAAGACGTAAGGTGGCTTTTGAACACACTGGAATGAAATGACTAGTAGTAGTATTAGAGTATAGAGTATTGTACGCCGTTATCTAATATTATTATATGAATACCTCTCTGAAAAGCTCATGAATGAATGAATGAATGAATAAATGGTTTGACGCCCTTTTGACCCAGGCTAAATACTGTGTGTGCTAAATACTTGATCAAATAAATCATGCTATTATTGGATGCATTTGCATCATGGCTGTAAATGTCAGTGGACTCATGAGTCACGCGAAATATAAAAAACATCTTCTATTGTAGTATTTGTGTAGTAATGAGTATAAGAAAGAGTAGAAGTACTTTAGTTGAGACTAAAGAGTCCACTTGAATGAAAGTCTTTACAGGAAATACAAGCTAACTCAATTGGACTGCACTTTTATGCTTTGCTGGAATTGGGTAGTGACTTGGACACACACACACACACACATGCACACACACACACACATGCAGGGTAGTGCCACAGGAGACCTAATTAGATGTTTCGGTTGAATGCCAGAGTTTAGGCCAAAGGCACTTGGGGGCTGATGTTTGACGGCAGATGTTGTGTTGCTAACAGCTATCAAGCGTCTTGTGTGTTCATTTAACAAAAAAAAACAAAAAGTGTTTGGAGAGCAATGTTGCATCTTCAGCGTTGTTGGTTCAAGTGGCCACTAGGGAGATGAGGAGAAGACTAGCGTACACGCATCATGAAATTAGCATCATGTTCCACCCCAGGCTTGTAGGAGCAGGAATGTGTACTACAAAGTATATGCCAAGTAATGTACATATACTCCTGTGTTAGGTTGAAGAGATATTTACTACTAAGTTTCACTCACTGGGAACTTGTGAAGCTGACTCACTTCCATTGCAAGTAGGGTCATATGCTAACGTGCATATCAACATTAGCATATGTCACCATATGAACATGCTAACATAAATAAATCACTTCCATTGCAAGTAGGGTCATATGCTAACGTCCATATCAACATTAGCATATGTCACCATATGAACATGCTAACATAAATAAATCACTTCCATTGCAAGTAGGGTCATATGCTAACGTCCATATCAACATTAGCATATGTCACCATATGAACATGCTAACATAAACAAATCACTTCCATTGCAAGTAGGGTCATATGCTAACGTCCATTTCAACATTAGCATATGTCACCATATGAACATGCTAACATAAATAAATCACTTCCATTGCAAGTAGGGTCATATGCTAACGTACATATCAACATTAGCATATGTCACCATATGAACATGCTAACATAAATAAATCACTTCCATTGCAAGTAGGGTCATATGCTAACGTCCATTTCAACATTAGCATATGTCACCATATGAACATTCTAACATAAATAAATCACTTCCATTGCAAGTAGGGTCATATGCTAACGTGCATATCAACGTTAGCATATGTCACCATATGGACATGCTAACATAAATAAATCACTTCCATTGCAAGTAGGGACATATGCTAACGTCCATATCAACATTAGCATATGTCACCATATGAACATGCTAACATAAATAAATCACTTCCATTGCAAGTAGGGACATATGCTAACGTGCATATCAACATTAGCATACGTCACCATATGAACATGCTAACATAAATAAATCACTTCATATCTTCTCCAGCAGATTTGTCCACAAATGATGGCTGATAGGCTACACAGCCGACGAGCGGTTAGTGCGCAGGCCTCACAGCTAGGAGACCAGGGTTCAATTCCACCCTTGGCCATCTCTGTGTGGAGTTTCCTCCCCCATTCCAACACTGAAACAACTCTGAAAACATTGCATGATATCACTGTACACAGCACACAAATCTATGTGTATATATATATATACATACGTACACTGTACGTAATGCATACACTGTATGCATTTGTATAAATACACATCAATAAACCACAGTCTTTTATAAATGTAATGAGTAGTTATAAGTAAGATAAGTGAGGGTTAATCTAGGTAGTCAAGATAAGCCCATCAAATATCAGTGTGAAGTATTGTTGTGTGCCGTAGTTTTATATAGTAACGCCGCACATTGAAATCCCTCAACGATGACAACAGCGACTACATTACCCAGCATGCAATGTGAACAGAAAGGCAACCAACCAGCACCACAAACAAAAAGTATCCTTGTCCCAGTGAAAGCGCTACAAATCAACGCTCCGTGGATTCAATGAACCCAACATCAACGGCGGACATACGCACTAGCGGCACCAAAAATGGATAGAGATGTTTTAGCTTACCGGTAAAAGTCGACCCGCCAACTCTGTGCTAGCTCCCGCTTATAGTCCGTGTTCATTCATTTCCACCCATCATTTGGTGTGTGAACCAGTTCACTTCAAATCAGGCAAGTTAAAAAAGTAGGACAAATCGTAGCTCGCATTAAACATTCAAAAACTGTGGGATTTCTAATGAATAGTTATTGTAATAATACAATAATATTTACAAGTTTTTTTTACAGTTTAGCTGGTCGCAAACTGCTGAGCTAAGTTAGCCATTGCCACTAATTCATGCTATCGTTAGCATGCTATGTCAGTGTGTTTCATGTACTGCTATAAAGCTGAGATGCTTGTTGCTGTGCATTTGTTTATGTTGCTAACTGCTAGCTTTATAAACATTGCAGTAGTACTTCACTGTGTTTAATAATAAGGATCGACGGATATGGTTTTTTTTCCAGCCGATGCAGATACCGATTTTTTTCCATCACCCTTAGCCGATGGCCGATTTTGCTTAGGCCGATATTTGTGGCCGATACTGCTTTTGCTCCCTCAATTTACATGAAAAAATGACAATAATAACAAATATTACAGGTGTCAAGTTTAAACAATACACGGCAGCTTTCTTAAACACACATTTAAACAGCATTAAACGCTCGGTTTGAAAAGGCGTGGTAAAACTGCCCCTTTGTGATGTCACAGAGGGGCCGACTTCCTTATATAGAAACTCTCTGCCATCCCCCAAGGTCTGCTCTAACTAGCTTGCACTTGGGCGGCGCCAACTTGAAACCTGAGACCTCCGCATCAAATCCTGTCTATATGGATGTAAACGATAAAAGATATTAAAAAATATATATATAAAATAAAATAAAATATATAAAAAAATATTGCTATATGGCCCAGCCCTATCTTACACTGAGCACTTGAACTCATTAGCTCGGTAACCAACTAACTAGGTTTTTTTTGCATACATACAGTACATTATATAGTATATATAATCTATTATCCACAGTATGTATGTGATGTCATGTGGGAGGCGTGTTTGGATGGCAATGGGGTCGGCGCCATGACATTGTGTGGATGCTCCACGATGTAAGAGGATGGCGGCCCTGTGTAGGTTCTTAATTGGCGTCTGTTTGTTTGGCCAGGAGGCTTTTGCAGACACAAAATCAAAGCTCTGATAAAAAGCCTCATGCAGTCAACACACACGGCCATCAGTCAGGGCAGATGGCAGCAGGAAACAAAGAGTATTGCTTGAAGATTTATCAAGAAGAAAAGCCTTTCATCGCCACAATATTATTATTATTATTATTATTATTTTGCTATGCCATCCTTTGGAGACATCCAGGTATATCTCAGGAAGCCGGTTGGAGCGTTAACGACTTATTCAATAAGCATTGTCGTTAGGACATTGTTGCATAGCAACCCCAGGCTGCAGGCAGGAGAGCGACGACCCGAGCTTATGGAGATTTGTCTTAAAAAGAAAAGAGTTGGGAACAAAATCACGACGCCTGCGGTTCATCAGCTTAACTCCTTGAAGGATTAAAAGTGCAAAAAAGGGGCTGCGATACTTGTCGCCTTAACTCAGGAAGACCGGGAGGACCTCTTTATCTTCACTTCTGCTGCTTGGAGACCACATGCACAATGCTTCCTCGTGCAGGAACCACCTGCTGAGGCCTGCTGGCTGGAAGACAAGCCGAAGGGACATTACCATAGTAACGAGGTCGCCCTGTTGCTACGGAGAAACGTCTGCAAGGAGGAGGGGGGGGGGCATCGTGGAGGATGTGGGCGCTCGCCATCCTCCTCTCCTCTCAAAGTGACACCGTGTTTGTTTTACTCCTAGAAGGTGCCGCCAGGTGCCTCTTGTCTTCATCAACAAGTGAACAGGAAGTGCTTCCTTACGTCTGCACCCACGCGCTATTCATTAGGAACACGTGCACTGTTCCTGCCATGCCGCAGTACTGCACTAAATATGAGCTTGATGTGGTAACTGCACTCACTTTATGTAGTTTATGTAGTGGGGATTTTGTATAGAAGTGGATATCATAATTCTCGACAGCAATGGTTAAAGCGTTTGATTGAAGGAAACGTTGGCATCCTCACAGTGAGGCTCACTTTTCACAGTGAAATCAAGTCGACGTCTGGCAGTGGAGCACATTACACGCTCGCAGGAAGTTGGAAAATCCTATTACTCCTCAATAGAAGTTTTTTTTTACTTTGGATTTTTCTAGAAAGATTTTGGGGTTTTCATTTTTGCTTCACTAAGTCACTGACTTGGTGCAGTCCGCCTTTTTGCCTGAAGTTTGAAGGCTCCAGTTCACCTGGTACCCTGAATGTTTTCCACTCAGCACCTCCAAATCCGATGCCGTGGTTCTCTTGGCACCCTCTGGGCTGGGAGGAAGGTAGTATCTGGGAGTCTTGTTCACGACTGCAAGGTTGACAGTTTGCAGTAGTGCGGTCCCTGTACCTGATCTTCATGGTGAAGAAAGAGCTGAGCCCAGAGTCAACTATGGTCATGAGCTTTGGAGATCACAGATGCAAGCGGTCTAAACGTGTTTTCTCCGCAGGGTGGGCGGACTCACCCTAAGGGATCGGGTGAGGACCTCGGCCTTCCAGGAGCCTGGCATGCCTCCTAGACGCCTCCCTGGTGAGGTGTTCCAGCCGGGAGGAGATGCTGTTGGGATGTGAGATGTCTTACAGCTGGCCTGGGAACTTTGGAGATGAAACCTCTCCTCAAACTATGGAGCCCAAAACAGACCACTTTTGGTTATTAATTAATTAATTAAGCCAGATACATCTCTCCTTATGTGTTATATTAATTTCTGGTAATGAGAAGGAAAAAAGACTCACCAACTGGTATTAGATTTTCCAAAATGTACTCAAATCCTATTCAACAAAATAGAATTGGACAATAACTCAGACAGAATGGAATAGCAGCTTCCGGGGGCCGCCAAGTCTCTTCCCTGGTCCTCCCGAGATCCCCACAAAGTGAAAGAGAGTTTCTCTGGTAAACACTTATGAGCCTAGAAGTGGCCACAATGAAAGCAAACAAAAGCACAAGGCCTGCTACAGTCCACATTAGTTAGCAACATGCGCACAATTGAACAGCACAACATCGAGTGGCGATGCTAACAAGGCTAACTAGCCAGGCAGTTAGCAACCAGCTTGGTGGTTGGATGTAAAGGTACACGACAATATACAACAATATAATATCGACCAAACAGCGACTAACATTAAAAACAAGTGAGAATAAGACTTACTCGCAGCTATTTATAGCATCAACGCAAAGTCCGTATGGATACAACGACTCCGGAAGCTAAAGGGCTGCCGTGACACATTCAGGTACCCGACCAGCGTCGTAATTCCGAGTTACCTTTGCATACGCGTCAACTTGAAATAAACCAAAACGGAAGAGGTATCACAAAGAGTCTTTTGTACAGTCATCGATTAAGCTAGAAAATAGTTTGATTATTTGATGCGTCGATTCATCTAACAATTAATTAATTATTATAATTCGTGAATAAACCAGACAACCATTTACTGAAAACCTTTCCTTCAATAAATAAAACTGCAAAAAACAATCTGAACCGACATCTTATCAATATAAAATCAATAAAAAACAACAACAGCAGTGACAGCTGCAACTTAGCCTGATCATTTAAATCTGTGAGATAAATAAGAAATAAAATGAAAAGGTATTAGGCCTAAGTTAAGTGAACAGTAGTTTAACTTTTAGTAGTTACTAGATCTCCAAGGACTTTACCAATAATAAAATAAATCAAAAATGATTCCAATAAATACAACTATTGTGCAAAAAACACAATCTGAATCAAAACGTATACATTAAATAACCACAAATAACAGCAGCTGTGAGCGTGTGTTCCTGTAAGAGCCCTTGTCCTGCTCTGCTGCTCTGCTTTATCTTTCCCTCTTACTTTCCACCATTGCTGCATGTCGCTTGGTTCATGAAACATCAGTAAAAGCATGTTTTATCCCGCAGAACACCTTGCTGCACCTTCCCAACCAAGACTTCAGCCTCCACCATCCGGACACGGGTAAGCGGAAGAAAATATCATGACATTTCCACTCGTCCCATGGAATGACACAATCTCTGAGGGAGGGGTGATCGTTCACCTCCTTGTCTGTCAAACTAGAAGGGCCTGTCCAAAACAAAAGATTAGCATTCATTCATTCATTTTCTGCCGCTTATCCTCATGAGGGTCGCGGAGGGTGCTGGAGCCTATCCCAGCTGTCTTCAGGCGAGAAGCGGGGTCCACCCTGGACTGGTGGCCAGCCAATCCCAGGGCACATATAGACAAACAACCATTCACACTCACATTCATACCTATGGACAATTTGGAGTGGCTAATTAACCTAGCATGTTTTTGGAATGTGGGAGGAAACCGGAGTACCCGGAGAAAACCCATGCATGCACGGGGAGAACATGCAAACTCCACACAGAGAAGACTGAGGGTGGAATTGAACTCGGGTCTCCTAGCTGTGAGGCCTGCAGACTCTCAGCTTTCATTCAAATTGGATGAAGGGTTTAGGAGTTTCAGCTCTTTAACACGGGCCACCCTCTTTTTAAAGGGACCAAAAGTAATTGGACCACTGACCAAAAGGCTATTTCATGGCAGGCTTGGCCAATTCCTTCATGATATCAATATAAATGAAGTAGATATAAGGCGAGGAATTGATCTGAGGTGTGCAGTTTGCATTCGGAAGATTTTGCTGTGACGACAACATGCAGTCAAAGGAGCTCTCCGTCCAGGTGAACCAAGCCATCCTTAGGCTGGGAGAACAGAAAAAAAGCCATCAGAGAAATGGCTACAATATTAGGAGTGGTAAAATGTACACTTTGGTACATCCTGAGAAAGAAATCAGGCACTGGTCAACTCAGCAACGCAAAAAGACCTGGACGTCCACGGAAGACAATGCTGGTAGATGATAGCAGAATAATTTCCGTGGTGAAGAGACACCCCTTCACAACAGCCAGTGACGTGAACCCCACTCTCCAGGAGGTCGGAATATCAATACCTAAGTCTACCTTCTTAGTGAAGACTGCACTAGTAAATACAGATGGTTCACTGCAAGTACAGGCCACTCGTAATTCTGAAGAATAGAACGGCTAGATTGGACATTGCTGAGAAAGATCTAAAAAAGCCAGAATGTTTCTGAAAGAACATTCTTTGGACAGATGAAACCAAGATCAACCTCTACCAGAATGATGGCAAGAAAGCACACTCCATCCTGGGTAAAATACAGGGGAGGCAGTGTGATGGCTTGGGCCTGCATGGCTGCCAGTGGCACTGGGTCACTCGTGTTTATTGATAATGTAACACAGGACAGAAGCAGCCAGGAGTTCAAGGGTCCGAGGAGTCATTGCCAGCAAAGAGGGTACCGGCATGCCGGAGGACGGCCAACCCCCAAGACCACCCGTGTCGGGCACTGGGGGCCAAACACCAGCGGGCCCAGAGGTGCCCCCGCCAGCCATCCACGTTTGGCCTGATCTGAACTTCTTGACAGGTGACATCAAATATGAACAACAATGTACAGCATAAACAGTCAATTGCTCAAATAATTTCAATAATTCAGAAAAAATAATAATAATTTACAGTTTTGCGTGTGCGTGTGGGCAGGTAGAGGGGCTTATTTGGTATTACTATGTTGCCCACTCTGACATACTGGCTTCTATCTGGGAGGAAGTCAAGCAGGCCCAGCGGCTCCAACTTACTCCCTCAGTCTTTCACGCACCTCTTTAGTCATCCAAGGGTTCTGGTTGGCCCGTGTGATGATGGTCTTGGTGACTGTAACCTCCTCCATGCACCACTGTATGTAGCCTGTTAATCTTTAACAATTCAAAAAGTAGATAGCACAAACGTTCATTTTAACTGCACAAAACAGCACTAAAATATATAATATAATAAATATGTAATATAATAATATAATAAAAATAGCACTAAAAAATTAGTCTATTTGACCGGACTTTTGAGTGGGGTGGTGGGCCAACTTCACTCAGGTTAAGATCTCGACGACAAGGAAGTAAAAGACTCAAATGGAAAAGACGTGATGCAGCTGAAGTCATAATTAACTAACCCTACTAATAACATAGATTATAGATGATACAAAAATTCAACAATATTAATCAATACAGTTATTTCATGAAACGGTATGATTTAATCAACATACATAAATTACTAGTGAATTGTGAAATTTAATCAATTATTTTTACTCCAGTATTTATCCATATTTACAGTATGTCTTGATTTACTTATCCATTTCCCAGCGTATATATTTTCTATGTACTATTTGATTTTTTAAAGTTTTTAAGCCAAACAAGTCTATGTTGTGACTTAAAAAATTTTAATGTCATTTTTTCTTCACACAATAAGAATCGCGTTTTTGTTTTTTTAATCCGACAAGTAAAGGCTGGGAAAGGAAGTGACATACATTTGCTATGTTATACGCGATTGTCAATAAAGTTTCCCTTTTCAAAGCAGCCAAGATGGCGGAGTACGACCTGACAACCAAGATAGCACATTTTCTCGACCGGCATTTGGTTTTCCCCTTGTTGGAATTTCTTTCCGTAAAAGAGGTGCCTCTGTTTCCATGTCGGATGTGACTTAATTATAGCGAAGCTGTTTTATTTGGTCATTTCATTCGGGGAAATGAGTTCATACGCCGGTCAGCCACTGCCTGTTAGCTTCCAGTCACGTTGGCTAGTTAGCTGGCCTAGTTGAGGCTAAATTTTATAATTGTAAATAATCGCTCCCGTTTTGTTCTTCTTGTTTATTTGCATGCCTTACTATAGTTTGCAATAAGAACAGCAAGTAGTCTGACTTAAATGTGTTGTCAACTTATTTATGGGTATTTGTTAGCCTAGCTAGCTATACATTAGCATTGGGTGTTTGTGATTTAGAGGAACCGGCAAAACCATGTGTCTTTCGTGCAAACAGATCTACAATGAAAAGGAACTTCTCCAAGGGAAGTTGGATCTTCTCAGCGACACGAACATGGTGGACTTTGCCATGGATGTGTACACAAATCTTTATCCTGACAAGGATATCCCACATTGTAAGTAGACTAGCCAAGCAGAGCGTGATGTAGCATATGTTGCATGCAAAAATAAAAAAATATTTTATTTTATTAAAGGACGTGTCTCCAGTTGAGCAATTTTGCAACTGGTTGTAGATTCTAAAAACATTTTCACTTGGTTGATTGGTTTATCCAACCCAAGTACACACTAATGTCTTAGAAATAACTTTTCACACCCTATGTGTGCTATTCTTACTAACTGATGTCCCTGACAGCTTTGAGAGAGAAGAGGACCACCGTGGTGACTCAGCTGAAGCAGCTCCAATCAGAAACAGAGCGTATTGTCAAGATGTTTGAGGACCCGGAGACAACACGGCAGATGCAGTCCACCAGGTCGGCATTCTTCTTACAAAAATACAACAATGTTGCAGTCGTAGCTAAAATTGTCTTTTATCACCTGACAGAGATGGGAGGATGCTCTTCGAGTACCTATCTGACAAACACAATGTGAGTATTGAAATCTCATCATTGACTCCCTCTGCTAACTGCTTTTAATATCTCAAAGCAGGCGGAAACAGTCACTCTGTTTCCATAACAATTAACTGCCTGCAGAGGACATCACTCACTCACGATGTACAATTGAACATACAAGGATCTCCATTTACAGGCACTTTACTGCATTTTTGTCAGAGAATATTTGTATTTATCATACAAGAGATATATGAATAGCGAGTCATGTGATTTATGATGTATGTATTGTTCAGGGGAGTCAAATTCAACTATTCACTTTTTTTTTTTTACATTAGTCTAATTTTTAATCTTGAACTTTACTGTTGCTGCATGCCAATTGCCTTTTTATAAAATCCACTTCCATGCATTGGCTCCTTGGGCTTGACTTGTCGGGGTTGGGGACACAATGGTCCGTCACACTTAAGCCTGGCATGGTAACAATTTTTGCTCGTTGACAACTGTGCTACAAATTGTCTGAAAAATGTTGATAGACCTTTTTTTCATTAATTATATGACAAAGAATGTATGCAATATAGCCGTTATTGAATGGTTGCATTTCTTTTACAATGTAGCAAGCAGCACTGTTCATGAGTGTGCACATTTTTGCGTCTCAGAAAGCTTTGGCTAGCGGGACCAAGGCTGTGTTGCGCCTCCAATTGCATTTGTTTTTCCACAGTTGGGAAAACTGAAAAGGATGCTTGTGTGTCAGGTGTGCTTGTAACATTAAAAACTCCAAGCAGAAGTGACAGGAGAAAGTTCATTTGTGTCTGTGAACACATTTGTGTATTCAGGCATACACTAATCGTGGCCAATTAATGCAAATGCTGCCATCAACTCCAACAAATATGACTTGTCAATCTTTCTATGTTGCGATTCCTCAGTTCCGCCAAGAGTACCTGGACACCCTGTACAGCTACGCCAAGTTCCAGTACGAGTGCGGAAACTACTCTGGGGCAGCGGAGTACCTCTACTTCTTCCGTGTGCTGGTAGGAAAAACAACACAGGACCGATTTTATTAGCTTCAAAATAAATGTCAGCACAGTGGAGCCTCTAACCTTAGACTGTGTTTTATTACACATCTGTATGCACTGACTGTCTGGCTCCGATTTAAGGTTCCGGCCACAGACAGGAACGCCTTGAGCTCTCTGTGGGGTAAACTCGCTTCTGAGATTCTCATGCAGAACTGGGAAGCTGCCATGGAGGATCTGACGCGACTGAGAGAGACCATTGATAACAATGTAAGCAAGCATGTTGGTTCTTCCAGCTTCAACCGGAAGAGTCATTATTGTCCTCCTTTGCAGTCGGTGAGCTCTCCTCTTCAGTCGCTCCAGCAGAGGACGTGGCTCATCCACTGGTCCCTCTTTGTCTTCTTCAACCACCCGAAAGGCCGAGACAACATCATCGAGCTGTTTCTTTACCAGCCCCAGTGAGTGGTCATGGTAAACATCTTTGACATTAAACACCATCGTCCTCCTACAACATCACATCTTGCAGGTACCTGAACGTCATCCAGACAATGTGCCCACACATCCTGCGCTACCTCACCACCGCTGTCATCACCAACAAAGATGTGCGGAAGCGCAGACAAGTGCTCAAGGACTTGGTGAAGGTCATTCAGCAGGTAAGGTGGAGGATGCCTTTGAACGAGTGCGGCACATCCCCGCCTGCTATTAAACACGTCTTGTGTGTAGGAGTCATACACGTACAAGGACCCCATCACTGAATTCGTGGAGTGTCTCTACGTCAACTTCGACTTTGACAGTGCCCAGAAGAAGCTGAGGGAGTGCGAGTCGGTAAGGACCGGTTTTCTGTCCGTCAGCCGTGAACGGACCTCCTTTGCTGTGTGAAGTCCCGCCCCTTTCATTTCCCCCGTGTTTAACTTTTACTCCGCCTCAGTGAATCCATGTCTGACCGCTTCAGCTGTCAGCTTCGAGTGTGTGCTGTCACACTTGGGGGCTCACATCACATTGCTTAGCCTTTTAGCCGCTTCGTGTCAACGAGTCCGCCTCGCTTATCCTGTCCGAAAACAGCACGGCAGATTGTCAGTTGTCAGGGTTCATTTTTCTTTTTTTGTGCCTGAAGTGATGAAGATGGGTCAGTGCAGATGTGGTCGCTATGATGGGTGTAACGATTTGTTTTAATAACGATTTCATGATTCACAGTTGCCAATATGGTTCAAGGATGATGGTTTATTTAGAACGATGCCACCTGAAACCATTCTGTAACTTTAAATTGATTGTCACTTTTTAGCCTAAAATTCAACCAGTCTGACTTTGAAATACCTGGATACCTGACAGTGCAGGTAAAATTTCCTGGATTCCTGTCGTTTTTGTAATGTGGCGGAAAATGTGGCTAAACAACAATGTGTATCCGTTGGAACGCTGCACTTGCATATCACAAAAAGAGTACCCCCTGATGGGCCGTTGACGATGTGCGGCAACAATGAAATCTCAGTGCTTGCTGGTGTGGCTGATGGATAAAAGCGCCATGCGGTAAGCTGCACACACCTTTCCCAATTGCCACCTGTGGTATTTGAAGCCGCTATCTTGTCTAGGTTGTGTGGAACCTTTTTTTGGGGTCCTGTCTAAGCATTGGTGCAAATGGTATTATTGTTCTAAATGCTCTTACATGATAAACAGATTTGAAAGCAAAAAAGAAAGCAAAGCAGAGACAGATAGTTCAAGGACATCAAGAGAAAACAGTGTCTAAAGGAATGTGATGCTCTATGCAAGCGTGTGTTCTATGTGCATGTAATAGTAACTTGGATAATATGAAGAATAATATGTGCATGTAACAGTAACTTGGATAATATGAAGAATAATATGAAGAATGTGATTACATGATATTAACTTGGATAATATGAAGCAAGCTTATTAAATGTGAGTACATGATATATACAGTTTTATTCCAACACTCTGTCGGGGAGAAGTGTAAGCTACAGCTTCCCTGTTATATGGAGTATTATCTGGCTTTATTTGATGTTTTGTTGTTATGCACATTTGGAGCGGCTGGACCGGAGCAGGAGGGGACAGAAAAGAAGAAGAAAGAAAAGACGGGAGTGTGGGGAAGAGGGGTGACAAAAAGAACAACAATGCAATGGCATTAACAGAACAAGAAAAAAAACTGGACTACATCAGCAAATGTCTATGCTGGTTATAAACCATCATAATGGACAGGACAAAGTAATGGTAATGGTTTTATTTCATTTGAACATGCATCAGATTACAATTGAGTGCATCACATAATGTCTCTTCTTCTGGTCTTAGTCACGAATCATGCCTTCATGTGAAGAAGCTCTACTCAAGCAAGACACAAGAAGGCCAAACACGCCACTTGACGGTTTTGGGTTGCTATAAAAACACAAACGTTTAGGACTAAGATATGCTGACAGTGCAGAAACACTCCCAATTTAACACACACTTGATCCCGAAGGCAGCTTAATGACTTAAGAACAGCTCATAGGAGGCGTTTAGGGCTGCAGCTATCGAACATTTGTCATCCAGTGTTGTACTGACATTTTTGGCGATTAATCAGACTATTCATTGCGTTGATTTGGTTAAAGAGCAATAATTAATTCAAAAGAATGAATTAAACAATTTTATAACATTTAAATAATGAACCAGGGTTTAATTTGTTTATTTCTTAATTTGACTTTGGGCATAGTGTAACTGGTGATTATTTTTAGGGCTATGTACACTATTTACAATTTGACTGTTCTTCAGGGAGTCTAACTAGTGTGAATGAAGCAGGCCAACAAAAAATACATTGAAATGAAATCATGATATGTGTTTTGGAAAAAGGGCTCAGTGGAACGAAATGTGACAAAACAACCAGCCAATAAAGCAATGAATGAATGTTTTGTAACATGACTGCAAGGATGTTTGTCTGAGATAACGGCTGTGTGTTCCTCTTAGGTTCTCGTCAATGACTTCTTCTTGGTGGCGTGTCTTGAGGACTTCATCGAGAACGCTCGAATCTTCATCTTTGAGACCTTTTGCCGAATCCATCAGTGCATCAGCATTAGGTGCTTGTCACACCACGCGTATTTAAGCATGGATTTTCCTGAACTCACCAGTCGTCTTCTCCACTCAGCATGCTGGCCGACAAGCTCAACATGACGCCCGAGGAGGCCGAGCGGTGGATCGTCAACCTCATCCGCAACGCCAGGCTCGACGCCAAGATCGACTCCAAGCTGGTGAGCGCACATGGCTGACGCAGACTCAAAATGCCGTCTGTTTTTTTTTTTTTGCTTATTGACCACTTCTGTTGTCTGTCCTCCACAGGGTCATGTGGTGATGGGCAACAACGCCGTGTCGCCCTACCAGCAGGTCATCGAGAAGACCAAGAGCTTGTCCTTCCGCAGCCAGATGTTGGCCATGAACATCGAGAAGAAGGTGGCTCACAGCAACAGGAATGAGGTACACCGTTTTTAGTTGATATTTTTATTGGTGTGTATATTATATTTTATGACTTCCCCCTATTGTCACCTTTACACTCCTAATGGCCAACACGGTAGACATAATAAGAGAAAATAAGCCTCGTGCTCGGCGGTGCTGCAATAAATGTATTGGATGAGTGGATGGGAAGTGACGTCAGGGTTCCGAGTGGTTTGAACTAGATTACAGCCGCAAAACTAGCCCGTTTCTTGATTATTACGTCATTGTGTCTGTCAAGGGAGAATTCAAGTCTAGTGCTCGTGTAACTAGTGACGCCTAGTGGCCAGTGTATAATACTACATTAGTTTATTTTTAGGCCAAGAATGCACAACATTAGCTTGAATATAGTTTTTTGTCTAGTAGCCAATAGGTAACCACCAAAGGCATTTATTGATTAATTTAGGAAAAATGCAATAGAGGGAGGCCATGATGTTGGACACAACCGTATAACCATATTATATATTGACATGTTAAGCATACTCAAATATTTTGGCAACTAAATTGCCTTTTAACTTGTGGAAGCATGGAACGAGCCATGACTTACTGGTGGTCAGCCATTTTGGGACCATTCCTAGGTTTTCTTTGTTTTCTGGGCCAAGTTCTAATGAGGGCCGTGTTTGATCCGGTGTGTCCACACTTTGGCCACTTTTTCCCATTGAAGACTCGTTCAGCCTTTCCTCTTACTCAATTTTTGTTCCTACTGTCTCGTTTGCACAGACGCCAAACTGGGCTGCTCAAGACTCCGGTTTCTACTAAAGAAAGAGAAATAAAAGTGGCTTTTTGTGGGATGCTGGACTCTGTTCTTCTTCCAGTGGTGGTCCGTGGCTCAAACAGGCGTCACAGGAGTCATGCAAGGTGTCTCCTTTATTATTACCCTTTTCAGGTCAAATGTTATTTTATACCCCACATATTCTGAAAGCAGAAGAAAATGTCAAATCAACATTAAAAGTTTGGCCTCTCCCTACAAGTGTTTTCTTCCTTTAATTCCCTCATTTGTCCACTAGATGGTGCCATCGTGTCAGTTTGCTGTGTGACGTGGTCCACTACGGATTGCGTAATGTGTACTAGTTAAGGAATACGGACTATGGGTACTTGACCTGAATGCAGGTTGGTCCCGTTTCCCCTTCAGTTGGTCATGTTACTGTTTTTCACACCACACCTCCTTCCAATTCCACGTCACTGTTAAACTCGACGTGGAGTTCTCTCAGGTGTGCAAATATTTAAAACTGGTTTGTCAAATGAGTCTCCTGCTTTGTCTGAGGGCAAAGTGCCTCAGGTGCATTTTCAAGTTCTTCTTAGCGGTGTGAGGATTCCCCTCAGATGGCGAGGCTGCTGGCCACGCCCCCTTCTCTCTCGCTCCTTTTCCTTTCCAGTAAAATGCAGCCGACTCGCACGCAGGGCTGACGTGGGCTGACAGCTGGAATCCATCAGTGTGCGGTCGGCCTGCTGGCTGCTACTTCCTGCTCCCGTTGCAGACGCCATCCGGCCCGCTCCGCTCCACAGTGACTGCTCCGTTCCAGAGGGACTTCATCATGGACACGCTGACAGCCTGGGCTGTCACTAACCCGACTGTGGCCCGGCTCCTCTGGATCCTGGTCCTGGTGTTGGCCACCCTGCTGGTGTGGTTCTTCTCCTTCTGCTGCTACACATGGAACCAGAGCTCCTCCTCGGCCTCCATGGAGCGCTACCTGGCAGGTAGGCGGACCCTCGTTTCCTTCCCCCGCCCTCCTTTGTGATTGGCCTGCACACGGTCTACTTCCTGTTTCCACTCTGACTCACTCTTGCTCTCCCGTGTTCGTTCTTGGGTTGTCTCAATTGTCACTGCATGCTTCCTCTCCAAGACTTCTGCAACCGCACCGGCTCTGCTGCCACTTAGTGGCTGGAAATATTTGGGTTGGCCACACAAAGGCTCTCTTTCACACACATAATTACAGTACTGACGTTTACACCCAGAAAGTCCAACTATACACTGGCGTCATGCTTCAATGCAAACATTCCAACAATCATGCTTTCTTTCCACGCAGTGATGGTGAAGCGCCCTGGAACCAAAGCTCCCACTCAGGTGAGCAAACCTGCTCCTAATTGCATCAATTTACGGTACCGTACATGCCTGCAATGAACTGTCATGGAATTCTCTCTTTGACCTGTAGGGGTCCTCATTCGCTTTCACTTGGGGCCCATATGCTGGCCCAATGACGTCACTGTCACGCCCCTGACTTTTTCCAGAAAAAGCACCTGAAAAATATGCAAATATAACTAAATGGTACTTTTCGCCCAGTTATGGAATAAAAAGAAAAACTAAACAAAATAAAAACACCCCAGACACCCAATAAGGTACACCTATATCCTGAAGTGCAAGGCTCTGGACCACAACCTCCAAAGAACTTGCATTCTTCCTGAGGTGTTTGATCATCTTTCAAAGAAAACTGGCACACCTTTTAGAGCAAGTTTTATATTCTACGTGAACACCATGTAGACCACAACTACTGGGTCTACTGGGCCTACTGGGTCTACTGGGCCTACTGGGTCTACTGGGTGTATTGGCACATGGTATCTGGCCGGGAGTTCTACCAGGATGCCACTGGCGTCGTGGCGTCATTATCAACAATTAAATAATACAATATTTACAAAGCATGAGTTAAATATTTGATATTAAAAACAGTAAGTATATGTAATCATTTTAGGCTTTTCTGGTTATGGGGAGAAGTTGATCAAATATTTATTGATATTATATAGTATTATTATTTGAATTGTATAATACATGCATTATTGCCTGTATCCTGGCTTGGAGGGAATTTTGTGGTATCAAAGTAGTTCAGATAAGAAAAGTATACAATACTCTTGCTAGTATTGAAGATAAACTTCCATAAATGTATGTGTAAACTTACCTGATATGTTTAGTCTGGAGCGACACCTTGTTCCCTCCATGTTTACATGTGTGAGAGAGAAGAAGAACTCGACCAGGATGCGTTCATGGTCTCATACAATGTTGGATTTTTTTAGGTCACTACAAAGACGTTAATTTTCCCCACTTGGGTGTTTAAAAAAATATGCAAGCATTCCAAAGGCAGCCACAACGAAGAGGCTGAAGAGCCGCATGCGGCTCTGGAGCCTTGGGTTGCTGACCCCTGGTGCATGATATGCCTCCCTCGCTTATTAAAGGCATTTTCATTTGTAAAATGGATGCAAATATAGTCTTACTTTGTTGTTGCAGAGGAAGAAAAGGACCAAAGAGAAGCACATGGACATCTTCCTGGAGAAGGAGGTGGTGAAGGATGCAAAGGAGATGAAAAAGGAGGTGGTGAAGGATGCAAAGGAGGTGAAAAAGGAGAAGCAGGTGAAGGATGCAAAGGAGATGAAAAAGGAGGTGGTGAAAGGTGCAAATGAGACTAAGGAGAAGGAGGTGGTGACGGATGCAAAGGAGGTGAAAAAGCAGAAGCTGGTGAAGAATGCGAAGGAGGTGGTGAAAGGTGCAAAGGAGACTAAGAAGGAGAAGGAGGTGGTGACGGATGCAAAGGAGGTGAAAAAGCAGAAGCTGGTGAAGAATGCGAAGGAGGTGGTGAAAGGTGCAAAGGAGACTAAGAAGGAGAAGGAGGTGGTGACGGATGCAAAGGAGGTGAAAAAGGAGAAGGAGGTGATGAAGGATGCAAAGGAGATGAAAAAGGACAAGACGGTGAGGGATGCAAAGGAGATGAAGGTGGTGGTGAAGGATGCAAAGGAGATGAAAAAGGACAAGGTGGTGAAGGATGCAAATGAGATGAAAAAGGAGAAGGAGGTGGTGAAGGATGCAAAGGAGATGAAAAAGGAGAAGGTGGTGGTGAAGGATGCAAAGGAGATGACAAAGGAGAAGGTGGTGGTGAAGGATGCAAAGGAGATGACAAAGGAGAAGGTGTTGAAGGATGCAAAGGAGATGAAAAAGGAGGAGCAACAGAAGAAGGTGAAGGTGGTCCTGGAGCTGAAGGAGGTGGCGTCCAAAGAAGTACACGAGTCCCCGCCCCCCTCTGTGAGGAAGAGGCGGCGGCGACCCCTCAAAGTGGAGAATGTGACCTCACAAAAGGTGAGAGGAACCACAATGTTTGTTTCTCTTGGTCTCCTTTAAGGTCCATTATTATTATTATTATTATTATGATGATGATGATTCTTATCCATTAGGAACTATAGGGCCAGGTGATGCAGACAGTCGGAAAGGTTGAGTAATACCGTTTGGTTCCTGTGGCAAAGCTTTGGATTGCATTTTGGGATGTGAAAAATAAAGCAGCAAACCAGTGAGGAAGATGATATATTTTTGGCCATCCGTGTACATACATGACTTACTGTAAGACTGGTGTACATACATGACTTACTGTAAGACATTATTCAAAAGTCACTTTTACATGTGCCATGTCTTTTGCCCCAAAGGGTTATGATAGATGCTGTATCCATGAAAAATTCCCAATTGTAGATGAAAAGTCATTTTCTCACGGAGGAGCCCCCAAACAAAGCTGGCACGGGGACCGCACGATGGCATGCGGGGCGAAGCAGCACACTGGTCCATTCAGCAGGGAGACACAATAACAAACAGTCATTGTGTCGCTTATTGCCCTTTCATTGCACTCGGAGCTTTATTATTATTATTATTATTATTATTATTATTATTACTCGTTCATATAAAAGCAGCTCTCAAGATGCCACATGGACAAAAGTATATACTAAGTACACAGCTATTATTCCATGACGGGGGGGGGTCATTATTTTCCTGGTTTTGACATTCAGTTTGGTCATCAAAGGGGGCGGGACCAGAGAAATAGAAGCTTTGGAAGCAACTGCAGATATTTCATGATGGAAAACCAATTCATACATTTATGTTTTACAATTATCTATAAATTATAGATTTTATGGGCTGTAGAATCATACTTAATATTTTATAATTAATATTGAATAATATGAATATATTTTGTAGAATTCTTTAAATCATATATTTTATGGCAGGTTTAGAAGGTACTTCAGACATTAAATATAAAAAAATGTTTCATTATAGATTCCAAGAACATTTTAATGATAATAATAATGTTTAATAATGCCATACATATATTTTGTAGCATTTTAAAAACATATTTTATGGTAGATTTGGAAGGTACATTGAATATTTCAAACATGTTTAACATATATTTAATAATATTGAACCTTTATTTTAAATATATTTTTAATAATAATGTTTTATTTGTGTAGCGCTTTTCAAAATACTCAAATACGCTTTAGTGAATAAAAATAGAGTCCAGTTGACTTTTAGAACATTTAACGATATGAAAAATATTTCATATATATGATATATTTTCAGTTCTTAATAAATTATATATGTATATCCTTTCTGATTAAAGTTTAGAAGGTACTTCAGACATTTAATAAAATGTCAAAAAATACGAAATATTACAAAATTATCACAACATAAATCATGTTGATTATGAATATACAATAAATACTCCAATATAAATAGATATTTGCCTACAAATACATTATATTTGAACACTATGATCAATAAAGTTTTACAATTTAGTCCATGTATGTTGTGGAAGATGCTACTTTTCCTGGTGTGGTCACGTGCTCAGTGCCCCACATTGGTATAGTACGTATGTATGTAGTGTATAGTAGGTGCTGTACCTTTAACACTGGTATAGTATATACTATGTAGTGTATAGTAGGTGCTGTACCTTTAACACTGGTATAGTATATACTATGTAGTGTATAGTAGGTGCTGTACCTTTAAGACATCGTCGTGTGTATATATATATATATATATATATATATGAATATATATGGAGCGACACAAATAGTATGGTGCAGTATGGTGTACTCGCTTAAGCCCCCCCCCCCCATCCCAGTAGCAGCAGCCAGGACGCAGGCGCGCCTCTCCCGCTGCAGAGAGAGGAGGATGAAGGCGATTTAAATAGGACGCTTGCTTTTGATTGAAATCTAAAGAAGCTCTGTCATCGTACGGGACCATCTCAGAACCAGAACTTGCTGCGGACCTTTTCTGGCGTGAGTACCGTAATGATGAGATCGGCAAGTTTCATGTTCGCCGGTCCTGCGGATGACGGCGGGGCGGGGGGGTGTTTGCATCAGAAGCCGGGCAGAGAGGGAGCAGGTGCAGCCTGTAGGTCTCTCCTTCCTGGGCTACACCTCTATTCCTGGGCTACACCTCTATTCCTGGGGTACACCTCTATTCCTGGGGTACACCTCTATTTACGTATATACCTCTATTCCTGGGGTACACCTCTATTCCTGGGGTACACCTCTATTTACGTATATACCTCTATTCCTGGGGTACACCTCTATTTGTGGTCCTGGGATCAGCTCGATCACTGCGGTCATGCTGTGACAAAAAGTAAAGGGGGGGGGGATGAGTAGAGCTCTTAACTTGCTCTCCTGGCACCTGCTGAGGGTTTGAGCTTGTGGTGTGGTCGGCCTCCATCCTTAGAAGATGGATTTGTGTCATCCATTGTCTTCAAATCCTTTATGAAACACGTACATAGTAAAAAGATTGAAGAATATATTGTTTAGTGTCACATGCCTGTACCAGTATGACAATTCTAATGAGGGTTAAGGTGATATAAGTGAAACAAATTATATGATGACTTGTATGATACCAATTTGACATAACCAGGAGTTTTTCCTCTTTCCCAATGACCATTCCGAAAACAATTGTATCCATGGAAAGAAATATTCCAATCTCTTGTCTAAATGCGCCGCTATAATCAAACAGAATAGTTAAGGAGGCATGCCCAGTAAAACGTAAACATCAACATCACGTGATCAAATAAAACTGAAGAAAATCCTCTCTGATCTTCTCAACCTGTCCAAGTGCTAGCTGGCATACGCCCAAAAGAACTTGACAAAAAGTTTCATTGAACTCGCCCGAGCCAGTCTAGTGACCAATCATATGAAATGTAGCCTTATAGCCAATCAGAAGGGCTGAAAAGGAATATGGCGATCTGGAAAAGCAGGTGGTGACTGAAACGCCACAAGCTCATCAACATGGCGTCAACATCAACGTGGGTACTGCAGGATGAGGCCAAGGAAATGGAACTAACGCTAAGATGTTCGCTCGGCATGTTGACGTTAATTCGGCACCACAGCGAGCCACTATGCGCCACCATGCGCCAGTCACATCATCTTTGGCGCCAACTGGCACCTGCCCAGTGAACTCCTAGCATCATTGGCGCAACTTGGCTCGTGCCGTTACATTCCAGTGGATTCCAATTGTTTGGTTCCACTTGGTAGACACTTGGTAGACGAACATTTTAAGCATTTTGAAATTTTCTTGCCACCAAACTCAATTTTTTGATTGGCTGGAGAGTCAGTTCACCGTTCATTTTGCAGGGCGGGACTATCTGCGTGCTTGCCTGTCTTATCCTATCGTCACCTCGTTCTGTGGGTGGGTGGGGTTAGCTGACTGAAAGACCGAGAGATTGACGGACACGGTCGGTGACCTCGTTCAGTCCGTTCACAAAAAAGAACTAGTTCTTTTGACCTGTTCGTTCATGACCGACACCTCTAGTCATCACGTGTTGTTGCGCTCTTGAGTCGGAACCAACGTGAACATGAGTAAACGGACTGACTCGACACGGCTGACCGGGTCTATGCACAGGGGGAGATCACAGGCTAACCACCAATTGACCCAAATGAACGGATCTTTTTACTGAATGAAGCAGAATGATCGGGTTCACTGAAATGAAGGGTTTTGCCCACCGCTACTCGGCGCCACAGCAAAGTGCATTGGCGTGAACTGGCACTAACTGGCGCCGGCCCAGTCAACTCCTAGCATAAGGGGCGGCACAAAGTGACCTGGAATTAAGAAAACACCATATAAGATCTGAATAACATGGTTTTGGAGTGATACTACAGTAGTTGTTTATCAGAGCCATCCATGTAAATATAGTGGAGTAGATATCTACAGTGCTTAGCAGCAGACGTCCTGTGGGGATATTTCTGATTTTTTTTCATACTCCCGGCTGGCTCTCATCCAATCAGAGAGTCTGTGATGGTGCAGCCAGCGCCCAGTGGGGGGGGGCATGCTTTGTACCGGATGGTGACTCAGCAGAGTACGTCCTTCACGTGCACACTCCTGCACTGACAAGCTGCAGAGAGACAGTGATACTATACTATACTATACTATACTATACTGTATTAGGTATGTTTATTTACTCACTCAAAGTTTCCAACAACATGCATGTGATGTCTGTCTGCATGCAGGCCATGGAGGAAGTCCAGGAGAAGCTCAAGAGAAGACCTCTGGTACGGGCGGCATCCGAGGAGAGCGCGGGTGACCTGAGCTCGGCGGGAGGTTCGCCATCTCTGGGGGACACGCTGCCGTGGAACCTGCCCAAACATCACCGCATCAAGCGCTCCAAGTCCGCCTCGGGGGATGTGCTTGACCCGGCCGAGCGGGCTGTCATCCGCATCGCAGGTATTGAACGGGGGGATGGCTCTGTCCCGTGTTTGGTCACCATTCAGCCATGTTTTGGTCACACTTGGTCGCGTTCCGGCCGCGTTTCCTTGTATTTTGGTCACGTTTGGTCAGGATTTGACCGTATTTCAGTCGTTTTATCACAAATCGTTAAGTTCAGTCACGAGTAGTCACGATTAGTCATGACCGTCTTACAGTCATGGCCACTCATGTATAGACAAGATTCGGTTGTGTTTTAGTCATTTTTGGTCAGGATTATTCATGATTCTGTTGTGTTTCGGTCAAGTTCCGTCATATTTGGTCATGATTTGATCGTGTTTCAGTTGTTTTTATCATGAATCGTCACGATTAGTCAGGATTCCCTCGTCTTCGTCTTTCAGTCATGTTCAGTCATGTATAGTCATGATTTGGTTGTGTTTTAGTCATTTTTGGTTAGGATTATTCATGATTCTGTTGGGTTTCAGTCAGGTTCTGTCATATTTTGTCATAATTTGGCCATGCTTTTTTGGTGGTTTGGTCACGCTCAGACACGTTTGGTCATGTTTGAGTCACGCTCAGACGCGTTTGGTCATGTTTGAGTCACGCTCAGACACTTTTGGTCATGTTTTAGTCACGCTCAGACACGTTTGGTCACGTTTGAGTCACGCTCAGACACTTTTGGTCATGTTTTAGTCACGCTCAGACGCGTTTGGTCATGTTTGAGTCACGCTCAGACGCGTTTGGTCATGTTTGAGTCACGCTCAGACGCGTTTGGTCATGTTTGAGTCACGCTCAGACACGTTTGGTCATGTTTGAGTCACGCTCAGACACGTTTGGTCATGTTTGAGTCACGCTCAGACACGTCTGGTCATGTTTGAGTCGCGCTCAGACACGTTTGGTCATGTTTGAGTCACGCTCAGACACGTCTGGTCACGTTTGAGTCACGCTCAGACACGTTTGAGTCACGCTCAGACACTTTTGGTCATGTTTGAGTCACGCTCAGACACGTTTGGTCATGTTTGAGTCACGCTCAGACACGTTTGGTCATGTTTGAGTCACGCTCAGACACGTCTGGTCATGTTTGAGTCACGCTCAGACACGTTTGGTCACGTTTGAGTCACGCTCAGACACGTTTGGTCACGTTTGAGTCACGCTCAGACACGTTTGGTCACGTTTGAGTCACGCTCAGACACGTTTGAGTCACGCTCAGACACGTTTGAGTCACGCTCAGACACGTTTGAGTCACGCTCAGACACGTTTGAGTCACGCTCAGACACGTTTGAGTCACGCTCAGACACGTTTGAGTCACGCTCAGACACGTTTGGTCACGTTTGAGTCACGCTCAGACACTTTTGGTCACGTTTGAGTCACGCTCAGACACGTTTGGTCACGTTTGAGTCACGCTCAGACACTTTTGGTCACGTTTGAGTCACGCTCAGACACGTTTGGTCACGTTTGAGTCACGCTCAGACACGTTTGGTCACGTTTGAGTCACGCTCAGACACGTTTGGTCATGTTTGAGTCACGCTCAGACACGTCTGGTCATGTTTGAGTCACGCTCAGACACGTTTGGCCACGATTTGGTTCCGATTGGTCATGTTCGGTCACGATTTGGTTCCGATTGGTCATGTTCGGTCACGATTGGTTGGGATTCAATTGTGTTATGTTTGTGTTTGGGCCATCTTCATCATGTTTGGTCACATTCGGTCATGAGTCAGACAGGTTTTGATCATGTACACACTTTTGGTCATGATTTTGTTTGGCTTTTGTCACGTACAGTATGGACACCATTTTGTAGATTTTTGTTGTGCTTTTGTCACATTCGGTCATGATTCAGTCATGTTTTGTCACTTTCGGTTACGCTCGATCACGTTCAGTCACATTCGGTCATGATTGGTCATGATTTGGCCTTAGTCAGGTTTCTGTGGTGTTCAGTCACGTTTGGTCATGTTTTAGTCATATTGGGTCATGTTGGGTCTTGATTTGGTTGGGTGTTGGTGACAGTTGGACATGACTTAGTCACGTGTGATCATGATTCGGACATATTTTGGTTGTGTTCAGACACCTTGAGCCATGTTTGTTTGTGTTTGCTCATCATTCGGACGTGTTTGGCTAATCTTCAGTCATGCTCTTTCAGGTTTGCTAATGTTTGGGTTGTGTAACCAATGAGGTGTCCGTCAGTGCTTCAATGCTTGCGCATAGATCCATTTACAAGTGGCCGTGTGGTATGAAACAAGACTCCCCACCCCTCAACCTCGAATCCCCCACTGCCTCAGATATTGATCAGTCAGGGTGGGGTACTGCAGTATTGTGATGCCACACAGGACATGTGATAGCTGATCTACTGGTGGGTGAGGAGTTTTGAAGACCCCATGTGACATCATAGGATGGCCCTGCCACTGTATCTCAGCACTCATGACTTATCAAGCCTTTTGAGAGGCTGGCAGAAGAACACAGCACCCCCTTAGAGGCCCCCATCTTGTACCAAATGACTTTAATGATGTTCTTATGAGCAGTGGTTTGCTCCTTTGAAGGCTTCACTACGCATCATGAAAAAATCCATGACACGTCCTGGGTTCCAAGTGTGTGCTGAACTTCAAAATAATGTACAGTATCCGTCATTGTACATCTAATGACTCACTATACGGTCGTGTCGAGGGGAGTTTACACTGGAGTGCCCAGCATGCCTTTTGGGCACTTGGTAAATTGCAAATAAATTGTGAGAGAATGGTCAGGTGGTCCAAATGAAATCTTGGCGGTTTGTGGTTTGCCCTCATCAGAAGGCGCTTAACCTTTTTATCGTCTGTTTGTCTGTCAGGCTTATGCAGGTCTGCGCCTTTAAGAGGAGGGTCTGACATGATACTGTGTGTGTGTGTGTGTGTTACTGGGGGGCATAGGCGGGGGCGTTGAAGGGACTTGGTGGGCACAGACGGTCAGGCCAGGCCATCGCCACCAACTGGCACTTGAATTTCCTCATTTCCGTTTATGTGTGCAAAGATGAGTGACAGCGAGGTGGTGGCAAGCGTGATGGAAAGCATGCGTCCCCTGGAGGAGTGTGCCAAGCCGCCCGTGCTGACCCCAGGTCAGCGTCTGCCGGAGGAGCAGGACTACATGCAAGCCTATGAGAACGTGAGGGAGAAGTATAAAGGTACGGTACACATTTGTCACGTGATTTAACTGGTGTACATGGAGGAGGAAGTGGAATACTTTCACAATAAAGCGCACCAACTACCTTTTTTTTAAAAGGGGGTGTGTCTGTGTCATAAGTGTGATTTCATAAGGGAAGGAACGTTTGTGGAAAAACAAACAAAACTCTTGAGACAAGCCTCCAACATCTAGACTCTTTCCCACGCCCCCCCCCCCCCCCCCCCCTTCATGGTCGCCGCTATTTCTGCTGTGTTATCACTGTAGATGTTTGGCCCACATTGAACGCAATCCAAACATTGGTTGCTGTATTTTGAAGTACTTCCTGTACTTCAACGCCACCACCGACTTAGTCAGCTGTCTTTCCGTAAGTTACAGCAGGAATGGTAATTGGAATGCTAAGCGACATTCACAGACGGTCCCGTTATAAAGTGCTTATGAGCAAAGGGGAACAGGTAGCGCCAAACCTCCAATATATTCAAATATGCTTCAAATTCTTTTGTGGCGGGCTGCAAATGTTTAGTTCCACTTGCCACAAGTATATTTAATTCCAGCAAGCTGATCCATTCCAGCAAATCAAAGGATCCTCTGTGAAGTAAACATCTAAAAACATCCTGGCAGGACATGTGCCACACCCACATCTTAGACCCCCAAAATACACACTTGGAGAGAAGCAAGCTCCAGCTTAGTGTGTGTGTGTGTGTGTGTGTGTGTGTGTGTGTGTGTGCAAATGCCAGCACAGTTCACGTCTGAAGCGGCAATGTGATGAGTTTGTTTTGGGAATGGCTGTCAAAGCCTGCATTGCACCCCCCCCCCCCTCCCCCCAGTGCCGTGACTCCCTGCGTTGCCTGGGATCACTTTCATAGAACTCCAAAATAGTAATCACACACACACACAGTTGTGAGTGGAGATAATAACCAGGTGTGTCATGTGACTATGGTGTCTGCGTCCACTGGGGTGATGGCCACCCTCTGGTGACAGAGGTCAGACTCGTAAATTACCTCCGCATATGTTGGCACCAACGTGGCATCCCGCAGCGGGACAGAAGAAGCTTCTCGATCCTGTGAGACTTCACAGTAGCTTGAGACCTTTGTAGCGTCCAACCGCACTGGGAACCGAATAATGGACTCCTCAACAATTATTTCTAAGATGAAGAATTAAGATTGGAGGTCATGTTCCAGCTACGTTCCTTCACATTTGCTCATTTGGTCACGTTTTGGTCATGTTCAGACACGTTTGGTCATGGTTGGTCGTGATTCCGTCATGTTTTGGTTGCGTTCAGACACGGTTGGTCGTGATTCGGTCATGTTTTGGTTGCGTTCAGACACGGTTGGTTGTGATTCCGTCATGTTTTGGTTGCGTTCAGCCATGTTTCCGTCACTTGTGGTTATCATTTGTTGTGTTTCGGTCATATTCAGACACGTTTGGTCATGGTTGGTCGTGATTCGGTCATGTTTTGGTTGCTTTCAGACACGGTTGGTCGTGATTCGGTCATGTTTTGGTTGCGTTCAGCCATGTTTCCGTCACTTGTGGTTATCATTTGTTGTGTTTCGGTCATATTCAGACACGTTTGGTCATGGTTGGTCGTGATTCGGTCATGTTTTGGTTGCGTTCAGACACGGTTGGTCGTGATTCCGTCATGTTTTGGTTGCGTTCAGACACGGTTGGTCGTGATTCGGTCATGTTTTGGTTGCGTTCAGCCACGTTTCCGTCACTTGTGGTTATCATTTGTTGTGTTTCAGTCATGTTCAGTCACGTTTGGTCATGGTTGGTCGTGATTCCGTCATGTTTTGGTTGCGTTCAGACACGGTTGGTCGTGATTCCGTCATGTTTTGGTTGCGTTCAGCCATGTTTCCGTCACTTGTGGTTATCATTTGTTGTGTTTCAGTCATGTTCAGTCACGTTTGGTCATGGTTGGTCGTGATTCGGTCATGTTTTGGTTGCGTTCAGCCACGTTTCCGTCACTTGTGGTTATCATTTGTTGTGTTTCAGTCATGTTCAGTCACGTTTGGTCATGGTTGGTCGTGATTCCGTCATGTTTTGGTTGCGTTCAGACACGGTTGGTCGTGATTCCGTCATGTTTTGGTTGCGTTCAGCCATGTTTCCGTCACTTGTGGTTATCATTTGTTGTGTTTCAGTCATGTTCAGTCACGTTTGGTCATGGTTGGTCGTGATTCCGTCATGTTTTGGTTGCGTTCAGACACAGTTGGTCGTGATTCGGTCATGTTTTGGTTGCGTTCAGACACGGTTGGTCGTGATTCCGTCATGTTTTGGTTGCGTTCAGCCATGTTTCCGTCACTTGTGGTTATCATTTGTTGTGTTTCAGTCATGTTCAGTCACGTTTGGTCATGGTTGGTCGTGATTCGGTCATGTTTTGGTTGCGTTCAGACACGGTTGGTCGTGATTCGGTCATGTTTTGGTTGCGTTCAGACACGGTTGGTCGTGATTCCGTCATGTTTTGGTTGCGTTCAGCCATGTTTCCGTCACTTGTGGTTATCATTTGTTGTGTTTCAGTCATGTTCAGTCACGTTTGGTCATGGTTGGTCGTGATTCGGTCATGTTTTGGTTGCGTTCAGACACGGTTGGTCGTGATTCCGTCATGTTTTGGTTGCGTTCAGCCATGTTTCCGTCACTTGTGGTTATCATTTGTTGTGTTTCAGTCATGTTCAGACACGTTTGGTCATGGTTGGTCGTGATTCGGTCATGTTTTGGTTGCGTTCAGCCATGTTTCCGTCACTTGTGGTTATCATTTGTTGTGTTTCGGTCATATTCAGACACGTTTGGTCATGGTTGGTCGTGATTCGGTCATGTTTTGGTTGCGTTCAGCCATGTTTCCGTCACTTGTGGTTATCATTTGTTGTGTTTCAGTCATATTCAGACACGTTTGGTCATGGTTGGTCGTGATTCGGTCATGTTTTGGTTGCGTTCAGACACGGTTGGTCGTGATTCTGTCATGTACAGACATTCTCATGTTTGGTCCTGTTGGTGATGATTGGGTCTGCTTTCAGTCATGTTTGTCTTGTTTCCGTCCCATTGGTCGCATTCAGTAATGTCTGGTCACGCTTGGTCGTGTTTTATTGTCTTTTGTTCGTTCGGACATGTTTGGGCGATGCTCAGACACGTTTGGTTGTGGCTTGGTCGTGTTTGGTCACATTTGATGATAATTTGTTTAGGTTGTTTTGTTTATGATTTGATAATGTTTCTGCTGTGTTTTGGGCATGTTTGGTCAAAATTCATATCTGTCATGTGTGGTCATGACTGGAAGCAATCAATTATTACGGAAGCGAAGATTGAGGGACAGTTTGGGACTGGTGTCTCAATACCTCTGTCCCCCAAAAACAACTGTATTTTGATTTGTGACACCAGGATGTAATCGGCGTGTCCTTTTGGGGCTGTAATTGATCTGGGATATGAGTACCAGCGGGGGAAGGGGGAGGACTAGTGTCTTCCTCCAATCTGAACACAGAGCGTTAGCAACAGCTGACATGAATTATGCAATCTTGCGCCTAAAAACAGAAAGTTCCCAAGAGCTTTGAGTCGTGCTTCACCTTCCTGCGGATTGGAGTGGAAGCCCTGAAAGGTCAAATGACTTATTGGAAGTCTATTTCGGGGGTAATTCTATTATCACATACTATGCAGGGCTGGAGCAGAACTGTACGGGCTCGTGATTGTTTTTGCAAAAGCAGATTTTGTTCAAAGTGCAGGTGCTGGTTTTTAAACACTAGACTGCCGGCTTTTCATCCCTCTTGTTGCGAGAACAATGGTGCTAAGACCCGAGGCTCAGGCATGCCACAGCTAGCCCGACTCATGCATGGAATGTCAGCAATGGGACTGTCCAGGTTTTCCGACAGCCCCCCCCCCTCCGCTTTGTCAGCTCATCCCCTTTGCAACTTTCAATGACTCTGATTTAAAGCATCAAGTCATCCACGTGCTCAGACGGTGCCGCACACAAACATCCGCCAGGCCGCATTCACATTGTGTCTAATCTGGATCAAATCCAGATGTCAACTGGTTTGAGTTGACAGCAGCCACTAACCGCATGTACACATTGTTCCATATTCCATTTGGATAAGATTTGACTTTGTATTATTATTATTATGATATATATGCTGAGGTACGCATATAATCAATGCGGAGGTACGTATCCGGAAGTTCTCGGGAGCGTTTGGGATTGTGACCAATCACAGCGGAGTGGCCGTACCACGAGGAGGACTGGGGTGGAGTCAATGAAACGGACCATTTAGCTCTCAATACGAATGCGTATATGGATTGGGACATATGGATCTCCTTAGGGGGCCATCTTCATCCTCCACACGACCGTTTGTGTTTGTGTCACTTAGCAAATCATTACAGGCCCCTCCCATATCTTATGGGACAGTGTAAACTCATTCACATGATTGACAGTCTCACATCTGTCATATCCGTGATTTGGACTCATTGAGTCAAAGACCTGGGTGGAGTTCATCAAAGTAGTCCCTGGTTGTCTGCCAAAATGGCCGGTCCAAACCAAAATGGTTGACTTCCTGTTTGTTTTCAATCACGGGACCTGGAGACTTTTTTTGTGCGTCCTGTCATAGACCAGTGACCACCAGCAGGACCAGTAAAATACGGATCAACAGGTTCACCACAACTTTGATGAAAAGAGAAGCTCAATTCTGTTTCAGCCTGAAAAGTTGATTCACACGCAGTCATGGACTTCACCGTTTGTCGGGTTTGGGTCCAAACTTGTGAAGGTGAACAAGCTCCCAGTGTGGTTGTTGAATTCTGCAGCTCCGTGTGAGGAAAGAAGAGCTTGTCTGCATCCAGGTGACGCTTCTCCTGGTTAGAATCCGTCCACTGGCTTTGCCAGCTTGGTCAAATAGTTGGGGTGTCACTCATTCATTCATTCATTCATTTTCTACCGCTTATCCTCACGAGGGTGGCGGGGGTGCTGGAGCCTATCCCAGCTGGACTGGTGGCCAGCCAATCCCAGGGCACATATAGACAAACAACCATTCACACTCACATTCATACCAACTCCACACAGAGATGGCCGAGGGTGGACACTTGATGGTGATGCTATCATTTCAACCTTTATAGTTGCTCATTAGATGGATGGATGGATGGATGGATAGATAGATAGATAGATAGATGGATATAGATAGACTTTCTTTATTGTCATTGCACAATATGACAGCAGTGAAATTGCCATCATGAGTACTACTTATTAGGGATGGGCCAGATACTTCAATTACAAATTAGCCTAATTGGCAACGACGCACATGAAGGATATTTGTAAGGGTGTCTTTTTTTCATGTCACAAGCAAGTTGGAGCTGCCCGAGAGGGACGAAACAGATAGTGCCAAATTAATTTGTGGCGGTCCAAATTTATTTGCACGCCGCCCCCCCCAAATGAAAGTATGGGAAACATTCATTCATTCATTTTCTACCGCTTTTCCTCACGAGGGTCGCGGGGGTGCTGGAGCCTATCCCAGCTGTCTTGGGGCGTAAGGCGGGGTACACCCTAGACTGGTCGCCAGCCAATCCCAGGGCACATATAGACAAACAACCATTCACACTCACATTCATACCTATGGACAATTTGGAGTGGCTAATTAACCTAGCATGTTTTTGGAATGTGTTAATGTTCTTACAAAGAACACTAAACTCATCACACACCAACTTAACACTCAAAAGGTATAATTATGAAACCAGCTCAGCTCATTCATTTACTACCGCTTTTTCCTCACGAGGGTCACAGGGGTGCTGGAGCCTATCCCAGCTGGACTGGTGGCCAGCCAATCCCAGGGCACATATAGACAAACAACCATTCACACTCACATTCATACCTATGGACAATTTGGAGTGGCCAATTAACCTAGCATGTTTTTGGAATGTGGGAGGAAACCGGAGTACCCGGAGAAAACCCACGCATGCACGGGGAGAACATGCAAACTCCACACAGAGATGGCCGAGGGTGGGATTGAACCCTGGTCTCCTAGCTGTGAGGTCTGCGCGCTAACCTAGACCACCGTGCCGCCCAGTATGGGAAACACTGCATTTTAATTCATGTGGATATTGTTTGTTGCTAAAAAAAAAAATGTTTTTTAAATCCAATTAGTTAAGTCCGATACTTGTTTTTTTTGTTGAAAATCAATATGCCAATATTGTCCAAATCTCAATTTCCGATATCAATATCGGACGATACCGATATGTGTAACATGATTGGGACAAAATCCTGATAGCGATATCCAATTTTAATAGCCACATCTTAACTTCAAATAGAACAAAAAATCCTGACATCTGTGATGCTTCGTGCCGCTTTGTCAGGCACGTGATGTTTTTATGGCGGATAATGCTGAGTCAGCAACAATGAGCATTCAATGTAAAATGTATGCATGTTGAAAAGAAATGAAACATAAGCAGCCCCTCCTTATGGCGCTATCCCAGAATGGAGTCCCATAGAGCAGGTGACCTCTACAATTCCTGTCCTCATTCCCAGTGCAGCATCAGGACGCTGACACGGGACGTTGTCGGGTGGGGCTGGAGGTGGAGAGAGAGGAGGTGTGTGTTTTTTTGTTGTTGCACAATTTCACCAATGTGTGCAAGGCAGGAGGGGGAGGGAAGGAAGCAAACACGAAGCCAGACGAGGGAGAGCGAGAGGCGGGGAGAATACGCTTGCTTGTCCACGGTGGGACTGTTCCATCCTCCACATCCTCCAGCCGGCCTTAGCGAAAGCATCACAGCATGGATCCTTCCAGGTCCATCCAGCATGAGATCAGCTCTCTTAAAGGTACAGTCTCCTATTATCATCATTCTTCTCCTAGACGAGTGGAAGTGGGACTCCGGGCCTGTGGATGTCTTTTTAGTGGCAATGAAAAGCTTTTTGTTCTCTTTTGTGCCCCGCTGAAGGGGCCGTGGGGGGGTTTGGGGTTTGGGGTTTGAGCAAGTCTGAGAGGTTGAGCTGCTGCTGCTGCATGCGGCAAAAGCTGAGCGTCCGCTGCAGCATCGCCGTGGCAACAACAGCCAACCACCCGCCACTCTGGGAGCAGGCGGGATATGGAATATCTGCTCTATTCCCATGTTGGGATGATGCTCTGATCATGTGGACTTTAAAGGGATGTGGGATGTGTTTGGCCAATGGGACATTTGATTAGGTACACTATTTAAACGCAACCCAATGAAAGATAATCACATGAAGTTTAGTATTATTATTATTATTATTATTACACAGGGAAAATACTACACTACTCCAACTGCACCTTTTCACCATTTTCACGACTAACTCGCATAAATGAAAAGACTTGATTTTAGGAATGCGCCGATTCACATTTTCCCACTTTTGGAACCAATCACGATACCCGATATCTGCAATAGCCATGCAGTTCTAGAGATACAAGAGCTCTGTTTGATTTCATGTTTCATGTTTCATGTTTCACCTTAGACCAGGGGTAGACAAACTACAGCCCGGGGGCCACATGCGGCCCACCGAGCGTTTCAAAGTATTTCAACTTTAACATACAAACTGGCAACATGACAAGTCGGATGTCTTATTTAGTAAAAAAAAAAAGTAAACAAAACTATCAAATTAAATGACATAGTTTGATGTCTAAAGTGCTCTTGAAAACATGAGAACAGCTGATAGTATAACAATTTTACAGATCAAATTAGACAAATAATTCAAGGAAAATTATAAGCATAAAATAGTGTGTGTGTTAAATATATGTTCTGCCCCCCCCGGACAATTTTGTCCACAATAGTTGTCCACACCTAGCTTAGACACAAAGGGGCTTCTATATATAAACGCATTACATTTAACAATTTTGTAGTAATTTTTTACTTTGAACATGCTGCCTAAAAATGGTCAAGGAAAGCATATCTCTATCTGACCACAAACTGCTGAGTCAGCATCAATTCTATGTGCGTTATAGGACTTTCAAAGAGTATAGCGACATTTTAAAGCACATGAAATGCTGACCAACCGTGGCACTATGCAACTGGTTGTGTCTCACCGATTCTGTAAACATTACACTGGAAGGTTGCCTACAGCCGCAGTTGCCAACAGAGGCAATTATGTGTTTTGTTACATGTCGACGCACCTGGCGAATATAGGAGACTCTGCTGCTAATTGGTTACTACCATGTCAACAGACAATATGCTTATTGTGGTTGTTTACGTTCTCGTTAGCTTCTGGTGTAGAAGCTAACGTGGTGTTTTGGGAGAGCTTCATGGCATGAGGTGAAGCAACGGTTTTTAGCGGCTTCTGTGTGAATCCTAGGAGCATTCTGGTCCAACAAAAAGACCCAGTCTTGCAGGGTTCTGGCCCACAGAGATTGGCCAGTTGGGGTGGGGGGTGGGGGCTTGTTTTTGACTGCGGAGACAAAAGCTCCCTCACCGCCCCAATTGAGCGCTCTCCAAGGAATGCCTCAACATATTGGGAAAACTCGGCTTTCTCTCTCGGGTTCTGATCATTTGCAAGCCCGCCGTCACCTCAGCACCACCAGAAGACTCCACGACTCCACAGACACTTCTGAATGGACCCACTAGCTACTGATCCGCTTTAGTTCTTGACCCAAATCTCATTCTGCCCTGAATACCAACAAGCTAAATCAATACAATTTCACCCTTTTTTGCACTTTTGAACCCTTGGGTTGCTTCCACTTGTGGCGATCCCCTAAAAAGACGCCACTTGACCCGTGTACGGTGTCGTGTTACACAAGTGTGTCACTCGTGCACCGTTGCCCTTTGACATTTGGGCCAGTCCACTCTTCAGGTTTGTAGGTGGCGCTGATGTAGACATGAAAACACAGCAGTGTATACTGTACACACCCCGTGGTGAAAGTGCTAATAAAGATAGCTGACATTGGGTCGTGGAAAGGTGAGCAAAGCGGAAGTGATGTCAGGCTTGTTTTTATATCATATTTACTATTTAGAATGTTTAATATTCCATTTTCCATGTCCAAATATCATAATAGCTTCTGCACGCTGAACGCTAGTTTTTGAAGAACTATAAAGAACTTTTTGTTCTTGTTTGTGAACTGAATGAAGGAGGTCACCGCCCCTAAAATACCCGTTCAGTTGGAAATGCTTTTTTTTTGGGGGGGAATCGGAATGATCCAGTTGACTGAAATGAAGGGTTTTGGCCACCACTGACTAACATGAACGAACCAATGAATTATCTTCCATATTTCAAGTGAATTAACATCATAAGGTTTATGTTTTTGAGTGGCTGCACGGCAGGGAGTGTTTAGTCCACAGACCCGAGTTCAATTCCCCCCTCCATCTCTGTGTGGAGTTTGCATGCGTGGGTTTTCTCCGGGTACTCCGGTTTCCTCCCCCATTCCAAAAACATGCTAGGTTAATTAGCCACTCCAAATTGTCCATAGGTATGAATGTGAGTGTGAATGGTTGTTTGTCTATATGTGCCCTGGGATTGGCTGGCCACCAGTCCAGCTGGGATAGGCTCCAGCACCCCCACCACCCTCTTGAGGATAAACGGTAGAAAATGAATGAGCTGAGCTGCTTTCATAATTATACCTTTTGAGTGTTAAGTTGGTGTGTGATGAGTTTAGTGTTCTTTGTAAGAACATTAACACATTCCAAAAACATGCTAGGTTAATTAGCCACTCCAAATTGTCCATATAGGTATGAATGTGAGTGTGAATGGTTGTTTGTCTATATGTGCCCTGGGATTGGTTGGCCACCAGTCCAGGGTGGACCCCCCCATTCATGAATGAATGAATGTTTTTGGCGTGTGCAGGAGGGGGGTACATGGCTTCAGGTCAAATGACTGAAGGGGTATGTGACTGTCAAAAGTTTGGTAACCACGGCGATGGCCAACTTGGCCTGCATGCAGTACTAGATGGAACCATCTAGAACGGACCCACTGGATCCATGTCTCTCATTGTTTTCTTCACTGGCCTCCGGTATTCGCCGCTGCAATCATACTGGGATTCTTGCATGACTTGAACCCATCCAGCATGCCTCAGCATTACACCCTCCACCCCCACCCCCCACGCTGCTGTACTTCCGGCTTGCCAGGAATTAGCCAGCATCTCCTCCTGCATCACAGCCAAGAGGGCTCCGTTTATCCTGCCATCAGGGCAACGTTGCTGATGCACACTTTCACACTTACAGGACATCTCAGATGTCACTTTGGACCTCAGAGGCCTCTGCTGCTAATTTGAGTGACAGGAATTCATGCTAACATATCCTGCCTCCTCCTATCCTATATGGGAATGGAAGAAGTCTCCATCCTCATGACACTGTGTGGAATTCATGACTTTTAATCATCTCTATCGTGATGATGTCATCTCTTCTAGAGGTCATGTGATCTTTGTAGGGGGACTAAATGACTTTGCTAACTCGCGGTACGAGGGAATTATTCGATATGTCTGAGGTGCGTTTTAGTGCTCTACCGAGAGTGGCCAAAGGAGGGCGCTGTTGGCTGGTTGCCGTCATAATGCAGTGGAAAATGATGCAAAGATGCTTCTTTTCACTCATTTCTTTCAATTAGTGTGAATCCAATCAGACATCCAGCCTCTAAGGCCCTGGATCTTATCACATATCATTTATATCATCAAAGCTTGCTAGCTAGCTGTTTATTATGGACATAAATAAATACAGAGCCTATTTATATTTACTATTTTATATTAGTTCATTCATTTTCTACCGCTTATCCTCACCAGGGTGGCGGGGGTGCTGGAGCCTATCCCAGCTGGACTGGTGGCCAGCCAATCCCAGGGCACATATAGACAAACAACCATTCACACTCACATTCATACCTATGGACAATTTGGAGTGGCCAATTAACTACCTGTTAATTGAGTACCCGGAGAAAAATTGAGAAAATTTTATATTAGTATTAAAACATATTAAAACAAGTTAAAAAGCATTTAAAATAAATATATAGCTCATGTATAAAATATATTGGTGTTGAAATACAAAGAAAACAATTCAAAGTATATTTTATTATTTCTTTTTAATATAATAATGTAGCACTAATATAGCACGTTCTGTCAGTTTAAAATGTGAAATAATAAAATCAAATCTCTAAATGTATTAAATATGATGGTCATACACAAACAATTTCCTTTAAGGTTATATTTCATAATAGACATTATATAATCTATATCATCATACATTTCTGTTATATTATGATTCCATTATGAAATCCAGTCTAACCTTGAAAGAAATTAGCATGATTTATGAAATGATTTCATGACCAATATATTTCATACGTGAGAAACTTCTTTATTTTTTATTTATTTTTTTAATATATATTTTTTTTTTTAAAAAAAAAAAGAAACTTCTTTAAAAGTTATGGAATTGTTTGACATTGGAAGCTTTGCCAGTAGTCTTCAGGGTCTACAAAAGGCCGCAGGACCCCCACAGGTCTCAAAGGAGACCCGTTATAGACCAGACCAGACTAGACTAGACCCCCTCCCTCTCCCATATTTCTTGTTGACAAGGCGACCTCAGTCTTGACTCTTCCAGTGGCATCCAGGGGGATTGGGTGGGAACGGGGGGGGGGGCAGTGGTGTTGCAGTCATGCTAATATCGTTTTTTTCCTTCATCTTTGTGCGTGCGTGCACGTGCACGTGCGCGTGCGTGTATGGTGGTCAGTGCGACTCGTCGGTCGAAATATGTGCCTTGCAGTGAAATAGGAAAAATGTAGTTACTTTAGTTGTTTTTCTAAAGTGCTGCCAGTAGCAGCGATGTTAGCGTTTTAGCTTCCACTGTATTGACTCATGTTTCAGTGGCGGGAGGGACACGTTTCCATGGTTACAGGCCACGCCCCATTCTGGCTTCTTCTTTTCCTTCTGGATAATTGTCTCTCTCACGCAGAAACACACTATCACACAAACTCCAGTTTAGTCACCTTTGTGCTAAATCCACGTTTAGGAGTCAGAGTTCAATTTCCTGCTAGCATAGCAGTCTTTCTTTTCGACATCTTTCAAAGCTTAGGATATTATATGTACTGTTGTTGTTGTTGTTGTTGTTGGGTTGCATAACCAGTGCCATTTTTTGCATGGAAAGAGAGACACTATGCTGCTACAAAACACAACATGCGGTGTCCCACAGGGCTCACTTCTAGAACCCCTACAATTGAAACGTTACAAACACGTCTTGTCATGTGAATTCTTTCTAATTTAACTTTAACTCTGACATCAAAGTAGGATTACGATATCGGCTCCCAGCCTTGTTGTTGTTCTCCAGACGTGTGAGCGGAGCCCTTTTATCATCTGCGAGGCTAGGCCTGTAGGTTAGCATCCATTTTTACATTTTACATCCTGTCCTGTCCCATGAAAACCTTTTTCCAAAAAAATCCAAAATCCAAAAAGAGCGTCACCCAGTGTCTTGTACGATATAAAAGAGTACGCAGTATTGTTCCAAATAACAAAGTAACAGGTCCTTCTGATCGCTAATAGATGAGCACATTTTTGCCAGGGCCTAACAAGAGAAAGAGCCTAAAATGGGGAGCAGTAGACGGTCTAGCGCAGGGGTGGGCAAACTACGGCCCGGGGGCCACATCCGGCCCGCCAAGTGTTTGAATACGGCCCGCCCAATCTTTCCAAAGTATTTCATTTAAAGTCAACATACAACCTGGCATCATGGCCTGAGCCAACCTTTTGATGGTTGTATCAATTTCGTTGTTTGACATGGTCTGTTGTTTACAAAGTGCTCCTGAAAAAAGAGACACAAGCACATAATAATAAAAATTAAAATAATAATTATCATATTATTATTATAACTATTATGATTATTATATTTATTATATTAATGCTAGTTATTATATTAATTATATATAATATTGTTATATTTGCATATTTTACGTAATAATAATATAATAATTATTATTTTAATTTTATTTTAATTATAATATTTTATTATTTTAAAAATATTTAAATATAAATATAAAATAATAAATAATAATAGCAGATTGCATGACAATTTTACAGATACAATAATACCAGGTGGACTGTTACGTGTAAAATATATAGTCTGCCCCCCCCCCCCCCCCAATGCGGCCCGCGAGTCAAAAAGTTTGCCCACCCCTGGTCTAGCGTCATGTTCAATATCAACTGGTTACTCCATTGTGTGTGGTATGGATGTGGCAGGTCGTCTGTGATTACCTGACTAAACCAAGTCGTTAGGTCGGGGGGGCGGGGGGGGGGGGGGGTGCACACGCTTGAATGAGAAGAAATGTGGTCTTGCACCAACTTGGTAACTCAGACTTCAACATTCAATATTCTTGCTTTTTTCGGGTCTGAGTTTTGCTGGAACAAACTAAATCCGGTTTTTCTGCTCGTTTGTTGAAGAGCCAGATTGGGTGAAAGGTGAACAACCTTCCCAAGAACCCCCTCCCAGATGTTCCTGTACGCTCCCACGCCCGCAAGCTCCAAGTGCTGAAGTACTGGACTTGCTTTTAACAGCTTGGAAGACAACCAGGGCTCTTAAATCCTTCTCCATAAACCGTGGTCAGGAATGCAGTTTTCTTCCGTGACTGATGTTAGAAAACTGCAAACAGGCGGCGAGAATCCCGATTATTTGCTGAGGCAAAGGTTGCGGCGGAATTTGAGTCTGTTTTTTTACGTTTGGGTTTGGTTGTGGTAAATCATCGGTTGTTTTGGATGCGACGGCACAGCTGATGAAGAGAGACACCTCTCAGACGTCCATCACTCTCTGCTTGGCGTCTGACACTTTCCAAGTTGTGCCATTTGTTCAAAGTCATCAGGGAGCGTGTTTGCACCAAACACGGGTTTACCTTTGGACCAGTGGATAAGTGGTGGATCGCAGCCCACAATTGGGCTCAGAAATGACTTCTGGGTGGCGTGTAGTGACCTATTTTCTTTTGTTCAAATCCAAATGTTCAATCCAAAATCTTTTAAAAAACATATGAAATATTAAATGTATTTCCTCCCCCATTCCAAAAACATGCTAGGTTAATTAGCCACTCCAAATTGTCCATAGGTATGAATGTGAGTGTGAATGGTTGTTTGTCTATATGTACCCTGTGATTGGCTGGCCACCAGTCCAGGGTGGACCCCCCCATTCATGTGTGCCCTGCCATTGCCATGACCCCAGTAGGCTACCCGGCATTAAAAATGGATGGAGGGATTTACCCGTGTAGTGTAGTACCTGTCGTGTAGTACTGTAGTACATGTCAGTGCAGTGGTGCGGTGGCAGTGTAGCGTCTCCATGGTACCTGAAAGCAGCATGAAAATGAAATTCAAGGACGGCAACCTTCCACCAGCGTCTTGAAAAGCAAATTATGGGCAAAGGAGGAAAAAATCCTGTGGAAAAATGTTCCAAACCTTGCGTGTGTATTCTTGGCCCCGCAGGCGACCGCCATTGGACCGCCATCGGACCGCCATCCTGCCTCCATTTGCTTCCTTGCTTTCCAGCGCTGATCCGTAACGTAGATGTGAACACAAGCACGATTGTCTTCCGAAATGGGAAGAAATGAGCTGGCATTTCACCGCCATATTTAGTCTTTTCCAAAAGAAACATGTAACCTTTGGAAAAAGGAATCATGGCCACAAGCAGCACTTAAAAACACCCTATGGTCTATATGTGCCCTGGGATTGGCTGGCCACCAGTCCAGCTGGGATAGGCTCCAGCACACCCTCTTGAGGATAAGCGGTAGAAAATGAATGAATGCTATGAAAAGGACATTGTTTACCTGCCAATCATTTATTGTTGTAAAATAAGAGCTGTTTCTTGCTAGCAACTTATTGATCCACGACTTTTCGCTCAAACGCCGGTTGACCTTCTTCTAAACCAATTCGTGTTATCATCACGCCGTTATCTTATTCCACCGTCGCCATCTTCTTGTTGAGTCGATAATGTGATTTGCTCAAGACAAAAGCGATGATCTTGTCCTTTTTCATGAAGTTGAACAGGAAGCAGGCGAGTCCATCGACTTCCTGTAGGACCATTATGATTATGATTATGATTGACAATTAGAAAGGTTGCTAAGCTTGTATCATACACTGCAGCTTCACTGTTTGTCACTCGAGTATAGAAATATAGAAAACACAACATTTTAAGCCCACAAGGCATGCTGGGTTGGGTAAGTTTCTCCAATGTTTGAGCACATCATGCATCATGGTTATTGTAGCCATGACTAACAGCTGCTAAAAGTAGGATTTTGGTCGGGCAAACGGGAGTCATGTTTTCCCAGCAGGGAGGGTGCAGGCGGGCAGTAGTGGTGCAACATGTGGCTGCACCCCCCCCCCTTTTCACGTGTCTCTGGGCCGGGCTGCTGGCTGTCGTGGCGCACGACAAAGCAGCCTCGTGAGCCGCCATGGAGGTGCTGCGTAGTCCGGACTTCATGGAGGTCCTCATCCAGAAGGCTCAAGGTAGGAAGGACACTTCTGTCTTTGGACCAAAAGGTGTCAGCACATGCAAAAGGACGGCAGCTTAGCATCTGTGTGTGTGTGTGTGTGTGTGTTAGCACAGCCTTTGTGCTACATCTTCCTTTTTAGATGAATCACAGCAAATGGACATTTTTCATGTCCACTAAAGCATCAAAAAACACTTGCATGTGCACCTTTACCCAGATCTGCACTAAACTCGTTTTAATATAGTCATAGTACATCATCACTTTATATTATTAGACAGAAATATATGTATTCTATATATATGACACACAGGCCTCACAGCTAGGAGACCTGAGTTCAATTCCGGTTTCCTCCCACATTCCAAAAACATGCTAGGTTAATTAGCCACTCCAAATTGGCCACAGGTATGAATGTGAGTGTGAATGGTTGTTTGTCTATATGTGCCCTGGGATTGGCTGGCCACCAGTCCAGCTGGGATAGGCTCCAGCACCCCTGTGACCCTCGTGAGGAAAAAGCGGTATAGAAAATGAATGAGCTGAGCTGGTTTCATAATTATACCTTTTGAGTGTTAAGTTGGTGTGTGATGAGTTTAGTGTTCTTTGTAAGAACATTAATACATTCCAAAAACATGCTAGGTTAATTAGCCACTCCAAATTGTACATAGGTATGAATGTGAGTGTGAATGGTTGTTTGTCTATATGTGCCCTGGGATTGGCTGGCCACCAGTCCAGGGTGGACCCCCCCATTCATGAATGAATGAATGTTTTTGGCGTGTGCAGGAGGGGGGTACATGGCTTCAGGTCAAATGACTGAAGGGGTATGTGACTGTCAAAAGTTTGGTAACCACGGCGATGGCCAACTTGGCCTGCATGCAGTACTAGATGGAACCATCTAGAACGGACCCACTGGATCCATGTCCAGCTGGGATAGGCTCCAGCACCCCCGCCACCCTTGTGAGGATAAGCGGTAGAAAATGAATGAACTACTTTTGGACTAAAACTACGAGTTGTACTATGTGGTGTATTCCATTGTAATTTGCACGGCTGTTCAGGTAAAATGAAACCATGACCTTACCCAAAAATGGGTCATTCCTAATCAAATGAGTAATTCAATGAGTTTTTCCCCCGTGGCATGTCTTGGTAGCTCAGCTCCACACAGCAGAAACGATTGCTTCTGTTTAGAGGGAAAGCGAGAGGACGACACCGCCCAAGACGCTACTTAGGGCGAGACACGACACCGCAGGAAAGGCTGCAGTGGCGCTAGCTCCAGGTGATGGACTTTTATGAGCATCACCACAAATGACCACTAGGTAGCGTGGTTGTCTCCTTTTTCATTCTCATCATTGCTGTCCTTTTAATGGACGCTGTCAGTGACCAAAAGTGAGCAAAAAGCAAAGAAAAATTCTTCGAAATACCAACAAGCTTTTGTAATGTCCCATGACGTACGTGACACGAGAACCCTGCTGCTCGTGGAGACGAGCGATGTGTACTTTTATTTTAGAGCCCAGAAAAACCTTTGTTTGTTTCTTTGGGCTTTTTCCAGATTTAAAACTGAAATTGAATGTCGTGTTCCTGGGATTCCTTCCGACTTCCCAGCATACCTTGCGGCACTCATGTATATTTAAGTTGCTAATATGATGTGTTTTGAGGTAGTGATAGTGCCAAGTTTATTTGTGGCGGTCTAAATGTGTTTATGGCGAGTCGCCTACTAATAAAAATGGATGGGGCAAAACAGGAAGTACTTTTACCTTTAAAGCGGTACGTTGGTGTATGCTTGTTAGGGGGGACCCTGGCTGGTTCACAGATGTTGGTGTTGGCTGGAGGTGTTTTGGGGTTGCCATGGTGACAGGACAGATGCTTAGCGAGCAGAAAGAGAACTTTTCAGCCATCAGCAAGAAATGTGACTGAGCCGCATCATGTGGACGAGGAGCAGCGGCGTCAACGCTGTCCAACTTTCTCCGCCATCCACAGAGGACTCTTTGTTTGAGCGCTTTTCCGCCCTTTGTCCAGATCCTGTTTTTTTTCCCCCCCTCCCTCCTGCACACATGGAAGCCATCCAGCGGCGCTTGTCAGGAAAAGCAGCGAGCATGAGATGCTCTTTCCACTGAGGAGAACCTCGTCAATGACATGCAACGCTCCGCTTTGCACTTCCCGGCCGAGCCTCCGCTTTTGGCTTCTTTTTTTTCCTCAGCCTCTGTTTTTCCTAGCACGCCCCTCCTCCCCCCTTGGGTTGTGATTAGAACTCCCAATGTTGTGAGGTCAGGACTGCCGAGGCATTCCAGCTTTTTCTCTAAAAGTGGTGAGCACGCGGAAGGACAGGATGGACTTTTGCTGCTGCGTCTGTCCAGGATCTCCTGGTGGTAGGTTCTTGTTTTGCTGTTTGAAACTCCTTCGAGAACATTTCCCAATGAGAACATCTGCTTTTGCTCCCCTGGCTGGTGTTGACGTGGTGTTAATGGATGCCGAAGCAGCGTTTATGGACGCGTCCGTGGGTGATTGTGCACTTTTAGTGTGAGGATGCTGAGCGCTGTTTGTGTCGCACGTGTGGGGAGCGGCCTGACTCCTCCCCGGGAGGAGGGTGGGAATTCCAGACGTCTGTTCAGCTTCTTCTCTCAAATTGTTGGATGTGCCGACTTCTCTAGCTTTTTTTTTTTTTCACATACTAAACATTTTTCAATGTTTCTCTTATTCAATGTGCTATTTGCAATTCATCCTCACAGGCGGTCTGTCTCTTTAAATCCAGGACAGACGCTTAACACTTCATTAGGTACTTCTGCACGCACCCCATGCATAATACACACTAATACACACTAATACACACTAAGGCCAGTATTAGATTAATATTACAGTGCAGCTACTTTGTACTGCATCAATATCAGGAACAGGAACAGGAATATTTTGGTGACCAAATGCATGCTCAGCAACTTCCTGCCGGGGTCTGTCTGTTGAATACACTGAAGTGGGTTGTACAATTTAATAATAATAATAATAATAAAATAATATATATATGTACACGTGTGTACATGTATATGTGTGTGTATATATATGTATACATATGTATACACGTATACATATATGTATACAAACAAATAGAATTTGGCAATAGAACATAAATAAATTGGTCATAATGAATATTAAATACAAATAACAAATAAAATAAAATAAAACAATAAAAACCATTTTGAAATATCAAATAAAGGTAGTACATCATAAAATAAAACAATAATCATTATAAAATGAAATTATAAACTAGTAATTAATAAGAATAATTATACAAATAGAAGAATAAATATAAATTAATGAAAATACATTAACAAAAAATAAAATAAAAATAATAAAAAAGCGTACATGAATAATACAATGAATATATAATGATCAAATAAAGCAGTAATAATTAATCATACTAATACGTGTTCTTCAGGTTGTACAACTGTTCATGTCAATTTGTTGTTTGTAGTTTTGAAAAGTACTTGGAGGACATTCATTCATTCATTTTCTACCGCTTTTCCTCACGAGGGTTGCGGGGGGTGCTGGAGCCTATCCCAGCTGTCTTCGGGCGTAAGGCGGGGTACACCCTGGACTGGTCGCCAGCCAATCCCAGGGCACATATAGACAAACAACCATTCACACTCACATTCATACCTATGGACAATTTGGAGTGGCCAATTAACCTAGCATGTTTTTGGAATGGGGGAGGAAACCGGAGTACCCGGAGAAAACCCACGCATGCACGGGGAGAACATGCAAACTCCACACAGAGATGCCCGAGGGTGGGATTGAACCCTGGTCTCCTAGCTGTGAGGTCTGCGCGCTAACCCCTAGACCACCGTGCCGCCCTACTTGGAGGACAATACTTTGCAAAATAATCTAAGAATAGTAATAATACTCATATTCCTCTGTGTTAACAGTGAAGTATTTTGGTTCAGGAAACATCTGCCAATATTCCATGTAATGTGCATGCCAGGCCACTCGGAGGCGATGTCTATTTACATGCTGAAATGCACAACATTTTCATAGAAATACTGACTCATTTTCACATTTTTACCAGCGTGCACCTTGAGTAATAATAGAAATAAGTACTACTATTATTTGTAATCGCAGTACTACTGTCAGTAGATGTCTTTAGATGAGTGTACCGAGTTCTATATTCCAATATTATATATTATATAACCATAGTATATATTCAAATGACATATTCTATCTATACTCCATACTACGTATTCAGGCGCAGACGAGGCCTGCTAAACTTGAACACATTCATTGGCTCTCAACTGGCGTCTCGGGTCCTAACGTCTATTTTGGCGCCCTCGTTCTCCGTGTGTCATTGTGAAGGGCGTCGGGTTTCATGGACGTGAAAGGCCACGCCTGCTCGCCGCGCCAAAATAGCGACAAATAGCGGCATCATCTTCATCTTCGGCCATGATTCAATCTCCGATCAATACAAAGCATCGGCGACGCCCATTTTTTTTTCCTCCCTGCGGTGGGAGCTTCATGCCACCGCAGGCAAAAACGGCTGGCGTTGATGAGCTGCAAAGCATTGTGGGAGACTTTGCTGTCAGACTTTGAGGAAAGCAGAAGGTGGAAATTAGCCGCTCGTCAGGACGGGGGTTACGTAAGACGGGGATTAAGCCGTAGGAAATGAATGGAAACATTTGGGAATTAAACCTCAGATGATCCCATAATAAGAGGAACCTGGAACATGATGGGGGGGGGGGGGGGGGGGCTTTAGGAAACGTCCTCATGTATTATTAACAGACTGCAGTCAGGGAGCGTCACTGGGGCGGAGTACTTTTGTTTATGTGCTAACTTTCAGGAGTTGTGCCCACCTTGGGGGCAACGTGGAGCAGCGGTGCAGGGGGAGGGCCTAGGGGTGAGGAAGGAGGGGGTAGGGAGTAAGGAGGGAGGGAGCAGTGACTCAGAGGGAGGCGTTCCTCTCGCTCCCTCGTCCGGACTTCTCTGTTTGCAAAAACCGGTGGAGGATTTAGCTGCAGCGCCGCGCACAACTTCTCGCATGGCACCACCCCCCTAGATACCCCCCACCCCTCCCAACCCAGTCAACCCCCCCTCCCCACCCCTCCTCACCTGTCACCCCCCCTCCCACGTGCCCTCAGAGTTTGGGACGCTCCACTTTGAAGCAGGCCCGATGCCGGCAAGCCCCCCAGGAAATGTGTTCCCCACCTTGGTGGCGGTGGGTCACCTGGTGACCTTGATGTTGGTGTGGCGCTGGAGGTCGCGCGGGAAGCAAGGTAAGACGCGCGGCAAGGTCGGGCTGGAGGTCGCGGTGGTAAAGTAGAGGAGAGGGGAAAGTTCGACTGCAGCAACGCTTTCTGGTCGCCGTCTTCGCCGCCGTCGTCTCCGCTCTGTCCCGCCTGCCTTCAACACCCCCCCCCCTCACCCCCCTCCCCCTGGTTTCCTGTGGAATGGTGCACGAGTTAACCCTATAAATGCTGCTTGGACCAGCTGAGTGCTCGTCTGGTGCTGACAAGGAAGCATTGCGTTAAGCTAGTGCTAGCTCTGTTGTATTTGCAGTAGATCATTAAAAACAGCAGTTCAAGATCCTTTACACGACAGCAACACCGATTTTACTATTTTTAAGAAATGTTGCTAAAACGCTGGTCAAAGATGCTCTATATGACAGAAGCCCACTGCTGTTTCGGAATCTATTGCAAAGATGCTAGCCATAGATCCTCTACGATGAGTGTTACGCTGTTTTTAGGAATTTTCTTCCAAAATGGCCGTCCAAGTTCCTGTCAATGACACGAGCATTTTGCTGAAAATTGCGAGTGCTCTGCTGTTTTTAATCAAAACTAGCTAACTGGCTCGTGTTTAGGAATTTGCTGAGAAATCGTTTAGCATCCAGACCGGATCATTTCTTTCAAGTCCAATAACGGAATCCGTGGCCGTGCTGTGTGCGTTCAACGCCACCAGACATGCCAGGCGTGTTGATGCGTCAAGGTGACACAATGGCGGCTGTCAAACGTCGCCTGATTGTTTTGTGTGGCGGACAAACCTGTTTGACGTCCTGCTTCAAAGCAGCCGGCACTCGCCGTCTTCTTGTTGTGTGAGAGGCAACAAAGGCGGCCATGTTGAGTGTTGGTCGGGCCGGGTACTTTTCCTTTATCGGCGCGGGTCGGTCGTAAAAGACACCGAGAAAGGAAGAGGACAGGACACACCTTGAGGAGATAAGACGCGACACAATAACAAGAAAGACTTTTTTTTTAATGACTTTCTCAGGGTTTGTTTGATTGGTTGTTGGACAAGAGACAGACAGAAGAACAACAAGAACAGCAGTTAGCAATGTTAGCCATTAGCTTTGAGAGAGGAGAGTTGCTATTTATGGAGCAGGAAAAGGTTACACCACTATACCATGTTATTGCATATGATGCACAGCAATATTATTCTTCATTTAATTATCGTTATTTGTATTTTTAAAATTTTTATTTACATTTTAAAACTAAAAATAACAATAAATAAATATAATATAATTATTATAATATAATAATAATTCATTCATTCATTCAATTTCTACGGCTTATCCTCACAAAGGTCAGGTGATCTTATGTTATCTAATCTAATCCTAACACAACACAACAAAGACTTTTTTCATACGTCATTTTTTTTAGTATTCTTTCATTTGAAATCATGACTAAAAGACATCAAGAGGAAAAAATCCCCAAAGAAGCAAAATCCACGTCTAAACTAGGTGTGCACCTAAAAAGAGTGCTGTTGTTTTTTTATGTAATGAGTCCACACAAAGGGAGAGGTTATCATTCTGCACATTTCGTATCATAACAACATCCGCTTCCTGTAAGCCAGGCCTGCTGCCCGCACACCAACCCAGATCCAGGTATCTTTGACTGCTCCATGACAAATATCACCTAGCAAGCGTATGGGTGCCTTCTGTCAATACAGGACTATTTGCATTGCGGGAGGTATCGTATTTCAGCCCCCACGGCACCGTCACGTGACAAAGCAACACCCTGCACGCGCAATGAGATGATCTAGCGTCTGAATTTGATAGCGTCGATAGCTCGCGCCTGCAGGCCATGATGATAATTGTGGAGAACATATGTTCTTTGCTTGGCTTTGCATGAAAGATGGAGTCCTACCTACAGCAAGGTGCCTTTGACACAGTGGGACGGGCCAAAGAAGGCGCTTTAAAAAAAGCTGGCCGAGCGCCGCGTGCGGCTAAACTTGACCCTGGCAACCATGGAGGGTTTGTCTCCTGGACACCGTCACAACAAAACTGAAGCTGCCAGCGTCTCCTTCAAGGAGGACACGCGATTGTTCTAAATGTCCTTCATGCAAAAGTGACTGGGATGGAATAGAGACTTTTCCAGACCACCAAACGTGAAAGCGGTGTAAAATTATACTGAACAAGACGACAAACTAGACAAAATATGCATAGAAAAAAATCACAATTTTTTGAGAGTAACGTAATATTGTGTAGGAAAATAACATCGTTTGAGGAGCATAACGTTGCAATAATAAAGAAAGACATTATTTTGTTTGAGGTTAGAACTACAGTGAAAATAAGTTGTCATTTATGTATTAAAAGTTATATTATGGGAATAATATTTTGAAAAAATAGTTTGCAAAAATATGACAATAAATTTAAATGATTAAGATATTAAGATTTTTTTAAGATATTAAAATTATTAAGATTAATAACATATGCCTTTATTCGTCCAGAACCAGTTAAACAGTACAAAACAAACAATATAAAAATAAACAATACAAATAACCTAAAAAGTATGAACAAAAAAAACAATTTTACCCAGGATTATATACAAATACAGTTTGCAAGATTAAATGTATGACCAGTATATACATGAAGACATCTTGCTAGTGAATTAAATATGAGGCATTATGAATATTTTACTTAGAACTTAATATATTACGAGTAGCATACAGTTATTTTGTTTTCATTTGTAATAATGTAATGTAATAATGCAATAACTTCACAACAAAGTTGTCATTTTTGGAGAATTTGGCTCGGGAAAAAGTCAGCCGTTCATGAAAATCAAGTCAGAATATTATGATGATAAATTCATCATTACCAGAAGAAAAAAAATATTTTTTGAAGTCCTAATATGAGAACCAAAATTGTAAGTGTTGGACAATTAGACAAGATGATTTACAAAGATAATTGAATAAGAAAGTTGAAACATTTTGGAGGAAAACAGCAAAACTAAGGAGCAAAGTTGCCATATAGTACTAATGTGCATGCTTTTGCATCCTTTCATTTTTCACCATGGACCTCGCTGGGATAAGTTTGGACACCTCCCTGCACGGGTGTGTGTACCATCGTCCTATACGCCGCCGAGTATTGGTGACCACAAGAGTTACATTGTCTGACTTCCAGCATCAAGGCTCCAATGAGCATAACACAGTCCCGGTGCACCATTATTCCAAAAAGATGAAGTACACCATAATACGCCATGTGCATCTTGCATGGAGTATCCAGTGGGCGAGCCACACCCAGATCCACACCGCATCGAATGGCGGCGGTGCGGCAGTGACTCACTCGTTCCGCTGCCTTCCTCTTTGCTAATAACAGGCTTGGCCGGGAGAGCAGCACACTTTCCCTGCTACTTCATAGCCGCCATCATGCGACCTGGACTGCAGCAGGCCACTAAAGTGTTAAAATGTAAAGCGAGTCGCCGCTAACTTGGGGCGAGCTTGTATTTTCAAAATAAAATGACCACCAGCAGTAGATTGGCTCAGCATCATAAATGACTGGGTGGATACATCATGGTGGTCACATGCTGTATGAAAGTCAGTAGTTATAATTGAGCAGCCATAATTCACATACTGTATCTTCATTTTAGAAGAAGCACGGCTAACTAAAACAAATGAAACAGTGGATTCTTTCAAGGGTCCTCCCACGTCTGGTCCCCGTGTGAGAGGTCCTCCTCCTCAGTGAAGGGCATTACTGAGGAGCACGAAGACCACAATAGTTCCTTCAGTGTGCGTGTGGAGGTTATTTATGACACACAGCTGTTGCCAACATGGCGGACAGGAGGCTGAATGGAGACGCTCCCGTAAGAGTACTAGCAGTGAAACTATAGTGTGTGTAATGGGGGATCTGGGTGTGTTACGCAAGAGGAGGGAGGTCCAGATGTCCCCCCTGGAGCCAAAAAAAAAGTCTCGGGAGCGCTCATGTGTCCGTGCGTAAATGGGAGCTTTTTACGCACGAACGCTGTAGAGTGGGCCGGGCTTGACTGCAACTGGAACCCACCCAGAAAATTTCTCCGCCTCCTCCGTGGACCTCGAAGAGCGACAAAACCTGTAGCGAGGGCGCCAAATCTCCGCGCTTTGTGCCCCTTTTGAGCGCGCCGTCATGGCTCGTGTGGACGAGGAGATGGCCACCGCCGCTCCCCCCGCCCTCCTCGGCAGCCGAGTGTGTGGACTCGCGTACCGGAGGACGAATTACATCCACGAAATGAGCTGCGTGGAGGTGGGCTCGCACCTTTACAGCCGCATGTGCTGCGCAGGTACGTTGGCTTGCCCTCAGGCGGAGGGGGAGGAGCTTATGGCTTATCGCTTGACGCGGCCCCGCCCACCTGACTGGAGTCACGGGGAACGTGACGTCACGAAGGCTAATTAGCGCAATGGCCGCATTTTTGGTGTGATTTCCTCATCCGACCTGGCAGCAGGATGATGTCTGTGGTGTTGTGACGTCACGACACTTTGTTTACACCACAGACACACGTGGCTTTATAGCTGAGTGAGCTAACCTCATAGCTAACTTCATAGCTGAGTGAGCTAACCTCATAGCTAACTTTATAGCTGAGTGAGCTAACCTCATAGCTAACTTCATAGCTGAGTGAGCTAACCTCATAGCTAACTTTATAGCTGAGTGAGCTAACCTCATAGCTAACTTTATAGCTGAGTGAGCTAACCTCATAGCTAACTTTATAGCTGAGTGAGCTAACCTCATAGCTAACTTTATAGCTGAGTGAGCTAACCCCATAGCTAACTTTATAGCTGAGTGAGCTAACCTCATAGCTAACTTTATAGCTGAGTGAGCTAACCTCATAGCTAACTTCATAGCTGAGTGAGCTAACTTCATAGCTAACTTCATAGCTGAGTGAGCTAACCTCATAGCTAACTTCATAGCTGAGTGAGCTAACTTCATAGCTAACTTTATAGCTGAGTGAGCTAACTTCATAGCTAACTTTATAGCTGAGTGAGCTAACCTCATAGCTAACTTTATAGCTGAGTGAGCTAACCTCATAGCTAACTTTACAGCTGAGTGAGCTAACTTCATAGCTAACTCTATAGCTGAGTGAGCTAACTTCATAGCTAACTTTATAGCTGAGTGAGCTAACCTCATTGCTAACTTTATAGCTGAGTGAGCTAACCTCATAGCTAACTTTATAGCTGAGTGAGCTAACCTCATAGCTAACTTTATAGCTGAGTGAGCTAACTTCATAGCTAACTCTATAGCTGAGTGAGCTAACTTCAATTCTTAAATGATAAAATCCACTTCTCAGATCAGTCATGTTCGTTATTTACCATCACAGTCTTGTGTTTTGTACATATTTGCGTTTTTTCCGAACTAAGTGTTGCTGCTGTGTTGCCATGGCAACCGCCCTCACAAACTGCTAATTATGCACAAACACTGACAGTGCCCCTCCTTGTCCCCGAGTAACCTTGAACTCGTTGATCCAGTAGGATTTTGCACAGAAACTAAAGTGTTGAATAGAAAAGTTCGAGGAAGTCATTGGGCGAAGGCGTCACTTGTCATTGCAGGTTTACACCGCTAGAGGGAGACAAACCTCACTGAAAGACGAAGCCCTATACTGTATGTTGATTTGTAATTATTCACTTTTTTTTATGAATCATTATTTTGTTTGTTTTATTGTATCAATCGCATCTATTTTAAGAAAAATAATTATGTGTTAAAATATATCATTTACCACCACAAAAAGGGTCCTATGGAGCCATCGTGGGCTGGGCTTGCTGGACTCGTTAGCACATTCTTTACTAACCTGGCAGATAAAAGCCAACATGACGAAAAGATGCACTAGGATGTTGTCTTATCAAGTTAATTTTTCATCCGCTTATCTTGAAGTAGCACATTCCACATGCGTTAACAATAACAATCCTCGCCGTGTGCTTCATTGCAGCTTGGCTCTGCATGCCCCATAATGCCTGGGGGCGAGGGGAGGGGGAGGGATCTGGTGGGCGGCTTCCATTGGGTGAACTGATACCTGGCTGGCGCTGGTTGACATTCTTGTCCTCCCGGTGGTGGACACGCATGCTTTCACTTGCACAAGCGACTTTTACTAGCTTGGAGCGTTTTATTGGTGTGTAAAGTGGCTGCTCCCCCTGTCTGGGGAGATTGGGGGTGGGGGCGTGCCCTCGGATGGAATGCATCGTTGAAATGAAAAATGGTACACTTGATGCAAAATGAGACATCCTTGAAGTCTGTGCTTTCCTGCACTTAGCTATCAGGGGGTGGGTCAAGGTGGGTCTGGGGTCGGGCGGAGGAGGAACCGCACCTCTCCTGTCCCGACAAGCCTCCTCCACGTGGAAGCATCCTAAGAATCCGTTTGTTGGGTCTTTGATGAGTGAGGTGTCTCATTGAGGAATGTACGTGTTATTTCTGGAGTGAAAGTTTCCCAAATTCCAGCACACGTTGGCTGCCTCGGCTTTGCGGTGTTTGGTGCTGCAGTCTGGGTTTGGTTTGGTCCATCTTGTACATCGGAGGCTTTGATGGAAGACTGGGACTCAGACATGGAAAACAGATTGTTTCAAATGAAGTGCAGGCGTTCCTAATTGCTACTCGACTACTTGGTTCTGGTCCTGGTTTTGTTCATTGTTTTTTCCTCTTTTTCCATTTCAACAGTTGTTTGTGGTTTTTAAGGAAAGCTATTATGTAACGTTTCTTTTGGATTTTCCTTCAAATGTACAAGAGAAAACCTGATTCATGCTAAAATGTAATTCACTCACCCTTAACCTGAGCCACACAGTAGCCTTTGGGGTATTTTTGCTAATCTCTCAAATTTGATTTGTGCCTTTGCTCTTGGCCCACGATTCCTTAGATCTTCTTAGGAATCTTGGAAGCATTTTTTGTACGTACGAATTTGCTAACAAACTGTGATGGCGTCTTTGCTGGAGACGCATCGAGACACGGATTCTTCCTTTGCCCTTGACCCATAGTACTTCTTTCAATCTTCTTGGGAGAAGAGTATTTTTTGAAGTATTTTTTCACAGTCCTAACAAATGAAGAAACTGCAATTAAAACATCATGTCCACAATCTTATGTTGAAGCCTCTACACTTGTTGGGGCTTCTTGGGAATCGTACTTGTTGGCACAGTCCTGCTACCAAATGTGATGAAAGCAATACCCTTGTTGGAGGAGGTCAAAGAGCGGCGCTCAAGATCCTCACTAAAATTGTACGGATACTTCATACGGCGTTTGGAAGTCATGCTCCGCCCCTCTTCAATGTTTTGGTGGAAATCAGTCGATTAGTTTCTTGCATAATCCCAACGCTGATGGGAGGTGGAGGTGACGCTAGCGCTGCTCGACGTGGCCGTCAGGATGGACGCAGGAACAGAGGTCAGAGGTCTTGTCTTGGGTGGTCTTTGAGGACTTGGCGGGTTTTTTCAGGGTGTGGTCGCACCTCAACGAGGAGGCTCTCCTCTCTGTGGTGGTGAGTGACACGCTCGCCTGCAGGCAGAGGTTTTTTTTTTTGCGTGGCAGTGGAACGCCAGCGAGCGCGTGGAGGGAGAGGGAAGCAGTCAGGAAGCCACTGTAGGAACACTCCCACTCCTTCAAGTCCTCACTTCTCCTTCCCGCTGTAAGACTTGCAATTTGGCGTCGGCATGGCGACAGAGCAGAGATTCCGACAGTACTCCTCTGACAGTTTGAGCAGTGACGGCGTCTTCATGGAGGACTCTCCCTACCAGGGGATGCTCAAACCCACCGACTACAGGAAAGGTAGACTTTGGTGTTGGGCTCTGATCAGGCCACGCCCCCTTTATATGTCTGTCACGACCTTTCCTCTTTGAATTGGTCAGCACGGAGGAAGAGAAACAACCATGGATGCATGCAGACTGAACTTGATTTGATTTTGATTAGCTGAGGAGGCGTTCAAGGACCTGACTGATAAAGTGTGATTTGAGTGTAACTGTTGCATCATCCAGCACCAACGTGGAGGCGTGATGTCCTTAAAGTGTCCTGGCAGCCTCGTGCGCCCCTTCTTTGGCTGTCCACTTGTCTCAGCGTAGCATTTATGCACAGAACGTGACGTCCGTCGTGCTGAATTGTGTCGCCAAGCGTGGCGGTGCAACACGGTGCACTTGGCGGGGTGTTTGTTCGGTACGATGCGTCGCCTCAGCAGCCGTGTTGAGGAATGTGAGTCCTGCAAGGTGAAACATGTTCCTGCACACGTCATAACAACATGCAGGATGACAGACGTTCTTCACTTTACCCCCGCTGACACTTTTTTATCCTTCATTGTCTTTTCAAACAACATTAAGGGGCGCTGCTGACCTTTCGGACGCACTGGAGCGCTCTTGAACACACCACCAAACATTGGGGATTTGTTTTTGTTTTCATTCAACTTTTTGTGTGTCTTTCAAAACAACAATTACTACAATATTGAATACAAAAACTATTAAATCATTATTATTTTCTTTAATATTTTTTTAATCAAATAAAGAAATTTATATTTTTATTTTTATTTTTTAGATATTTAAATCTTTTGTCTTTTCTTGCTTCTCTACAGATGAGCGGGACCGAGTCCAGAAGAAGACCTTCACCAAATGGGTCAACAAGCACCTGGTGAAGGTACGAGCACCCAAACCAAAAAAAGTACCGCCAGCGTGTACTTTTACATTAGAGCACATTAGATAGCACATATCCGATCCAGCTCTTTTCTGGAGGACATCAAAACAAAGCAACTACAGGACTGAAATCTATTTGTGGTGATGTTGGGATAGCCGATGTTACGGTCGGCCATGGCGTGTCTGTGATGTCATTTTTATAGACACAAAACATGAAAAGCAGAACAAATATGGGTAGAAATAAACACAAAACAATCGGCGAGCCGAATCTGGCCCCCGAGCCTAAAGTTTGACACGTGTGTAATACATATTTCCGGCCCGCCTCTTAAAGCTACAGTGTTACATTTTGTGGAGCGCGTCCTCCGTCTTCCGTGTGTTTGATGATGCCCAAGCACATATTAGTTTGACTCCATTTGGGCTCTGCAGGGTAATAAGCACAGCCTTGAAGAGCCCTGCCTGCACGTACTTTAGTCTTCAAGGTCAAAATGACACCAATGGATCTCTAAAAGAGGGGCAACGCGGCTTGGCGTCGTAGTGCACGTCAGTGATTTGCTTCATTATCCACAATATGTGGACCATTGATAGGAATATCAATGATTTCACTGTCTTACGAGGGAAGAACAAAGCGTCAAGGATCTTGTGACTGTCTCAAGATCACCAGAAGACGCTAGCATACTGCAAATTAGTCAAATAAAAGGTCATGTTGTCGTTTTGCTGTAGCAACCATAACCCACATGTGACTGCATTGTCATATCAGGTTCAACCACACGGACGACTGCGGGGAGTTAAATCTGTAGGGGTGTCCAAAGTGCAGCCCAGGGGCCGTTTGCAACTCCTAGCACATTCTAAAAATGTCACCTGACAAGAAAAAAACACAGCAAAATGTGAAAACATTTTACAAGAATAAATTAGGACTGTAATTTTACAACCGCAAATAAAATTTGTAAAAGTATGAAAAAAGTTGAAACATTAAAGAAAACGGGGAAGGGGGGACGCAAAGAGTGAAGTAATAATGGGCTTTTTCACCATATATGACAAAGCTGAGATGCATATGATTACATTTAACTTGTTCGCATATCTTAACATATCCACATTCAAGTTACCCTATCGGCAGGTTCACCGAGCTCCCAATCTCATTGCACATCACTGAAGCCATTCCATGCGAGCCTAGAGAGCCCTTTCCCAGCTGTTGACAGTAATATTCACTTTTTGCTTCTTGTTAGTCGGTATGAAATTATGAAAAAAGTGCAACTTATAGTGTGGACATGATGGTGTATATACAGTACAGTACAGTACAGTACAGTACAGTACAGTACAGTGTATACTGTATTGTTTTGTGTTGGTTATTGCAATATAATAAGGTATTGTACAGGTGTGCCTGTGATGTGCGTCCTGTGATAGCATCACGCAGAGCACTCAGTGCACGGGGTGTGTTCATAACACACGTTGTCTGCCTTCGTGGAAACGAGACGCTGCGGAAGATGACTAACTCTCAGGTTTTCTCATGCGAAGAGGAACAAAGCCGATTGTTTCTCCATCAGGGCCGTGTGACTGACCAAGGACACACCGGGCACTTTGCTGCTCGACTTCTGCTAGTTATGGAAGGGACCAAAAGGCCGGTTATTGGACTGCCTATAATGCCGAATAATGACAAGGCAGGAATGTCCAAAGTGCGGCCCTGGGGGCCATTTTTTGCTCGCAGCCCGTTTGAATATTGCTGTGTGTATTTGCCAGACGGCCACCATAGTTTTATCATCTTTATCATCATTTTTCCAAACTTTTTCCAGCGAGGGCCACACTGTGAAATATGAAGGGATGCGACTTTGCCACTGATGTTTGTAAAGCAACACAAACAAACAAAGTAGACATGCTAACAAGTTCATATATTTCAATGCATCTCAGCTTTGTCATACAGGTGAAAAAGTGTATTATTCGTACCAACTTACATCTTAGCGCTTGCTTTCTATTTTTGCTGTCTTTCTATCCTTTCCAAATTTTTTTCTTTTCGGAACATTTCTACTTTATTCTCAGCTTTGCCATAAACATTTCCAAAAATGACAGCTTGATTTAGTTTTGTTTGTAATGATATTTCAACTTCACAAACAAAAAATATTTCGACTCTATGCTACCAAATTGACATTATTTTCCCTCCTAATATTACAAGATTATTCTGGATAAATTGCGTCTTTTTTTCTTGTTAGAATTGGACTTTTTCTCTTAATATTTTGACTTCATTCTCGTACAATATAATCTTTTTACTTCAACTATTTCAACTCTGTTCTTGTATACATTTTTTATCCTTGAGTTTTGATTTTGCCATAACTTTATTCTTGTAACTTGTAACTATTCTTGTAAAAATCACAACTTTGTTGGCTGTTTTGTTTCTCATAATATTACAATTTTAAATTTCATACACCTTTTTTTTCTTCAAAAGTCAAAATCCAAAACCAGCGTCTGCATACTTTCATTTTTCAATCTTTTCTCATCACCGTCCGTCTTCCTTCCATCCTCCACACCCGTCCCGTCTTTCCCTGCCAGCACTGGAAGGCCGAGGTAGGTTCTTGTCTGCATTCCACCTTCTTATTTAAGCGTGCCAACCTGCTACTCACTCTCTGGCGTCAATGTTTGACCAACGTGTGCAAGCCTTTCTAAAATAAACATTCACTGCTCCTCCACCTCATTTCATCATTGACACATCCAAGGTTACGTTTAGGAAAAGGACAAGTGGAGCAGGAATCATATCCTACATCAGGGGTGTCCAAAGTGGCACGTAAGTTGTTTTCTGGCATGTTGTAAAAATATCATTATTTCATGTATATTTTATAGAATCTAAATATATCAAACAATATATACAATAATCTCTTTATGGTTTCAGACCCCACCGTGATTGGTGAATTTCCACAATATAAATCCAATATTATAGATATAGATAGAATATTAAACTTTTACAAACTTTGTTTTTTTTTACTATTAGAGCCCTCTCGACATGAAATAACATCCCTATAGCCAGATTTACACTCTATTGCCCAGTATAATAGACACAATGAGTAGGGATGTCCGATAATTATATTGACAAAGTATATTTTCCCAATCATGAAAAAGGATATTTCAAAAGTGCTGTATACAATATGTACATACGTATGTGTTGATTCCGCCACAGGCGATATGTCATGTTACACATATGGTATTGGCTGACATCGCTATCGGAAATTGAGAGTTGGACAATATCGTTTTTTGACAAAAAAGCCCATATGGGACATCCCTAATGATAAGAGAAAATAAGAGATGTATAGTTATTATTAGCAGCTTCAAGGCCTGGTGGTGCCGTCAAATGGTTCTAAAATATAAAATATAAATATCCACAACGCCTCATAATTTTCCTCATAATTTTGTTCCAAAAACTGTGCATTACCTGCTGACTTGAAACAGTTGGAAACATACGTAGTTGGTGAGAGCGAGTTCCACGACCCGGCTGTTTTTGGGGATGTAGGAGTAAAGACGACACTGGGTGTTGGACTCGGGAATGTTGACGACGTAGGGGTGACGGAGTTGTAGGCATCGTTGCTTCAGCAGGCAGGATCCGTGCTCTTTCAATGATATCGATTGTTTGGGTTTCTGCACAGGACTTCCTGCAGCGGCTATTGTCTCATCAATGTAACATTGCTGACACCTGGTGGTCAGTGTAGAATACTACATATCATCAGTGTCCTTCAGTGTGTTTTCTGAATGCCTTACACAGACGCCATCCAAATCTTAAGACCAGTCGATAAATTGCTAGAATATGTATTTTGCACATTCAGACCTTAATGAGCTTTTATGTAGAACTGCAATACCCAAAAGCAAGAAGGGGGACTTGGACAAAAAACATTTGGAACTTAAATCTAAAAAATAATAAAAGGTTATTTTTCACCTGATCAAAAGTTTAAGACCGTAAGCTATAAAAGCCAAAATCTGCTTCAAAATGGTCATTTTCTGTCAGGCATTGACACGGTCATGCCCTCCTGATGGCTTTCTCTTCTTCAACGCGGTGGCATGGTGGAGCTGCCGAAGCTGCCGAAGCCGGGCCTCTGGCAGCGTGCCATGGCTGCTGAGCTTGGACGCAGTGAGACGCTCATTCCACCTTTTTGGAAGATCCTCAACATTACGGAACAAAAAAAGTCAAGTGATACACCCCAAAAAATGACAATGATCCAATGGGCTGTCTGTCAAGACACGGGGCGGTCCTGGACCCATATGAAGGCCCTTACTGGTGCCGACTGCAGCAAAATAACCATCAGATGCCATCAAAAAACAAAAAGGAATTCAAAGACCTGGTCTCCTTAATGCCACAAAACTGCCCGTTTAGTCTTTGGAAGGGAGCATCAAACATGGGACATTGAAAGGTGGACAAATGTTTGATTCTCTGATGAGAAAAAATGTAACCTTGGCGGTCCGGATGGCTTCCAAAGTCACTGGCATGACAAGGAGGGGGGGGTCTGTCATGAGCCAGGGTGCTTTTTTTTCATTCAGTAGAACACCGGAGCTTCGTGTGGTGCAGGGTTGTCAAACGGTGGACAAGCATCCCTCATAACCGAGGACAACGCTGAAGTTCATGATGCTGGCTTGACTAAGGACTGCTTCTTCTCTCTTGGACCATCCCTCATGTTCCCCCGATTGACATCCCATGGAGAACATTTGGGGATGGATGGCAAGGGAAGTTGACAGATCGTTGATGTCCTTGTTGAAGACCAACGTTCCCAGCGCTCGCATCAAGCATGCCCAAAGCCATTTTTTTAACAAGAATGGTGGAGCTACTCATTGCCGACTTTTTTTTCTTTTGCTTTGGGGAGTCTTTGGCCATTTTTGGAGCGATGGTCTTCAACTTTTCATCAGCTGATTCAACTATTTCATGATATACAGTATTTTATATATCAGCTATTTCACTTCAATTGGTGTTTCCAATAAAAATCCCACTCCCCCTTCTTGTTTTTGCATATCGTAGCTGCACTTAAAACCTCATCAAGATCCAAGTAGTAGTATTTGATGTAGTATTTGAAGTATGTTTATTATTGTGCTTGTAGTTTGCTGTGCTGCATCATGCTGGGACATGTTTCTAATGTTGACCATCCTCATCATGCAAATATATGCAAATACTACTACTAGTACTACTACTACTGTTACTATGAGTACTACTGATAATAGTAGTAATGTTGTGTTTTAGGCCCAGCGACACGTCAGCGACCTGTATGAGGATCTTCGAGATGGACACAACCTCATCTCCCTGCTGGAGGTGCTCTCTGGAGAGACGCTGGTGAGAAGCTACCTTTCACTTTCGTGCCCCCCCCTCCCTCCACCGACCCCCCCCCCCCCCCCCCCGCGCTTCATGTGCTGTCTTCTTCTTCTATTGTTGTTGACTTGTGTTGCACGCACGGACTAATTGTCATTCTCGGCTGCCATCTTGAGTCATGTTTGCCGTCTGCTGACCTTTGACCTAACCCCCCCCCCCCCCGACCCTGTGCCTTCCTCTCTTGTGATGTTCTTGTCATGCTAGCCGAGGGAACGTGACCTAGTGAGGAACGTGCGGTTGGTGAGTGGTGTGTGCACCGCCTGCCTGCAGCATGTGTCCACGCCCCCACCCCAGGCCCCCTGAAACGACCCCCCCGCCACATCAAACATGAAGTGATGAGGGATTATTATTATTGCCACCTTATTTGTGTTTATTATTCAGTTACATTTATATTTGTTGATGACAAACGATAATACTGCTAATACAATCTACATGGAAGAAATTATTCATAAAATAATTCAACTTAAATAATACATTGACACATATTTCATTCAAATTATCTAAAAAATATGTAATAAAAAAATTACTAAAAATTTAAATAATTCATCATTATTATTTGTTTTAAAAAGTAAAATACAAATTTATTGAAAATTAAACTATTTCTTTTTTAATGACACAATGGAATGATGATGATGATGTTTATACAAAATTAATAAAAATATACTTCATACAAGTTTGAATATTTTGACTTGATGACAAAGTAAATATGTATACAGTATATTAGGGATGTCCAATATTGACAATAAGACCAATACGCCGATATTGTCAATTTCCAATACCGATCATCCGATACTGATATACTGTATGTAACATGACATAATATTTGAAACAGTATCTGTTTTCATGATCGGCAAAAAATGCGATACTAATCGGGCTGCTAAATATAGATACAGATAATTATTGGACATCCCGAATTAGTTCCAAAAAAATTAAATATAATATGCATTTAAAATTTACAATGTACTTATTTAGGAAAGCATATGGTGTATACAAAATAAAATAAAATCAACAATAATAATAAAATAGCAATTACATGCGTGAAAACAATACAGAATTAAAAAAAAAAAAATTGTGTTACCATAAGACAAATGCAAACTCGCTTAAGTCTCACTGTACGTTAGCAATCATTGGAATGAAAGCAAGAAAAAGCAACATATTGGTCTGCATGTGACATACTTCCATGCTGCATCAAACATGTTTAGGCTGGAGCCCCCCCCCCCCCCCCCCCCAAGTGTCAGGAATGACATCGTGTATCCTTACAGTGGTTTCAAGTCGTGCCTCTATAAAAGTTGATTGCGCTTATGACCGATGCATGATGATAAACCGGAGCCCAGGTTGTTCTCGGGGAGGAAGCTTGAAATTTCTCACGTCCATCATCATCATCATCATCATCACCAACACCTGCAACCTGCAGATGTCATGCAGGCTCGCCTTTTCAAGTCAGTTGATGTTTTTTTTTTAACCTTTATGTTCTCCGGTGTCTTGCAGCCGCGGGAGAAAGGTCGCATGCGCTTCCACAAGCTCCAGAATGTTCAGATCGCTCTGGACTTCCTCAAGCACCGACAGGTTCTTATTTCATTTCATTTAAAGATGATTTCTCTCTCATCTTGCTTCATCGATTGGTTACAAAATGATACTTGTGGCTTCTGAAGGTCAAACTGGTCAACATCAGGAATGATGATATCGCCGACGGAAACCCCAAGTTGACTCTGGGCCTCATTTGGACCATCATCCTTCACTTCCAGGTAGGTCTTTGGTAACGCTGCAATGATTTTTACATTAGCCACGTATACATTGAGGCAAATATTCCAATTGCATTGGGTTTATTTGCTCAAAGGGAAAGAATTGAACCTTTGATTACACCTCATTCCAAAAGAAAAATGAACATATTATTCATTCATCCCAGCTGTCTTTGGGCGAGAGGCGGGGTCCACCCTGGACTGGTCGCCAGCCAATCACAGGGCACATATAGACAAACAACCATTCACACTCACATTCATACCTATGGACAATTTGGAGTGGCCAATTAACCTAGCATGTTTTTGGAATGTGGGAGGAAACCGGAGTACTCGGAGAAAACCCACGCATGCACGGGGAGAACATGCAAACTCCACACAGAGATGCCCGAGGGTGGAATTGAACCCTGGTCTCCTAGCTGTGAGGTCTGCGCGCTAACCCCTAGACCACCGTGCCGCCCCATATTATATTATTCATTCATTCATTCATTCATTCATTTTCTACCGCTTTTTCCTCACGAGGGTCGCGGGGGGTGCTGGAGCCTATCCCAGCTGTCTTCGGGCGAGAGGCGGGGTACACCCTGGACTGGTCGCCAGCCAATCCAGGGCACATATAGACAAACAACCATTCACACTCACATTCATACCTATGGACAATTTGGAGTGGCCAATTAACCTAGCATGTTTTTGGAATGTGGGAGGAAACCGGAGTACCCGGAGAAAACCCACGCATGCACGGGGAGAACATGCAAACTCCACACAGAGATGGCCGAGGGTGGAATTGAACCCTGGTCTCCTAGCTGTGAGGTCTGCGCGCTAACCCCTAGACCACCGTGCCGCCCCATATTATATTATATTATATTATATTATATTATATTATATTATATTATATTATATTATATTATATTATATTATATTATATTATATTATATTATATTATATTATATTATATTATATTATATTATATTATATTATATTATATTATATTATATTATATTATATTATATTATATTATATTATAAATATGTATGCAAGCAGCATTGTCTATTGTGGTTGATTATAGCGGCGCATGTAGACAAGAGATTGGAATATTCCTTTCCCCGTGTAAACCTGGCTATTCTAATATTTTGACCATCTTCGATTCCAGCAAAAGACTTTTAAAGAGCACTCATTTGTCAGAACATTTCTTGTGAATGAAAATGCAGCTTTGGAAATGTTGCGCGTACAGCGGCGGGAGTCCACATGATGTTTCCACGCTAGCTCCAACGGGTGTAACGGTCGCATTGGGACGCGGGGATTGTTTTCCTGTGTGATTCACTGCCCCCCTCGGGAAAGCCAAGGGGGCAAAGATGTGGGTGTGATGGCCTTAAAGCGCGGTGGGAACGACCCAAACCACCACCAGCATCTTTACAGAGCTTAGATTTCATTTCAAGACCAAAAACAACCAACAAATGTTTTAGTGGATGAAAAGAAGGAAGTGGATGCTCTTTCAAGAAAAAGGGTGGAGGGCTAATTTCCATTCAGCGTCTGAATCACACTTTGTCAGGGTTTCCCCTTTATTTAGAAATGTGCCTTCCTCCACCCTTTCCTGCAAAAAAAAAACCCAAACTGAAAGTTTACATGAGTCATGAACACAATGGCAAACATATGCAGCATTAGTAAGAACGTCAATTTATCTTTTGCTTATTTTCTATATTTCTATAATAAAATGTTGTTATAGTAAATTGAATTGATTCAATTTTTTATTTCTTTTATTTCACTTTTCATTGTATTTTTATTTATTTACATTTAATTTTATTATACTTTTATTTTGCTCTATTTCTATATTTAATTGAATTCAATTGAATTCAATGCAAGTGTGAAAAGTTCTTTGAGAATTCTAACCTGTACAACTATACTGAAAAATAAAGATTGTATTTCTATAGCAGAAGTCTGGTAGTTAAGTAGTTAAGGTGTCTCTAGTAGTTTGGACCTGTCCTGATCTTTAGTAGTAGCAAAACAAGCTGTAATAAAAAGAAAAAGACAAAAGGTGATTTCCTGACATTGTTGCAGTGTCCCCTGCTGCTTATGTGGTAAAACCCCACCCATGTGGCATGTCACGATGCCTAAAACAAACACCCAGGACCCTGCACGGGTTTCACGGGCACATGTAATGACCAACAGTAGTAGTAGATGACTTTTTCATTTTCAGTGTCTGTTGCTGTGAGTCATTCATTTGGGAGGAAATATTTGGGAATTAGCTTGTGGAAGTCCTGGGGAAACATTCCTTTTGAAAAAAACTTGATGAATGACTCATTGCTCAGGACTTTTGTTGTGTGTCTGTTTGTGTTAGACTGACTTTCACCGAGCTTTAGAAAGTGACTCATGTCAATTTTGGGGGGGAAATGTGGGCAGATGACTCCACAAATGGAAAAGAACCATCACGAGTGGAGTCACTTCATTAGGTACAACTGCACTCACGCCTGCCCCCCCCCCCCCCCTGCAGATCTCTGACATTCAGGTGAACGGCCAGTCGGACGACATGACGGCCAAGGAGCGCCTGCTGCTGTGGTCCCAGCGGATGGTGGAGGGCTACCAGGGTCTTCGCTGCGACAACTTCACCAGCAGCTGGCGGGACGGCAAGCTCTTCAACGCCATCATACACAAACACAGGTGACCCCTTCACTGCTTAGCAGAGCTCGCCTTCCGACGCTTGAGGCGTTCAAGGACCGCGGGATATCATCTCCGCCTGGAGTGATTGTCGGGTTTCATGGCAGGGCACTCTCAAGCTGATCCGGGACCGTTTACATACTGGAAGATGAACTTTGACTTTCTTGGTTGTCCACAAGTGTAAAAAGAAGTTAAGCACTTGAATAGTAAGATGTTGCAAAAAAGGAATTCATATATGACATTTTGTGTAATTTCACAAATAGAAGAAGTCAATAACAATTGAAGAGAAGCTTTATTCGTACCTTATACCTGACAGCAGTCATGTGTAAGAGTGCTATATTTAGTCACATGTGCACAAATAGTTGTGTTTTTTTGGGTGTAGTCCCGCCCAAAGTCTGAATCTGGCATCCTCCTGGTTTGGTGTTGCATCACACGGATGAAGTGGCACCCACTCCTGGTAGATCCTTTGGAGGAAGACGAGTGTCTGCGGAGCTTCGGTGAAGCTAGCAATAACTTTTTTGTGCCGCCATGTTGAGGAGGTTACGCTCAAAGAGAAATCGGAAGAGCGAAGAGGCTGTGGTGGAGACCCAGGCGGGCTCGGAATCAGGTGGTCCCGATGGAGGCGTGATCCACCTGAGCAGGGACAGACTGTCCTACAGACGGGCCTGCTACCTGGAGGAAGACTGGAGCGTGCTCACGTAGATGTCTTTTAGTCCTCTGAGATGTTCCGTGCTTGTGCTCGCATGCTATCAGACTTGGCTTATCAAGTCTTTGGGGAATTTCAAGCTTTTGCGGTCTTGCCCACGCGTGTTCCGTCTCGTTCCTGTCCTCCAGACAAACTAACAAAAACTAACACTTGACAGCCTTCATGCTTTAAGACAGTTGCTTCAACTTCAAACGTTGCTTAACAGGCCCACCCTCATCGACATGGACCAAGTGGGCCGCCAGAGCAACCAGCAGAACCTGGAGCAGGCCTTCAGCGTGGCCGAGCGCGAGCTGGGCGTCACCAGGTTGCTGGACCCCGAAGGTGAGGAGGCAGAGGCGTAGGACGCCGCCTGCCAGGAAAATCATCAAACAATGACATCATCTTTGCTTCCAGATGTGGACGTGCCACATCCTGACGAGAAATCCATCATCACGTACGTCTCCTCGCTTTATGACGTCATGCCGCGGGTGCCGGACGCTCAGGACGGCGTCAAAGCCAACGTAAGTCCTCCAGTTCTGTTATGGTGGGGTACCTCTAGGGGCGGGCTTCTAGACAGGAACGTAGATCGACACGATGTTAGCGCCAAGTGTTGTCGTGTAGGAGCTGGAGCTGCGCTGGCAGGAGTACTACGAGCTGGTCACGATGCTCCTGCAGTGGATCCGACACCACGTCCTCGTGTTCGAGGAGCGCAAGTTTCCCACCAGCTACGAGGAGATCGAGGTACCCGGTGGCCGCCGCTGTCGCTTGTGTCTTATCCAGGAAGTACACTTGACCCCTGGCCGCCGTCCTCCTACAGGTTCTGTGGCGTCAGTTCCTCAAGTTTAAGGAGACGGAGCTCCCTGCCAAGGAGGCGGACAAAAACCGATCCAAACACATCTTCAAGTCCTTCGAGGTAAGTGGCATCGATGGCATCCTCATTTGCATAATGATTGCCATTTTTATGGCAGCAAATAACTCAGCAAAAAATGATGACAGAAGACAGACGACACCAGGACCCCGAAAAAGGACCCACCGCTCGTTGAGAAGAGCCGTACAGTCTTCTATCAGGGTCCAATAAGGCTAGAAATAGTCCATAGATTTAGCACTTTTATGGAAAAGAAATTTGACATTATTACTGCTTTTAAAAATAACATACCTTTTCTTTAATATTTCAATTTTTATTCAATTTTTTTAATTAAAAATGATTAAAATGACATTATTGTTCCTCATAATATTAAAAGTTTATTCTTGTTAAATCCAACTTTTTTGTCTGAATATATGATATGAATATATGACATATATTCTATTTAAATTCCATCTTGTAAGACTGCCATAATAGTGGGACTTTTGAATTATATGTCCAATTTTTTTTTAGTTTGAAAACTCCTAAAATTTAGCAACAAAGCAGCTATGTCAGCAACACTGAGCCCTCTTGCTACATCTTCTTGCTCTGTTAAGAAGCAGAGGGAGATGCCGTCTGCTGTACTGAGTTGTATTGACAAGCGCCATTCGGAGGTCATCATGGGTGAAGGGTGAACAGGAAGCGCCAAATGTGGGTGTGTGTGTCTGCAGGGTGCGGTCCAGGCAGGCCACGTCAAGGTGCCGCCAGGCTGCCACCCGTTGGACGTGGAAAAGGAATGGGGTCGGCTGCACGTGGCCATCTTGGAGCGGGAGCGACTCCTGAGGATGGAGTTCGAGAGGCAAGTCCACCCCCCCCCCCCCCCCCCCCCCCCAGCCCCCCATTAATAAAAAAAAATTCAGGGATGACATAAATCGGATAAAGGAGTCATGAGGTTGGTACAGTGTGACCGCCGGCATGACTCATCTCCATGTTGGCACTAAAACCAAGCCGAGGAGGTCGGAAAGGGGAAACTCATGACACGGTTGCCATTGGCGCCACAGCAGCCGTCCAACAACAACATGATGATGTTTGCACATAGAATCACAAGACAAGCAGGGCGAGCGCTCTGTTATTGTACTTCTGTGCCACGACTTGCAGGGAGCCGTCATGGCGTTCATGCATCAGGGATACGACTTTAAGTTTCAATTCCGCCAGAGGACGGCGTGAGTGCCCCGACTCTTCACTTAAGCTGCTTTGATTTATGATCTTTGACACCCGACTCTCTTCCCACCGCAGGCTGGAGCGACTCCAAAGGGTCGTCAGCAAGGTCCAGATGGAGTCTGGGGTGTGCGAGGAGCAGCTCAATCAGGTGGAGACTCTGCTGCAAACGGTGAGTCTCCACGCCGGTTGATGCCGTCGAATGAAATGAAAACAGGACGTGACATCACCGGTCCGTCGGTGGCGTTGCAGGACGTGCGGATGTTGAGCTCGGGCAAACCCGCTCAGCACACGGCCGAGGTGGAGGCGGACCTGGAGAAAGCAGAGGGGATGATTCGCTTCCTCTTCAACGACGTTCAGATGCTGAAGGACGGGCGCCATCTGCAGGCCGAACAGATGTACCGCAGGTACTAGCTGATACCTTCCCAAGTGCACGTACCTTGTCCTACCTTGTCTTGCCGTAGTGTAAACATTTCAAAGAAGTATGTACCATAACATTGATTTTATTTCAATCACAGCATACGCTGAACACCCATCGTTTCAAATGAAAGAGCTTTTATTTCTTTTTTTTAATCTACTTGGTCTATTTTAGGGTGTTTCAGTTAACAGAGATTAAGATTAATTTTAAGATTAATTTAAAAATTCAATGTAATCATTTCTTTGTTCAATGCTGCTTAAGAATATAATAAATGTTGTATTTGTTGCTGATATTTTTATTTAATTTTTTAGACTGATATGATTTTATATCGTCACATCGTGATACTACATCCCCAAAATATCGATATATGCTAAGGTCCATATCGCCCAACCCTGAAAATGGCCAAATGATGGCTTCTGTCTCCAGAGTGTATCGCCTCCACGAGCGGCTGGTGAACCTCCGCAGCGAGTACAACTTGCGCCTCAAGTCGGGTGTGACCACGGCGCAGATCCCCATGACCCAGATCCACCAGGTCCAGGTGCTGCAGCAGGCCCCCGTCAGGCTGCGACCCGAGCTGGACGAGGTCACACTGCGCTACGTGCAAGACCTGCTGGGCTGGGTGGAGGAGAACCAGCAGCGGGTGGACCAGGGCGAATGGGGCTCTGACCTGCCCACCGTGGAGTCCCAGCTGGGCAGCCACCGCGGGCTCCACCTGTCTGTGGAGGAGTTCCGTTCCAAGATTGAAAGGGCCAAGGCGGATGAGGTGATGATCGTTAACGGCGTTAACAGGCTTTGGTGTCGTGTGTAGGCTTTGGCTTTGAACTATGACCTCTCTGCTGCAGAGCCAGGTCTCACCGGCGAGTAAGGCCGCCTACCATGACTACCTGAACAAAGTAGATCTTCAGTACGGGAAGCTTCTGGTGAGTCTTACCAACATGTTAACGTGCTAAACACTTCATTAGGTACTCCAAAGACAATGCGGTGATGTACGCACGCCAACTTCTGCTCTTAGAAAGCTTCCAAGGCCCGCCTTCGCTACCTGGACCAGCTCCACGCCTTTGTCACCGCCGCCACCAAGGAGCTGATGTGGCTGAACGAGAAGGAGGAAGAGGAGGTCAACTACGACTGGAGCGAGCGTAACACCAACGTGGCGGCCAAGAAGGACAACTACTCGGTAACCCGGGTGGCGTCCGCCTGGGGCGGGGAGGCGGGTTACACCTGTACCCATCAGTGGTTCGACTGCGACGTCTCGTGTCACGTCTGCAGGGTTTGATGAGGGAGCTGGAGCTGCGGGAGAAGAAGATGAACGGCGTCCAGGTGACGGGAGACAAGCTACTGAGAGACAGCCACCCAGGCAGGAAGACCATAGAGGTAGGCTCCTCCTCAGGCCCCGCCCCCACCCCGCTCCCTGCATACGTAAGATGTTGGCGTCCTTCTGCAGGCCTTCACCGCTGCTCTGCAGACTCAGTGGAGCTGGATCCTCCAGCTGTGCTGCTGCATCGAAAGCCACCTCAAGGAGAACACCGCCTACTTCCAGGTGGGTTCTTCTTGGCAGTGCTGGCATACATGTGGTCCACCTCGGGCGTCCATACTTCTGGACCTCCCTCTGTGATTGTGACTTAGTGAAAAATAGTGAATAATATAGAAATACATGCAGCATAGCAACAAAAATGAAAGGACGCAACTTTGCTGCTTTGATATTTTCCAAAGCAAGACATGGAGATATGCTAAGAAGTTATCTAACCCTAACCCCATTTAAATGCATCTCATCTTCATCATATACTGCAGGTGAAAAACGTAAGGAGCAGTCAATGGGGGTCTGCATAGCAGAACAGCCCATCTCTATACTTAGATCTTAATCTTACATTTTTTGTGCGCGTAACCATAGCGACGCTATTAAGGAAAATGTTCAAAAATGGGCCACTAGATTAGGTACACCTGTTCTACTTTTAGAACAGCAAATGCCAGAGAAAAAAACGAGAATTTACAGACTTTTCACAGCCTTGATCACGTAGAAACGTGATTAATGGCTCATTTTTGAGACAAATGTCTCTCTGTAGCTAATTTGTTTTTTCGTTGGATGTTTAGTTTTGGCTCTATCTTCGTCAGAAGGAGGTTTTGTGCAGGGCCAAAATCCACCTCGTCTCTCACTCTAGCGCTACAGCATAGGAGGCTGAAAAATAACTTTTGCAAACAAGTCCTCCTCCTGGCAACGCCGTTTTAGCTAGCTTGATTTCTTTTGATGAAAACGTAGGAATCTTTGTCTTCCTCTTTCAAAAAATGTCACTTTTACATCTGAGGGATGTACGGATTGCCTTCTGTGGCCCCTAAAAAATCTCCTATTGACTCCCATGTTAAAGATGCCATCTTTTGTTTCTCCAACTCTCGTCCTATTGTGGTCATTTCTCAACCGATTTGCAAAACGAGCAGGTCTATGCGAAGCCCCACCGCTCGGGCCGCTCACGGCCGTCTTGTGGTGTCAATATCTCCAATCGTTTGGCCGTAAGGAGCTTCTGTTCGACATGAGGGATTCAGGTGGGGTGCTGGAGCCTATCCCAGCTATCTTTGGGTGAGGCGGGGTCCACCCTGGACTGGTGGCCAGCCAATCCCAGGGCACATATAGACAAACAACCATTCACACTCACATTCATACCTATGGACAATTTGGAGTGGCTAATTAACCTAGCATGTTTTTGGAATGTGGGAGGAAACCGGAGTACCCGGAGAAAACCCACGCATGCACGGGGAGAACATGCAAACTCCACACATGAGATGTGGAGTGCACCGAGCGTGGAATCGAACTCGGGTCTCCTAGCTGTGTGGGCTGCACGCTAACCACTCCAGCCAGAACTTTTCTATAAATAAATATGTGCACCTCTTTTCCTGCTGATGCAGTTTTTTGCTGATGTAAAAGAGGCCGAGGACAAGCTGACCAAGATGCAGGACACCATGAAGAGGAAGTACACATGCGAGCGTTCCACCACCGTCACACGGCTGGAGGACCTCCTGCAGGACGCCGCTGTGGGTTCATTCATTTAGCGTTGTCTGTTGGTTTTGAGATGTGCTCCTAACACGGGATAGGCGTTGCTTCCAGGATGAGAAGGAGCTGCTGAGTGAGTTTAAAACTCACCTGGAAGGCCTGAAGCGCCGCGCCAAGACCGTGGTGCAGCTGAAGCCGCGCAACCCCGCCACCCCGATCAAGAACAAGCTGCCCATCCAGGCGGTGTGTGACTTCAAGCAGATGGAGGTAGGACGGTGCTTCTAAAGCCAGTTGGCCAGTAGATGGCGCTGACGCATCATCCCCCACCCTCCAGATCACCGTCCACAGAGGAGACGAGTGCGCCCTGCTCAACAACTCCCAGCCGTACAAGTGGAAGGTGCTCAACCGAGAGGGCAGCGAGGCGTCTGTGCCGTCCATCTGCTTCCTGGTCCCGCCCACCAACAAGGACGCCATGAGCAGCGTTGCCGGGTGAAGACCACCCTCCCAAAAAAGACAACTATAAAAACAAACCAAAAAAAACGCTCACCATACTCCTCTTCACCTTCTTCAGGCTGGAAGGGAACTTGCAGAAGCTGCAGAACTTGTGGCAGACCTTGTTTGTAGACCTGAGGAGCCTCCTGTCCTGGCAGTACCTCATGCGAGACATCCACATCATCAACACCTGGAACATCTCCATGGTAACACCAGACACCGTCCTCTCATTCCTGAGCAGGACAAACTCAACCTCATCGTGTGACAGTTCAAGACCCTGACGGTGGAGGAGTACCGGCTGGCCCTGAGGAACCTGGAGCAGCACTACCAGGACTTCCTGAGAGACAGCCAGGATTCCCAGACGTTCAGAGCCGAGGACCGCATGCAGGTGGAGTCCAGCTACAACAAGGCCAACCAGCACTACAACACGCTGGTCAGCACAGCGGAGCAAGGTGCGTCTCTGGGTGTCCTTCCAAGTCTTTAGCAGACTCCATTTGAAAGCGTCCATCATGTCCTCAAGTCAGTCCATTAGACACACGCTTTATGGTTGCTCCATCGGTTGACTGTTGGCTTCACGTTACAGGCTACATGCCGCCCAAGACAGGTATGTCCTCGCCAGTATGTCCCTGTTTGAACACGGGGGTCCTAATTTCACCCGGTCCAAATAATGCGTGTCCCAATTGGTCCCTGTGTGACCCAGTATGTCCCACTGTGTCTTACTCTCCTCGCTGTGTGTCCCATCCTTATCTCCCAGTGAGTCCTGTAGGTCCTTATGTGTCCCGCTGTGTCTTAGTGTGTCCAACTATGTCACCATGTCTTCTCATGCGTCCTCATGTATGTCTTAGTGGGTCCCCTTGTGTGCCGGTGTGTTTGAACGTTGTGTGTCGCTTGTGATCCCCAGCAAAGCTGTCGTGCGGCCATGTTGCATTCCCGTGTTCATTAACATCATCCTCCTCCTCCTCACTGATTTGTCTTCTTGACTGCACTCGCCACGCCTTTGTGGCCCACGTGCACGGATGTCATGTCCACCCGTGAATGAGTCTGCGGAGGACGATTTAATCAAGCATGGCATCTGTTTCCTGTGCTCTGATCCACTCTGATGCCGTTGAATCTTTCACATGACTTAACCTGAATGACGGGCATGTTCAATCTGGCTTAGACTGTTTACATTCAATCCACAGTGAAATTGGGTCTGACATCCATCGCAGAAGAACACATTACGTTTTAAGTTAAGATCTTTTTTCTTCTCCATCCAGGAGAACAAGACGAGTCCGTGTGCAGGATTTACCTGAACAAGCTCAAGGACCTCCGCCTGAGGCTGGAGGCTTGCGAGAATCGAACAGTGACTCGTCTTCGCCAGCTTGCTGACAAGGAGCCACTCAAAGCCTGCGCCCTGAAGACCACCGAGCAGATGGTGAGATGAGAAAAAGTACTACTACTTCAATGAAAACACCACATTTAGCCATGAAATGAATGTTTTCCACACAACGCCCCCACAATCTGCAGTCAAATACCTTGGCACAAATATGCAGTGGAAGCATCTCTATACGCCATAAGATTGCTACATTTTGCTATAAAATGCCATATTTGCCACAAATATACTTTATCATACCACAAAAAGTCAAATTGCAATGGAAAAGTTCTGCTTTGCTATGAAAACAGCATTTTGCTTTTTGCTCTAAAATACCATATATTAGTAGTTCACCATGCCATGATGACAAAAGTGCTGCATTCAAATGTCATTCATTCATTCATTTTTAACCGCTTATCCTCACGAGGGTTGCGGGGGTGCTGGAGCCTATCCCAGCTGGACTGGTGGCCAGCCAATCCCAGGGCACATATAGACAAACAACCATTCACACTCACATTCATACCTATGGACAATTTGGAGTGGCCAATTAACCTAGCATGTTTTTGGAATGGGGGGGGGGGGAACCCACGCATGCACGGGGAGAACATGCTAACTCCACACAGAGATGGCCAAGGGTGGAATTGAACTGGGGTCTCCTAGCTGTGAGGCCTGCGCGCTAACCACTCAACCTCCATACAGCCTCATTCAAATGTCATATTTTCACAAATTTTCACAAATCTTGTTTTCTGTCTTGTTCCTGGCGGCAGAAAGTCCAGTCTGAGCTGGAAGGCTTGAAGAAAGAACTGCACTCCATCACGGAGAAGACGGAGGAGGTTCTGGCCTCCCCTCAGCCGTCTAGCTCTGCCCCCTTGCTGCGCTCCGAGCTGGACAGCACGCAGAAGAAGATGGACCACGTCTACAGCCTGTCATCCATCTATCTGGACAAGTGCGGCTCTCTCGGCGCCCAGGTCCTGTTGGGACTAAGCTGGTGCTAAGCAGTCCATCTCCTCTTCTTCTCAGGCTGAAGGCCATCGACGGCGTGATCAGAAACACCAAAGACGCGGAGGAAACGCTGAAGAGCTACGAGTTTTGTCTGCTGGATGTCCATAAAGTGCCGTATGAGGGGAAGGAGGCGGAAAGCCAAGCGGGCCAGATAAAGGTATCGGGATCATTCACCATCTAGAATTCCTTGGTTGTAATGAAGGTCCGTTTTTGTTCTGACAGAAAATGCAAACTGAATCTCAAGCGGACCAGATGGTGTTCGACCGCCTGCAGGATGAGCTCAAGAGGGCAGCGGACATCCACGACAAGATGACGCGAATCCACAGCGAGCGCGATGCCGAGCTGGAACATTACCGCCACCTGGTGGGCGGCCTGCAAGAGCGCTGGCAGGCCGTTCTGGCCCAGCTGGTGCTTCGGCAGCAGGAACTGGAGCTGCTCCGCCGCCATATGAGGTCGTACTGTGACAGCTACGAGTGGCTCATACGCTGGCTGGCTGAGGCCCGGCGGCGCCAGGAGGGCATCCAGGCGGCGCCTGTTGGGGACGGGGCGGCACTGAAGGAGCAGCTGTCAGAAGAGAAGGTATCTCCTCAACTTACTGGACTCTTTATATAGGCGCTGTCCTATCTAGTCTTTAAAGACCTAACATGCCTCTTAAATGTAAATGCTGATCATTGGTTCAAGCTCAAAGACTAGATAGGACAAGGTCTAGTCAGCAGTCCTATCGAGACTTACAGGATGTTTTGTTTCACATTCAAGCAGGCGTCATCATTTTACTCTCAAAGACTAGATAGGACAAGGTCTAGTCAGCAGTCCTATCTCATCTTAGAGGATGTTTTGTTTCACATTCAAGCAGGCGTCATCATTTTACTCTCAAAGACTAGATAGGACAAGGTCTAGTCAGCAGTCCTATCTAGTCTTAGAGGATGTTTTGTTTCACATTCAAGCAGGCGTCATCATTTTACTCTCAAAGACTAGATAGGACAAGGTCTAGTCAGCAGTCCTATCTAGTCTTAGAGGATGTTTTGTTTCACATTCAAGCAGGCGTCATCATTTTATGCTGAAAGACTAGAAAGGACAGCACTAGTCAGCTGTCGAGACCCTTTCAAGCTTCATTGGTTGTTGCTGAAAGACCACAGTGGACAATAGTCCTATGAGCGATGAAACAGTTTGTAAGACCATGTGAACAGTCCAGTTGCGACGCCCCAAGCGTGCTAGCTAATATGTTTTAATATTACCTCATGTCCTTCCATTCATTTTTAGCACCTTAAGTTCAGCATGCAACCTTTGACTTCCTCCAAATGCAGAAACTCCTGGATGAAATCGAGAAGAACAAGGACAAGATGGATAAGTGCCAGAAAAACGCCAAGGATTACATTGACTCTGTCAAGGTTTGTTGTTGGCGTTCCTTGTCTTGTCTGTCAATCGCCTTGAAGTCCATCTGGCAAAACTCAGAGTGTCCCCGCTACTTCTAGGACTACGAGCTCCAGATTCTGACCTACAAGGCTCTGCAGGACCCGGTGGCCTCGCCGTACAAAAAACCCAAAATGGAGTGTGCATCTGATGACATCATCCAAGAGGCAGGTTTTCCTAAAAAACAAAAATGTAGCCGTTAGCGCTGTCTGCTAAATGCTGTGGTGTCTCGTGTAGTTTGTCACTCTGAGGACTCGCTACAGTGAGCTGATGACGCTTGTCAGCCAGTACATTCAGTTCATCACGGACGGACGGCGTCGCCTGGAGGACGACGAGGTAACTCAACTCGGTTGCTGTGGACAACCACAATGTATCCCGGGGCATGAAAAGTAAAGTAGGGTGGGTGGACGGTAAACGTGTGATGGGGATGCGACAAAGACGTCGTACTGCAGATTGAGATATGATTGTTATCATGTCTCTCAGGAATTTAAGTCTTTAAAATGGAAGTCTTTTTTTGGAGCATGGTGACATTGGTTGTGTTTGTACAAAACCATGTACTATTATTTATTTTGACAAAATCAATTTTCTCATCAACTGAATGAATCAACAATTGGCTGACCCCCCCCCCCCCCCAAATCATTTTCATCATTCAATTTTGTCATATTAATTTGCTCTTGAGGGAAAGTTGGTCAATTATTATATTATTATATATTATTATATAAATATTTTCCTCTGTGATTAATTGCATTTTTGTCATTCTTTATCATAATTGTAAATTTGATTAAATTGTCATCAAAGGAATGATGAAAATATAATTGACTGGAAAATAGGTCAATTGTGTGCCCTGTCATTGGCTGGCAACCAGTCCAGGGTGTACCCCGCCTCTAGCCCGAAGACAGCTGGGATAGGCTCCAGCATGCATGAGGATAAGCAGTATAGAAAATGGATGGATAGATGATCATAATTGTGACATTTTCCATCAAACGAAGGACAAAATATAAAACTGATCAATTTCCCAATGATAAAGAGTAAATAAAATGTAATTAACAAAATGTAAAATGCAATTGACAAACTTCCCTTCTGGAACAGATTGGTAAACACAACAAAATTGGGACATTTTCCATCTCGGGAATGATGATGTGTGAAATGATGTAATCTTCCAACCTCCACTTCGAGAACAGAGGGCTCCAACCACCGGGGCTGGGGTAAATTTGAGCTCAGGTAAATTCTTTCAACAAAAGAATGATGAACCTACTATAGCAGAAGGGCAAATTAGATTTCCGTCATTCCTGATTATTATAGTCAATTTTACAAAATGTTGACATTTTTCAAAGGAATGGTGAAAGTTGTAAAATTCTTAAATTCTTGTCATTCGATTGTAAATGTGATAAAACTGTGACATTTTCCAACAAATGACTGACATCCATTAATCCCGGCTGGTGACCACTCCAGAGTTGTGCCCCACCTCTTGTCCGAGGTCAGCTGGGATGGGCTCCAGCATGCCCCTGTGACTCTAGTGAGAGTAACTGGCATAGAAAATGGATGGATGGATAATTTATCGTCATTTAATTCATCAACTTTTGCCATTCCCTTAATGAAAAAACTATTTCCCATCTAGAGCAAATTTGTAAATTTGACATAATAGTTCAGTTCTGTTCAATTTATTTGTCTCCCTTGGGAGAAATGAGGTTTAGAGGCAGGGTACAGCTGCATACAACCAACAGAGACAAACAGTACATGACAGACATGGAAAAAAAACAGACATAGTAAAACCAGATACAACAAGCATAAACGAGAGAATAAAAGAAACAGAGCATAAAAACACCAGAACCATACTGGTTCCCAGAGGGATCGATCATCTGAGTTGTGCCATGACCAACTGGTAACCTGGTAAGTTACAGTGTGCAGTATTTAAAATGCTAATTTCAAGTGCTAGTTCACATATAGACCAGATCTCACATTTGCTCGTTTATGAGCTTGACTGAGAGAGGGACAAATGAGTTTGTAACGGTGGTGTTTACATAGCGGAACCCTGTACCTTCTCCCCGAGTGCATGAATACGTATTCATTGAACAGAACGTGAGAGCTGTCATCGAGGAGGTTTTTTGCTTGGGTGATGGCGGCCTGATTGAACAGCTCCTGCGGGTTGAGGGGGGAGTTGCCCATAATCTTACCTGCTACTCTGACCAGGTTGAGGATCTGAGATTTTGATTTGACGTTGAGTTTCCCAAACCAACTGGTGATCTCGTACCGTAAGATAGACTCTATTGTTGCTCTGTAGAAAATTTGCATGATGTTTTTGCTGAACAACTGTAGTCTCCGCAGGAAGTGAAGGCGCTGATGGATTCTGCCAGCTAAGGTCACTGTCTATGTGAATGCTAGCTAGCAGGTACTTGTATGATGTCACCTGTTTTATATTGTTACCATGTTTGGTCACAGGACTTTGATCACCAGTTGATTTGGGGTCAAACAGCATTTCCACAGCTTTACAGGAGTTCGTGTGAAGTTTGTGGTCCTCACACCAGTGCACAAATCTATCCACACCCCCTTTGTGGATGGATGCGTTGGCATTCTTGGTGAGCAGACTAAGGATAGCAGTGTCATCAGAAAACTTCACCACATATTGATTTGGCTCAGAACTAACACAGTCAAGAGTGATACCGTCTGATTAAAAAGGGGTTTACATTCAGCTGAGAAAGTTTCCTGAGGAGAATGTGAGGTTGGATGGAGTTAAAAGCGGAGCTAAAATCAATAAGGAGCAATCTGGCATATGCACCTGGAGTTTTTGGACTTTTTCCAGATAGCTGATGCCACGCAGGCAAATGTTTGGAAAAGAAAAGTGGACATGTTATCAGGCCCTGTCGCTTTTCTCAAGTGCATAGATCTAAAAACCTTGGTAACAGCGTGTGGATCTATATGTGAATCCGGTCTTTCACATCACAAGTTACATTTTCTAAAACAACACTGCAGTCTCTGATGTTGTCGGTTTCAAAACGCAATGAAAAAATTGTTCAGCTTATTTGCCTTGAAAGTTTCATCGTGTGCAAAGAGAGGCTTCCTTATTGCCTCCATGTTTGTCATTTTCCTTCAAGAGAATCAAAATGAGATACCTTTTTTTGTATAAACACACAACATGTGATGATGCTTCAAAAAAACGTACCTCAAATAAACGACCACTTGAATGTTCAAGTACTGAGTACTGGGATTTACAATCTGCAGTACAGCATCTTTGTAGCATTGCAGCATGTCGCCATGACAACTCTTGTTGCTCATTTGCCTCCAAAGTGAAAAGGCACGTCAGCCTGCACGCTAGCGCACGCTAAACGGCTCTTCCAGCTGATTTCATTTGGTCTTTTATTTTTCTCGTCATTCACTGGCGCTCGTTTGCTCTCCTTGCCTGCTCATATGAATTCTTTTTTTGCCAGACTGCTTACACTCTCACTTCTAACGTTTTATTGCGTTTGATCCTTTTGAACCGCTTGCCAGTGCTTTGTCACGATGATTAAGAATCACGCTCTTAAGACAGCGAGTGTCCCACAGAGACGCAGGTATTTAACGTCTTCTCAGTCCGCATCATTCACGCCATCCAGCACTTAAAGGAAGGTTTGGGATTCATTGCTCACTATGCGAGCAGAAATAACTTAAGTGGTTCTTCGCCTTGTAAATTATGACAAGGATGCAAATATTTCAGAAAATAAGTTGGTGAATTAAGCACATTGGAATGCTGAACCTTCCTTTGAGCTGTCAGTCACCTCTCCATTGAATTCAGCACTCTCCATTTGTCCAATCAGACATCAGAAGAAGGAAAAGTCCTCCTTAGGTGGAGACAACGTTCACATTAATGATCACATGAATGATACTTGAACATGAAAATGCATGGAAGCAAATTGGGTTTGTGTTGACATTGTGAAGTGGTCATGTCCAATAATTTCAATAAAGAATGTGTTTGTGACACTATTGCAGCAACATTTAACGTACTCCCCTCTTCTAATAACATTCCCTACTCGCTGTTTGCTTCTACAAATTCAGAAAGCGTCTGAGAAGCTGAAAGAAGAGGAAAGGAAGAGGATGGCAGAGATCCAGGCTGAGTTAGACAAACAGAGGCAACTGGCGGAGGCCCATGCTCAGTCTGTGGCCAAGGCGGAACAGGAGGCCCAGACTCTGAAGCTTAAGATGAAGGAGGAGGCCATTAAGAGACAAGATGTTGCGGTGGATGCTGAGAAGCAGAAGCAGAACATCCAACAGGAGCTGCACCAACTTAAGAGTCTGTCGGAGCAAGAGATTAAGTCCAAGAACCAGCAGCTTGAGGAGGCTTTAGTCAGCCGGACCAGGATCGAGGAGGAGATCCGCATAATCCGCCTCCAGTTGGAGACCACAATCAAGCAGAAGAGCACCGCCGATGGTGAGCTACAGCAGCTCCGAGACAGGGCCGGCGAGGCCGAGAAGCTCCGAAAAGCTGCTCAGGACGAGGCAGAGAGGCTTCGCAAGCAGGTGGCAGAAGAGACGCAGAAAAAGAAGAATGCAGAAGATGAGCTGAGGCGCAAATCTGAGGCGGAGCGAGAGGCCTCCAGACAGAAGCAGAAGGCCCTGGACGATCTGCAGAAATTCAAGATGCAGGCAGAAGAGGCAGAGAGGCGTATGAAACAGGCTGAGGAGGAGAAACTCAGGCAGGTCAAAGTGGTGGAGGAGGTGGCACAGAAGAGCGCCACCGCACAGTTGCAGAGCACCTCCAAATCATTCAGCGAGAGGGCGACTAAACTGGAGGAGTCCCTCAAGAAGGAACAGGGCACTGTTCTCCAGCTGCAGGAGGAAGCGGAGAAACTCAGGAAACAACAAGAGGAAGCCAGCAAAGCCCGTGAACAAGCAGAGAAGGAGCTGGAAACATGGAGACAGAAGGCCAACGAGGCTCTCCGTTTAAGGCTGCAGGCCGAAGAAGAAGCCCAAAGGAAGAGCCAGGCTCAGGAGGAGGCAGAGCGGCACAAAGTAGACGCAGAGCGAGATGCCAAGAAAAGAGCAAAAGCCGAGGAGGCTGCCCTCAAACAGAAGGAGAATGCAGAGAAGGAGCTGGACAAACAGAAGACTTTTGCGGAGCAGATAGCTCAGCAGAAGCTGTCAGCCGAGCAGGAATGCATCCGCCTGAAGGCCGACTTTGAACATGCAGAGCAACAGAGGAGCCTCCTGGACAATGAGCTCCAGCGTCTAAAAAATGAGGTGAACGCCGTTGAAGGGCAGAGGAAAAAACTGGAAGAGGAGCTGGCGAAGGTCAGGAGGGAAATGGACACGCTACTCCAGATGAAGGTGAAAGCGGAGAAAGAGACGTTGTCAAATACGGAAAAGAGCAAGCAGCTTCTTGAGTCTGAGGTGCTGAAAATGAAGCAGCTTGCAGAAGAAGCCGCCCGGCTGAGGTCCGTGGCCGAGGAGGCAAAGAAGCAGAGGCAGATTGCAGAGGAGGAGGCGGGCAAACAACGAGCCGAAGCCGAGAAAATACTAAAGGAGAAACTGGCTGCCATCAACGAGGCGACTCGTCTCAAGACGGAGGCTGAGATCGCCCTGAAGGCCAAAGAGGCAGAGAACGAACGGCTGAAAAGAAAAGCTGAGGACGAAGCCTATCAAAGGAAGCTGTTGGAGGACCAGGCGGCTCAGCATAAGCAAGACATTGCAGAGAAGATCGAGCACCTGAAGAGCTCGTCTGACACCGAACTAGAGCGACAAAAAACAATGGTCGAAGAAACTCTCAGACAAAGGAAAGTGGTGGAGGAGGAAATTCACATCATCAGGATCAACTTTGAGAAGGCTTCCAAAGACAAATCTGACTTGGAGAACGAATTAAAAAAACTAAAGGCGATCGCGGATGAGACACAGAAAAGCAAACTCAAGGCGGAAAAGGAAGCTGAGCTATTGAAACAGCTTGCTGCAGAAGAGGAGAAGAAGAGGAAGGAAGCGGAGGAGAAAGTGAAGAGGATCACGGCGGCGGAGGAAGAAGCGGCTCGACAATGCAAAGCCGCTCAAGAGGAGGTGGAACGCTTGAAGAAGAAAGCAGCAGAAGCAAACACACAGCGAGAGAAGGCCGAGAAAGAAGCAGAGCAGCAGGTGATGCTGGCAAAGGAGGCCGCTAAGAAATGCAGCGCCGCAGAACAAAAAGCTCAAGATGTTCTGAGCAAGAATAAGGAGGATGTTCTCTCGCAGGAGAAGTTGAAGGAGGAGTTTGTGAACGCTAAGAAACTTGCTGGAGAAGCTGAAAAGGCCAAAGAGAAAGCCGAGAAAGAAGCCGCGCTACTCCGCCAGAAAGCAGAGGATGCAGAAAAACAGAAAAAAACTGCAGAGGACGAGGCCGCCAAGCAAGCCAAAGCGCAGAGAGATGCTGAAAAACTGAGGAAAGAAGCGGAGGCGGAGGCCTCCAAGCGGGCAGAAGCCGAGGCCGCCGCCCTGAAGCAGAAACAACAGGCTGATGCTGAGATGGCCAAACACAAGAAAGAGGCCGAGCAGGCCCTCAAGCAGAAGTCTCAAGTGGAGAAGGAACTGACGACGGTCAAACTGCAGCTGGATGAAACTGACAAGCAGAAAGCCGTTCTGGATGAGGAGCTTCAGAGAGTAAAGGGCGAAGTCAACGATGCGGTCAAGCAGAAGGCGCAGGTGGAGGACGAACTCTTGAAAGTTAGGAATCAAATGGAGGAGCTGCTTCAGCTCAAGATCAAAATTGAGAGTGAGAACAAGCGTCTCATGAAAAAAGACAAAGATAAGTCACAGAAATTACTTGCAGAAGAGGCTGAGAGGATGAAGACCTTGGCGGAGGACGCAGCTCGACTGAGCATGGAGGCAGAGGAAGCAGCTAAACAGAGACAGACTGCAGAGATGGACTTGGCGGAACAGAGAGCACTTGCAGAGAAAATGCTTAAGGAGAAGATGCAGGCCATCCAGGAGGCCACAAAACTTAAAGCTGAGGCCGAGGAGCTCCAGAGGCAGAAGGACCAGGCACAGGAAACGGCCAAAAAGCTCCTGGAGGACAAACAGCAGATCCAGCAGCGGCTTGACGAGGAGACAGAAGGCTTTCAAAAGTCCCTGGAGGCTGAGCGAAAGAGGAAACAGGAGGTTTCGGCTGAGGCAGAGAAGCTGAAAGTGAAAGTGAAAGAGCTCAGCGATGCTCAGGCAAAAGCCACCGAGGAGGCAAAGAAGTTCAGGAAGCAGGCGGATGAGGCCAAAGCTCGTCTTCAAGAAACGGAACAAAAAAACACGGAGACTGTCGTGAAGAAGCTGGAGACTCAGCGGCTGCAGAGCACCAGAGAGGCTGATGACCTCAAGCAAGCCATTGCTGACTTGGAGAAGGAGAGGGAGAAACTGAAAGGAGATGCAGAGGAGCTTCAGAAAAAATCCAAAGAGGTACGATAACATGAACCAACATACTGTTTTATAATGTGCTTCTATAATGTGATTCTTTTCTTGTTCCGATTAGATGGCCCTTGCCCAACAAGAGCAAATTGAGCAGCAGAAGGCCATTCTTCAGCAGACCTTCCTCACCGAGAAGGAGCTGCTGTTGAAAAGAGAAAAGGAGGTTGCGGATGAAAAAAAGAAGCTGGAGAAACGGTTTGACGATGAAGTGAGCAAGGCGAAGGCGCTCAAAGAAGAGCAGGAACGTCAGCAAAAGCTGATGGAGGACGAGAAGAAGAAGCTCCAGGCCATCATGGATGATGCTTTGCTTAAGCAAAAGGAGGCCGAGGCCGAGATGAAGAAGAAGCAGAAGGAAATGGAGGTGCTCGAGAAAAAAAGGAATGAGCAGGAAAAACTCTTGGGAGAGGAGAACAAAAAGCTCAGGGAGAAACTCATCAGTCTTGAGGTGGCGTCCAAAGAAAGTCCATCTAAAACAAAAGAAATTGAGGTCCAGACTGACAAGGATGCTGGGGAGCAGTTGGTTGCTGCAACAGCTGCGGTAACAACAAAGAAGGTGTACAATGGCTCTGGCGAGGTTGATGGCGTCAAGAAAGAGTCGCCTTGGACCTTTGATGGAATCCGAGCTAAAGTTCCTGCTGACAGGCTCCATGATGTTGGTGTTCTGACCAAAAAAGACTTGGACAAACTCAAAAAGGGCAAAGTCTCTGTGCAAGACCTTGTGAAGATGGACAAAATCCAGTCGTGTCTTCGAGGTCAGAGCTGCATTGCTGGTGTCTTGACTCCATCCAAAGAGAAAATGAGTATCTATCAGGCCCTGAAGGACAACATGATAACGGCCAACACTGCCTCAATGCTGTTGGAAGCTCAAGCGGCTTCTGGTTACCTCGTGGATCCACTCACTGGTAAACTCCTGTCTGTGGACGAGGCTGTTAAGGAGGAGTTGATTGGCCCTGAACTCCATGACAAAATGCTCTCTGCAGAGAGAGCAGCCACTGGCTTTAAAGATCCTTACACCGGAGACAAGATCTCCCTTTTTGAGGCCATGAAGAAAGGACTAATTGAGAAGGAACAGGCCAACAGATTCTTAGATGTGCAGCTTGCAACTGGCGGCATCATTGACCCCGTTAATGGTCACAGAGTGGGACTGCCCACAGCTTACAAGCAGGGACAGTTTGACGCCGACACGAATAAACAGCTTGCAGACTGCAAGTCGTTTTCAGACCCCAGCACCCAGGAGCCCCTCACCTACAAGCAGCTCCTGGAGAGGTGCACTAAGGATGCGGTTTCAGGCCTGATGATTCTGCCCGTGACAGAGAAAGCTGCCCAAAGCGAGACAACATTCACCGACGCCGAGATGAAGGAAGTGTTCAGCAAATCAAATGTCGATGTGCCTTTTGGCCGATTCAAAGGGAAGACGGTTACTATTTGGGAAGTTATCAACTCCGAGTACTTCACCGAGGAACAAAGACGAGATCTGATTCGCCAGTACAAGACAGGCAAGATCACGGTGGAGAAGATCATCAAAATTGTCATCACTGTCGTGGAGGACAAGGAGAAGAGCAACGAAAATGTGTTGAACGGGTTGAGGGCTCCGGTCTCAGCCAGCGAACTGCTGGACTCGAAGATTATCAGCAAAGATGTATTCAATAAATTAAGTAACGGCAAGATAACAGTCAAAGAGATCTCTGAGATGGAGCCCGTAAAGAAAGCTCTCCAAGGAGCTCCAAGCATAGCTGGCCTGTTTAATGAGCCAACTAAGGAGAAAATGTCTTTCTATCAAGCCATGAAGAAAGAACTTCTCCCACCCGAGACAGCCATTAATCTTCTTGAGGCTCAAGCAGCTACTGGATTCATCATCGATCCTGTCAAGAATGAGAGGGTCCCGGTCGATGAAGCGGTTAAGTCGGGCTTAGTCGGCCCAGAACTTCATGAACGGCTCCTGTCTGCCGAGAGAGCTGTCAGTGGCTACAGAGATCCCTACACTGGGAAAAAGGTGTCTCTGTTTGAAGCCATGAACAAAGGTCTGATCAAGAGAGACCACGGCATCCGTTTGCTAGAAGCACAGCTCTCGACAGGAGGAGTCATTGACCCCATTAAAAGCTATCGCGTCCCGCATGAGGTCGCCTGCAAACGTGGCTATTTAGATGAGGAGACCAACAAGACCTTGAGCAAGACTGGTGATGAAACTAAAGTCTTTCTTGATCCAAACATACAAGAGGATGCAACCTATGCACAGTTGATGAAGAAATGTGTGTCTGATAATGAAACTGGACTTCCATTACTGCCTCTCTCGAAGAAAGCAGCAAAGCCAAAAGAAGATCTACAGATAACAGAAGCCAAAACGAAAGAGACCTTAAACCAGAACATGATGGAGCTGGACTATGGGCCTTTCAAGGGGAGAAAGGTCACAATCTGGGAAATCATCAACTCTCATTACATCACAGAGGAGAAAAGAATCGAGCTGATTCGTCAGTACAGGACGGGCCATGTGACAATAGAAAAGTTAATTAAGGTTGTGATGGTCATGGTCGAGGAAAAAGAGGCACAGACAAAAGACAAGGCCCGTTTTGAAGGTCTCAGGGAGCCTGTCCCTGCCAGCTTGTTGATGGACGCCAACATCATCGATAAGACTACCTTTGACCAGCTCCAACGGGGGACAAAGACTCCTCAAGAAGTCGGTGACTACGATCAGGTCAGGAAGTACTTACAAGGCACAGAGCGCATTGACGGCATTTCAATGGAAGGAACGAATGAAAAGTTGAGCATATATCAGGCAATGAAAAAGAACATTTTGCAACCAAACACAGGGCTTGCGCTCCTTGAAGCCCAAGCTGGAACTGGTTTCATAACAGATCCTGTCAAAAATATGAAATATTCTGTGGATGATGCCGTGAAGGCAGGAGCTGTTGGCCCAGAGCTTCATGAGAAGCTCCTGTCTGCTGAAAAAGCTGTGACAGGATACAAAGATCCATATACTGGAAATAAAATTTCTCTGTTCCAAGCCCTGAAGAAAGAGCTGGTCCTGAGAGAGCATGCTATTCCTCTCCTCGAGGCTCAGATTCATACAGGAGGCATCATCGATCCAGTAAGTAGCCATCGTGTTCCCACCGACGTAGCTATCCAGCGGGGCTTCTTAAGTAAACAAATGGCCACCTCTTTAGATGAACCCTCTGGTGACGTTCAAGGCTTCACCAATCCCAACAACAATGAAAATGTTACTTACAAGCAGTTGTTGGAGAAATGTGTTAAAGAGCCAAATTCTGGTCTATGCTACCTACCTATGTCAAAGGCAGAAACTGCCACTCCGGTTGAGAAGTCCTATCAGTACACAGAGGAGCAAGCCCAGTCAGATCTCGCAAACACTCAGATTGACATCCCACACAAGAGCTTCGAAGGGAAGAGCATGACCATCTGGGAAATCATTCATTCAAACATGCTTCCAGAGGAGGAGAGGCGCCGCCTCCTGGAGCAGTATCGCTTGGGAAAGATCACAAAGGATAGAATGCTCGTCATTATCATCGAGATTATTGAACAAAGGGAGGCTGAAAAGTCAGAGCAGGGCATGTCATGTGACGTAATCAGAAGGAGAATTACAATCGAAGAGCTTTACAGCGCTCGAATTATTGACTTGCAAACTTACAATCTCTTGAAGCAAGAAAAAATGACTATTAGCGAGATCATGGAAATGCCGTCGGTGAAACAGTATCTCTTTGGAACTGGCTGTGTTGCCGGCATTATGTCAGACAGTCCCACCAAGATCAGCATTTATCAGGCCATGAAAAATGGAAAACTTAAGCCTGAAGTTGCTCTGACGCTCCTCGAGGCCCAAGCTGCAACCGGGTTCATTATCGATCCGGTCAAAGATGAACTTCTGACAGTGGACGAAGCTGTGCGCAAGGGGCTTGTGGGGCCAGAACTTCATGACAAACTTCTCTCAGCTGAGAGAGCAGTAACTGGCTATAAAGATCCCTACAGCGGAAAACTGATTTCTCTTTTCCAGGCGATGAAAAAAGATCTGATTCCCGAAGATTATGCTCTGAGGCTCTTGGAAGCCCAAAATGCCACTGGGGGGTTAATGGATCCTGAATACTACTTCCGCCTCCCCTCAGATGTTGCCATGCAGCGTGGCTACATCAATAAAGAGACAATGGACAGAATATCCCAGCCCGGCTGTGATGTACAAGGCTACACCGACCCAACAACAGATGAGGACCTGTCCTACGCTCAGCTGCTGAATCGATGCCGAGTTGACAAAGAGAGCAAGTTGAGGCTGTTGTCACTGGCAGACAGAAGGCTTCTCTTCAAGGGTCTCAGAAAGCAAATCACAGTGGACGAGCTGCTTCGTTCTCAGATCATCAACCAAAAGACGTACAACGAACTCACAGAGGGCACCGTGACTGTCGAAGAGGTCAGCAGAGACCTTAAGAAGTACCTCGAGGGTACAAGCTGCATTGCCGGTGTGTTTGTGGAATCAGCTAAAGACCGCCTGTCCATTTATCAAGCAATGAAGAAGAACATGATCAGACCGGGAACTGCCTTTGAACTCCTTGAGGCCCAAGCTGCGACGGGTTATATAATTGACCCAATCAAAAACCTAAAACTAAATGTCAACGAAGCAGTTAAGATGGGTGTTGTCGGCCCAGAGTTCAAAGACAAGCTGCTGTCAGCCGAGAGAGCAGTCACCGGCTACAGAGATCCTTATTCCGGCAAGGTCATCTCACTTTTCCAGGCTATGAAGAAGGACCTGATATTAAAGGACCACGGCATCCGCCTGCTAGAGGCTCAGATTGCTACAGGTGGAATTATTGACCCACAGGAGAGTCATCGCTTGCCGGTGGAAACAGCGTATGAACGCGGTCTCTTTGACGAGGAAATGAATCAGATCCTCACTGACCCGTCTGATGATACCAAAGGCTTCTTTGACCCCAACACGGAGGAAAACCTCACCTACCTCCAGCTGATGGAAAGATGTATGATCGACCCACAAACAGGGCTTGCTCTTCTGCTGCTGAAGGAAAAGAAGAGAGAAAGGAAGACATCGTCCAAGTCATCTGTTCGCAAGCGTCGAGTTGTTATTGTGGATCCAGAGACGGGCAAGGAGATGTCTGTGTATGAGGCATACCAGAAAGGCCTCATTGACCACCAGACCTACTTAGAGCTGGCAGAGCAGGAGTGTGAATGGGAGGAAATTACCAAGACCTTAGCAGACGGAGTTGTAAAGTCCACAATTATTGACAGACGGTCCGGTCGACAGTATGATATCGATGATGCAATTTCAAGTGGCCTCATTGAGAGGTCAGCTCTGGATCAGTACCGGTCTGGAACTCTGTCTATCACAGAGTTTGCAGACATGCTGTCTGGAAATTCCAGCGACGTTAGATCACGGTCATCTTCATTTGGTTCTACGTCGTCTTACCCCATGAGTCCAGTGCCCACCATAAAAACTTCTGCTGTCCCATGGAATGACCCAACCGAGGAAACTGGCCCTGTGGCTGGAATCTTGGACACTGAAACACTGGAGAAGGTGTCCGTCACAGAGGCCATTCACAGAAACCTTGTGGACAACATAACAGGTCAAAGGCTGCTGGAAGCTCAGGTTTGCACCGGAGGCATCATTGATCCAAACACTGGAGAAAAGTTCTCTATTGCTGATGCAATGAACAAAGGTCTTGTGGATAAAATCATGGTGGACCGCATCAGTCTCGCACAGAAGGCGTGTTGTGGATTTGAGGATCCTCGAACCAAAACCAAAATGTCAGCAGCCCAAGCCCTCAAGAAAGGCTGGCTGTACTATGAGGCAGGCCAGCGCTTTCTGGAAGTCCAGTACCTCACTGGTGGTTTAATAGAACCAGACATCCCTAACAGAGTCCCACTGGATGAAGCCGTGAAAAAGGGTACCTTAGAGGCACGCACTGCACAGAAGTTGCGAGATGTCAACACTCATTCAAAATACCTCACCTGCCCGAAAACCAAACTTAAAATCTCCTATAAGGACGCGCTGGAAAGAAGCATGATAGAGGAGGGAACTGGCCTCAGACTCCTTGAAGCATCATCCCAGTCCAGCAAAGGCCTGTACAGTCCCTACAGCATTAGTGGTTCTGGCTCCGCCACTGGGTCACGCTCGGGCTCCAGGACCGGTTCCCGGTCAGGGTCCAGAAGAGGAAGCTTTGACGCCACTGGGTCCAGTTTCACATCGACCTACTCCTCCACGTCATACACTTCGCCAGGCTATGGCCGCCGATACTGATGGAAGGGAAGGGTTGACGATAAAGCCACCAAGATGCCTCAGACGACCAGATTTCTGCTCTGCATATGGTTGCTGCAAGACTTTAAATATTTAATTTTCTACCAGTTAGGCAACTCTTTGTATTTTCTTGAATGTTATCTTTATCTACACCAGATGTTCCAATTGTACATTTCCTTGATGTCACATGGAGACGACTCAAGAACATACTCTTTGATTGCATTGAAAAAGGAATATATTGAAAGAAAAAGTCCACTCTGCGGAGCAGAATCAAGAGTCTCGGCAAAATGACTAACTCGTGTCTAAACACTAAGCTTCAAGATCTTTCCTCTTCTCGGCTGCGGTGCTGCATGCCTTTGTGCCAGTGACTACAAGAACTCCAACTCCACCCTGTTCTCGATGTCCTTCACAACACAATGGATTTACATCAAAAGGGGAAACCAGCAACACGCGCATTCCCATGTACCAGAAGAAGTACACTACCAACGTAATATTCACCATTCGGAATTCTCGACCCTTTATACCAAAGAAACCTAGTCCCTGCCTCTCTGGATCCTGTGAATGGTATGGAAGGACAGTTCTTGTTATGTCTTAGGTTTGTATCCACCAGGTTCTGACGTCCTATTTTCTCCCTTGCAGATATTGTCCCGACCCTTTGCTCCAGGTCCTGAGACCCACGGAATTCATCTGAATTACAACTCACCTGGACTAGGACTATAATTGATGCAAAAATACCAAATTCACTCTGGTGTGGCTGAACTGAGACGCAATACTAATACCTGAGCTCGCTCACAATGTTAGAATTCCTTAAAGTGCCTGCAAAAAACACTTTGGGAAGCTGCTGCATATTATCAACAAGACGGTGCTGGCATGACTGAAAGCAGGATGTACTTTGTGATCAGGTCTACATTATTTTAAGGTGCGACATGAAACAAGAAGCGCTCATGTTAATACAGATTTGACGGACAAGTACGGTGGTGCCTTGGTTCCTGGTCGGGTCAGGGTCTAACGAAAACTGGGGTCTGTGTTTGGCTGTACGATAACCGAGATGCTGTCTGAAAACAGCATGATTTTGCCAAATCATACAAAAACAGAGGTTTGACTGTTGTGTAATTCGGAAGTAGGAGCACCACTGCTGAAAGCCCTGAGCACCCGTTTTGTTCCTTTGCCACCAGCTGCAGTATTTTTTCCCCACGCCAACGTATGTATTGATGTTCAATCTTCTTTGTAAAGCAGCATCACTAGTCAGCCTATATACTTTTATTTTCATATATTTTTTCCATGACTTGCATGATTTACTAACATTTAAAAGATACAAATATGAACGAGCAGGCGCCGTGAAATGGTTTATTACATTATTTTTATGGTTTCGCATCAAAGGGTTTGAAGGATGTATTTTAACGAGTGGTGTATTTATAATAAAACGGTGAAAACAATTCAGTTGTAACGCTGCGCTATGTAAATAAACATGGTAGTGAAAGCCTACTGACTGACTTGTTTGCTTGACTGCATTGCTTGCCACACGGGAAACTTCTGCCAAGGAGTTCATATTTGTAGTGGCGAGGTACCAAGTCGATTGGTCGATGCAACTTTGGTTCCCCTGTCCATTTTACCGCTGAGTAATCGTATAGCAGGGGTGTCCTTTTTCCAGCAAGGCCCAAAAGGATGCAGATTTGATACAGCAACTCAAGATATACTAAGAGGCTATTTATAGTATTTCAAGAAAAAAAATCCATCTCAGCTTTGTCGTGGGTGAAAAGGCTTACAAAATTATGCCTTTTTTTCCCCAACACATTTCAACTCTATGCTACTAAAGTTTATTCTTGTTAAATGGTGACTTTTTATTATTAGAGCATGACTTGAAAAAATATTTTGACTTTCATTTCATATTTGTTTATTTATGCTGTTGGTTTTGTTTTAATTTTTTAAACTATGTCTGCTAAACATCGCACTTACCTGAGATTTCTATGGTGGAAGCCTGACCCTAACCCTAACCCCGGTACACCCCTCTGCTCCATAATATGAAGTCCCGTAAACGCCAGCTTGAGAGGCTGTACAAGAAATCTGGCCTAACTGTTCATCTCCAAGCCTATACAGATTTTCTACAACAAAATGCTTTAAATACGACTCGATCACAATACTACTCTAATCTCATTACATCTGGTTCCAACAATCCCAAATCTCTTTTTTCAACAATCAACACACTGCTAAAGCCCAACGACGACCCCTCATCCTTCACCACCACCAAGTGCAACCATTTCCTAACCTACTTCCAGTCCAAAATTGCCTAAATATACTGCTCCCTCAATCCCCCCTCAGCTCACTCGCTGCCCCCCGACCCTCCGCTATCTGGCTCCACTCAACGACTCTCCCATTTTTCACCTATCTCACCCGTGCAACTCACTGAAATCCTAACTGGTATTAAGACTCCAACCTGCTCCCTGGATCCTATCCCTTCTTCATTCATTAAACCCTGCCTCCACATCATCTCTCCGCTGATCACAAGTATCATTAACTCCTCCCTTACCACTTAGAGGGCCAGCCTTAGAGGGCCAGCCTTAGAGGGCCAGCCTTACAGGGCCAGCCTTAAAGGGCCAGCTTAAAGGGCCAGCCTTAGAGGGCCAGCCTTAGAGGGCCAGCCTTAAAGGGCCAGCTTAAAGGGCCAGCCTTAGAGGGCCAGCCTTACAGGGCCATCTTAAAGGGCCAGCTTAAAGGGCCAGCCTTAGAGGGCCAGCCTTAGAGGGCCAGCCTTAAAGGGCGAGCCTTAAAGCGCCATCCTTAAAGGGCCATCCTTAAAGGGCCAGCCTTAGAGGGCCAGCCTTAGAGGGCCAGCTTAAGGGGCCAGCCTTACAGGGCCAGCCTTAAAGCTCTAGCCTTAAAGGGCCAGCCTTAGAGGGCCAGCCTTATAGGGCCAGCCTTAAACGGCCAGTCTGAAAGGGCCAGCCTTAAAGGCCCATCATTAAAGGGCCATCCTTAAAGGTACAGCCTTAAATGGCCAGCCTTAAAGGGCCAGCCTTAGAGGGCCAGCCTTAGAAGGCCAGCCTTAAAGGGCCAGCCTTAAAGGGCCGGCCTTAGAGGGCCAGCCTTAGAGGGCCAGCCTTAGAGGGCCAGCCTTAAAGGGCCAGCCTTAGAGGGCCAGCCTTAAAGTGCCAGCCTTAGAGGGCCAGCCTTAGAGGGCCAGCCTTAAAGGGCCAGCCTTAGAGGGCCAGCCTTAAAGGGCCATCCTTAAAGGGCCATCCTTAAAGGGCCAGCCTTAGAGGGCCAGCCTTACAGGGACAGCTTAAAGGGCCGACCTTAGAGGGCCATCTTTAAAGGGCCAGCCTTAGAGGGCCAGCCTTAGAGGGCCAGCTTAAAGGGCCAGCCGTACAGGGCCAGCCTTAGAGGGCCAGCCTTAGAGGGCCAGCTTAAGGGGCCAGCCTTACAGGGCCAGCCTTAAAGCTCTAGCCTTAAAGGGCCAGCCTTAGAGGGCCAGCCTTATAGGGCCAGCCTTAAACGGCCAGTCTGAAAGGGCCAGCCTTAAAGGCCCATCATTAAAGGGCCATCCTTAAAGGTACAGCCTTAAATGGCCAGCCTTAAAGGGCCAGCCTTAGAGGGCCAGCCTTAGAAGGCCAGCCTTAAAGGGCCAGCCTTAAAGGGCCGGCCTTAGAGGGCCAGCCTTACAGGGCCATCTTAAAGGGCCAGCTTAAAGGGCCAGCCTTAGAGGGCCAGCCATAGAGGGCCAGCCTTAGAGGGCCAGCCTTACAGGCCCAGCCTTAAAGGGCCAGCCTTAGAGGGCCAGCTTAAAGGGCCGACTTTAGAGGGCCAGCCTTAAAGGGCCCTCCTTAGAGGGCAAGCCTTAGAGAGCCAGCCTTACAGGGCCAGCTTAAAGGGCCGACCTTAGAGGGCCAGCCTTAAAGGGCCAGCTTAAAGGGCCAGCTTTAGAAGGCCAGCTTTAGAGGGCCAGCCTTAGAGGGCCAGCCTTAGAGGGCCAGCCTTAAAGGGCCAGCCTTAGAGGGCCAGCCTTAAAGTGCCAGCCTTAGAGGGCCAGCCTTAGAGGGCCAGCCTTAAAGGGCCAGCCTTAGAGGGCCAGCCTTAAAGGGCCATCCTTAAAGGGCCATCCTTAAAGGGCCAGCCTTAGAGGGCCAGCCTTACAGGGACAGCTTAAAGGGCCGACCTTAGAGGGCCAGCCTTAAAGGGCCAGCCTTAGAGGGCCAGCCTTAGAGGGCCAGCCTTAGAGGGCCAGCCTTAAAGGGCCAGCCTTAAAGGGCCAGCCTTAAAGGGCCAGCCTTAGAGGGCCAGCCTTAAAGTGCCAGCCTTAAAGGGCCAGTCTTAGAGGGCCAGCCTTAGAGGGCAGCCTTAAAGGGTCAGCTTAGAGGGCCAGCCTTGGAGGGCCAGCTTTAGAGGGCCGGCTTAAAGGGCCAGCCTTAATGGGCCAGCTTTAAAGGGCCATCCTGAAACGGCCAGCCTTAGAGGGCCAGCCTTAGAGGGCCAGCCTTAGAGGGCCAGCCTTAGAGGGCCAGCCTTAAAGGGCCAGCCTTAAAGGGCCAGCCTTAGAGGGCCAGCCTTAGAAGGCCAGCGAGGGCCAGCCTTAAAGGGTTAGCTTAAAGTGCCAGCCTTAAAGGGCCAGTCTTAGAGGGCCAGCCTTGGAGGGCCAGCCTTAGAGGGCCAGCCTTACAGGGTCAGCCTTAAAGGGCCAGCTTAAAGGGCCAGCCTTAAAGGGCCAGCCTTAAAGGGCCAGCCTTAAAGGGCCATCCTGAAACGGCCAGCCTTAGAGGGCCAGCCTTAGAGGGCCAGCCTTAAAGGGCCAGCCTTAAAGGGCCATCTTTAAAGGGCCAGCCTTAGAGGTCCAGCCTTAGAGGGCCAGCTTAAAGGGCCAGCCGTACAGGGCCAGCCTTAGAGGGCAAGCCTTAGAGGGCCAGCTTAAAGGGCCAGCCTTACAGGGCCAGCCTTAAAGCTGTAGCCTTAAAGGGCCAGCCTTAGAGGGCCAGCCTTAGAGGGCCAGCTTAAAGGGCCAGGCTTAGAGGGCCAGCCTTATAGGGCCAGCCTTATAGGGCCAGTCTTAAAGGGCCAGCCTTAAAGGGCCAGCCTTAGAGGGCCAGCCTTACAGGGCCATCTTAAAGGGCCAGCTTAAAGGGCCAGCCTTAGAGGGCCAGCTTAAAGGGCCAGCCTTACAGGGCCAGCCTTAAAGGGCCGACTTTAAAGGGCCAGCCTTAAAGGGCCAGCCTTAAAGGGCCAGCATTAGAGGGCCAGCATTAGAGGGCCAGCTTTATAGGGCCAGCCTTAAAGGGCCAGCCTTAAAGGGCCATCCTGAAAGGGCCATCCTGAAAGGGCCAGCCTTAGAGGGCCAGCCTTAAAGGGCCAGCTTTATGGGCCAGCTCAAAGAGCCAGCCTTAGAGGGCCAGCTTAAAGGGCCAGCCTTAAAGGGCCAGCTTAAAGGGCCAGCCTTAAAGGGCCAGCCTTAAAGGGCCATCCTGAAAGGGCCAGCCTAAAAGGGCCAGCTTAAAGGGCCAGCCTTAAAGGGCCAGCCTTAAAGCGCCATCCTGAAAGGGCCAGCCTTAAAGGGCCAGCCTTGAAGGGCCAGCCTTAGAGGGCCAGCCTTAGAGGGCCAGCCTTACAGGGCCAGCTTAAAGGGCCGACCTTAGAGGGCCAGCCTTAAAGGGCCAGCTTAAAGGGCCAGCTTAAAGGGCCAGCCTTAGAGGGCCAGCCTTAGAGGGCCAGCCTTAAAGGGCCAGCTTAAAGGGCCAGCCTTAGAGGGCCAGCCTTAAAGGGCCAGCCTTAAAGGGCCAGCCTTTGAGGGCCAGCCTTAGAAGGCCAGCGAGGGCCAGCCTTAAAGGGTTAGCTTAAAGTTGCCAGCCTTAAAGGGCCAGTCTTAGAGGGCCAGCCTTAGAGGGCAGCCTTAAAGGGTCAGCTTAGAGGGCCAGCCTTAAAGCGCCAGCCTTGAAGGGCCAGCCTTCCAGGGCCAGCCTTACAGGGCCAGCTTAAAGGGCCAGCCTTAGAGGGCCAGCCTTAGAGGGCCAGCCTTAGAGGGCCAGCCTTAGAGGGCCAGCTTAAAGGGCCAGCCTTAAAGGGCCAGCTTAAAGGACCAGCCTTAAAGGACCAGCCTTAAAGGGCCATCCTGAAAGGGCCAGCCTTAAAGGGCCAGCCTTGAAGGGCCAGCCTTAGATGGCCAGCCTTACAGGGCCAGCTTAAAGGGCCGACCTTAGAGGGCCAGCCTTAAAGGGCCAGCTTAAAGGGCCAGCTTAAAGGGCCAGCCTTAGAGGGCCAGCCTTAAAGGGCCAGCCTTAGAGGGCCAGCCTTAAAGGGCCAGCCTTAAAGGGCCAGCCTTAGAGGGCCAGCCTTAGAAGGCCAGCGAGGGCCAGCCTTAAAGGGTTACCTTAAAGTGCCAGCCTTAAAGGGCCAGTCTTAGAGGGCCAGCCTTAGAGGGCAGCCTTAAAGGGTCAGCTTAGAGGGCCAGCCTTGGAGGGCCAGCTTTAGAGGGCCGGCTTAAAGGGCCAGCCTTAATGGGCCAGCTTTAGAGGGCCAGTGTAACCCATGTCTTCCCACCAGCCTAATCATGAGCAGCCATATGACTTGGTCAGCTGACGGTAGGTCCCCTCCTGATTGGCTGTCTGTGCTGCAAGGAAGCAGTAAAAGGCCAGCAGGTGCAGGTCATCAGTGGCTCCTGCTGTGGTTGGTCAACAAGCTGCATGCTCACAACCCTCTTTGATATCCATACCTACAGAAAACAACTTTGCGGTAAGCCTTTCCATTTCACCGGCCATGTCTGTGGCCGCTACATCTGAATGGATATATTATGTATATATATTATATATTATTATCTGTGTGTATATATATATTTCAACTGCTAAACTCATTGCTCGACAGTAAAGTGGGATGAATGCCACGAGTGAACTTTTACTGTCATTATGAAGGATGGCCATCTTGAATTGGATGTATAAGTGTTGGATTATTTACCGGTACATTTTGTAAAGTGGACTGACATGTTAATACCTGTTTCTGGCATTAAAGGGCCAGCCTTGAAGGGCCGCCTTAAAGCTCTAGCCTTAAAGGGTCAGCTTAAAGGGCCAGCCTTAGAGGGCCAGCCTTAAAGGGCCAGCCTTAAAGGCCCATCCTTAAAGGGCCATCCTTAAAGGGCCAGCCTTAAAAGGCCAGCCTTAAAGGGCCAGCCTTAAAGGGCCAGCCTTAGAGGGCCAGCCTTACAGGGCCATCTTAAAGGGCCAGCTTTAGAGGGCCAGCCTTACAGGGCCATCTTAAAGGGCCAGCTTAAAGGGCTAGCCTTAGAGGGCCAGCCTTAAAGGGCCAGCTTAAAGGGCCAGCCTTAGAGGGCCAGCCTTAGAGGGCCAGCCTTAGAGGGCCAGCCTTAGAGGGCCAGCCTTAGAGGGCCAGCCTTAAGGGGCCATCCTTAAAGGGCCAGCCTTAGAGGGCCAGCCTTAGAGGGCCAGCTTAAAGGGCCAGCTTAAAGGGCCAGCCTTAAAGCTGTAGCCTTAAAAGGCCAGCCTTAGAGGGCCAGCCTTACAGGGCCCGCTTAAAGGGCCAGCCTTAAAGGGCCCGCTTAAAGGGCCAGCTTAAAGGGCCAGCCTTAGAGGGCCAGCCTTAGAGGGCCAGCCTTAGAGGGCCAGCCTTAGAGGGCCAGCCTTAAAGGGCCAGCCTTAGAGGGCCAGCTTAAAGGGCCAGCTTAAAGGGCCAGCCTTAAAGGGGCAGCCTTAAAGGGCCAGCCTTAGAGGGCCAGCCTTAAAGGGCCAGCTTAAAGGGCCAGCCTTAAAGCTGTAGCTTTAAAGGGCCAGCCTTAGAGGGCCAGCCTTACAGGGCCCGCTTAAAGGGCCAGCTTAAAGGGTCAGCCTTAGAGGGCCAGCCTTAGAGGGCCAGCCTTAGAGGGCCAGCCTTAAAGGGCCAGCCTTAGAGGGCCAGCCTTAGAGGGCCAGCCTTAGAGGGCCAGCCTTAAAGGGCCAGCCTTAGAGGGCCAGCCTTAAAGGGCCAGCCTTAGAGGGCCAGCCTTACAGGGCCAGCTTAAAGGGCCAGCTTAAAAGGCCCGCCTTAAAGGGCCAGCCTTAGAGGGCCAGCCTTAAAGTGCCAGCCTTACAGGGCCAGCCTTAGAGGGCCAGCCTTAGAGGGCCAGCCTTAAAGGGCCATCCTTAAAGGGCCATCCTTAAAGGGCCAGCCTTAGAGGGCAAGCCTTACAGGGACAGCTTAAAGGGCCGACCTTAAAGGGCCAGCCTTAGAGGGCCAGCCTTAGAGGGCCAGCCTTAGAGGGCCAGCCTTAGAGGCCCAGCCTTAGAGGGCCAGCCTTAAAGGGCCAGCCTTAGAGGGCCAGCCTTAGAAGGCCAGCCTTAGACGGCCAGTGAGGGTCAGCCTTAAAGGGTTAGCTTAAAGTGCCAGCCTTAAAGGGCCAGTCTTAGAGGGCCAGCCTTAGAGGGCAGCCATAAAGGGTCAGCTTAGAGGGCCAGCCTTGGAGGGCCAGCTTTAGAGGGCCGGCTTAAAAGGCCAGCCTTAATGCGCCAGCTTTAGAGGGCCAGTGTAACCCATGTCTTCCCACCAGCCTAATCATGAGCAGCCATATGACTTGGTCAGCTGACGGTAGGTCCCCTCCTGATTGGCTGTCTGTGCTGCAAGGAAGCAGTAAAAGGCCAGCAGGTGCAGGTCATCAGTGGCTCCTGCTGTGGTTGGTCAACAAGCTGCATGCTCACAACCCTCTTTGATATCCATACCTACAGAAAACAACTTTGCGGTAAGCCTTTCCATTTCACCGGCCATGTCTGTGGCCGCCACATCTGAATGGATATATTATGTATATATATTATATATTATTATCTGTGTGTATATATATATTTCAACTGCTAAACTCATTGCTCGACAGTAAAGTGGGATGAATGCCACGAGTGAACTTTTACTGTCATTATGAAGGATGGCCATCTTGAATTGGATGTATAAGTGTTGGATTATTTACCGGTACATTTTGTAAAGTGGACTGACATGTTAATACCTGTTTCTGGCATTAAAGGGCCAGCCTTGAAGGGCTGCCTTAAAGCTCTAGCCTTAAAGGGTCAGCTTAAAGGGCCAGCCTTAGAGGGCCAGCCGTAAAGGGCCAGCCTTAAAGGCCCATCCTTAAAGGGCCATCCTTAAAGGGCCAGCCTTAAAAGGCCAGCCTTAAAGGGCCAGCCTTAAAGGGCCAGCCTTAGAGGGCCAGCCTTACAGGGCCATCTTAAAGGGCCAGCTTTAGAGGGCCAGCCTTACAGGGCCATCTTAAAGGGCCAGCTTAAAGGGCCAGCCTTAGCGGCCCAGCCTTAGAGGGCCAGCCTTAGAGGGCCAGCTTAAAGGGCCAGCCTTAGAGGGCCAGCCTTAGAGGGCCAGCCTTAGAGGGCCAGCCTTAAGGGGCCATCCTTAAAGGGCCAGCCTTAGAGGGCCAGCCTTAGAGGGCCAGCCTTAGAGGGCCAGCTTAAAGGGCCAGCCTTAAAGCTGTAGCCTTAAAGGGCCAGCCTTAGAGGGCCAGCCTTACAGGGCCCGCTTAAAGGGCCAGCCTTATAGGGCCCGCTTAAAGGGCCAGCTTAAAGGGCCAGCCTTAGAGGGCCAGCCTTAAAGGGCCAGCCTTACATGGCCGACCATAGAGGGCCAGCCTTAGAGGGCCAGCCTTAGAGGGCCAGCCATAGAGGGCCAGCTTAAAGGGCCAGCCTTAGAGGGCCAGCCTTAGATGGCCAGCCTTAAGGGGCCATCCTTAAAGGGCCAGCCTTAGAGGGCCAGCCTTAGAGGGCCAGCTTAAAGGGCCAGCTTAAAGGGCCAGCCTTAAAGCTGTAGCCTTAAAGGGCCAGCCTTAGAGGGCCAGCCTTACAGGGCCCGCTTAAAGGGCCAGCCTTACAGGGCCCGCTTAAAGGGCCAGCTTAAAGGGCCAGCTTAAAGGGCCAGCCTTAGAGGGCCAGCCTTAGAGGGCCAGCCTTAGAGGGCCAGCCTTAAAGGGCCAGGCTTAGAGGGCAAGCCTTACAGGGCCAGCTTAAAGGGCCAGCTTAAAGGGCCAGCCTTAAAGGGCCAGCCTTAAAGGGCCAGCCTTAGAGGGCCAGCCTTAGAGGGCCAGCCTTAGAGGGCCAGCCTTAGAGGGCCAGCCTTAGAGGGCAAGCCTTAAAGGGCCAGCCTTAGAGGGCCAGCCTTAAAGGGCCAGACTTAGAGGGCCAGCCTTACAGGGCCAGCTTAAATGGCCAGCTTAAAGGGCCAGCCTTAAAGGGCCAGCCTTAAAGGGCCATCCTGAAAGGGCCAGCCTTAAAGGGCCAGCCTTAAAGGGCCAGCCTTGAAGGGCCAGCCTTAGAGGGCCAGCCTTACAGGGCAAGCTTAAAGGGCCGACCTTAGAGGGCCAGCCTTAAAGGGCCAGCTTAAAGGGCCAGCTTAAAGGGCCAGCTAAAAGGGCCAGCCTTAGAGGGCCAGCCTTAGAGGGCCAGCCTTACAGGGCCCGCTTAAAGGGCCAGCCTTAAAGGGCCAGCCTTAAAGGGCCAGCCTTAAAGGGCCAGCTTAAAGGGCCAGCCTTAGAGGGCCAGCCTTTGAGGGCCAGCCTTAGAGGGCAAGCCTTAGAGGGCAAGCCTTAGAGGGCAAGCCTTAGCGGGCAAGCCTTAAGGGGCCAGCTTAAAGGGCCAGCTTAAAGGGCCAGCCTTAGAGGGCCAGCCTTAGAGGGCCAGTCTTAGAGGGCCAGCATTAGAGGGCCAGCCTTAGAGGGCCAGCCTTAGCGGGCCAGCTTTAGAGGGCCAGCCTTAAAGGGCCAGCCTTAAAGGCCATCCTGAAAGGGCCATCCTGAAAGGGCCAGCCTTAGAGGGCCAGCCTTACATGGCCGACCTTAGAGGGCCAGCCTTAGAGGGCCAGCCTTAGAGGGCCAGCCTTAGAGGGCCAGCCTTAGAGGGCCAGCCTTAGAGGCCCAGCCTTAGAGGGCCAGCCTTAAAGGGCCAGCCTTAGAGGGCCAGCCTTAGAAGGCCAGCCTTAGAAGGCCAGCGAGGGTCAGCCTTAAAGGGTTAGCTTAAAGTGCCAGCCTTAAAAGGCCAGTCTTAGAGGGCCAGCGAGGGTCAGCCTTAAAGGGTTAGCTTAAAGTGCCAGCCTTAAAGGGCCAGTCTTAGAGGGCCAGCCTTAGAGGGCCAGCCTTAGAGGGCCAGCTTAAAGGACCAGCCTTAGAGGGCCAGCCTTAGAGGGCCAGCCTTAAAAGGCCAGCCTTAAAGGGCCAGCCTTAAAGGGCCAGCCTTAAAGGGCCAGCCTTAGAGGGCCAGCCTTAGAGGGCCATCTTAAAGGGCCAGCTTAAAGGGCTAGCCTTAGAGGGCCAGCCTTAAAGGGCCAGCTTAAAGGGCCAGCCTTAGAGGGCCAGCTTAAAGGGCCAGCCTTAGAGGGCCAGCCTTAGAGGGCCAGCCTTAGAGGGCCAGCCTTAAGGGGCCATCCTTAAAGGGCCAGCCTTAGAGGGCCAGCCTTAGAGGGCCAGCTTAAAGGGCCAGCTTAAAGGGCCAGCCTTAAAGCTGTAGCCTTAAAGGGCCAGCCTTAAAGGGCCAGCCTTAAAGGCCATCCTGAAAGGGCCATCCTGAAAGGGCCAGCCTTAGAGGGCCAGCCTTACATGGCCGACCTTAGAGGGCCAGCCTTAGAGGGCCAGCCTTAGAGGGCCAGCCTTAGAGGGCCAGCCTTAGAGGGCCAGCCTTAGAGGCCCAGCCTTAGAGGGCCAGCCTTAAAGGGCCAGCCTTAGAGGGCCAGCCTTAGAAGGCCAGCCTTAGAAGGCCAGCGAGGGTCAGCCTTAAAGGGTTAGCTTAAAGTGCCAGCCTTAAAGGGCCAGTCTTAGAGGGCCAGCGAGGGTCAGCCTTAAAGGGTTAGCTTAAAGTGCCAGCCTTAAAGGGCCAGTCTTAGAGGGCCAGCCTTAGAGGGCAGCCTTAAAGGGTCAGCTTAGAGGGCCAGCCTTGGAGGGCCAGCTTCAGAGGGCCGGCTTAAAAGGCCAGCCTTAATGCGCCAGCTTTAGAGGGCCAGTGTTAGAGGACCAGCCTTACAGGGCCAGCTTAAAGGGCCAGCTTAAAGGGCCAGCCTTAAAGGGCCAGCCTTAAAGGGCCAGCCTTAGAGGGCCAGCCTTAGAGGGCCAGCCTTAAAGGGCCAGCCTTAGAGGGCCAGCCTTAGAGGGCCAGCTTAAAGGGCTAGCCTTAGAGGGCCAGCCTTAAAGGGCCAGCTTAAAGGGCCAGCCTTAGAGGGCCAGCTTAAAGGGCCAGCCTTAGAGGGCCAGCCTTAGAGGGCCAGCCTTAGAGGGCCAGCCTTAATGGGCCATCCTTAAAGGGCCAGCCTTAGAGGGCCAGCCTTAGAGGGCCAGCTTAAAGGGCCAGCTTAAAGGGCCAGCCTTAAAGCTGTAGCCTTAAAGGGCCAGCCTTAAAGGGCCAGCCTTAAAGGCCATCCTGAAAGGGCCATCCTGAAAGGGCCAGCCTTAGAGGGCCAGCCTTACATGGCCGACCTTAGAGGGCCAGCCTTAGAGGGCCAGCCTTAGAGGGCCAGCCTTAGAGGGCCAGCCTTAGAGGGCCAGCCTTAGAGGGCCAGCCTTAGAGGGCCAGCCTTAGAGGCCCAGCCTTAGAGGGCCAGCCTTAAAGGGCCAGCCTTAGAGGGCCAGCCTTAGAAGGCCAGCCTTAGAAGGCCAGCGAGGGTCAGCCTTAAAGGGTTAGCTTAAAGTGCCAGCCTTAAAGGGCCAGTCTTAGAGGGCCAGCGAGGGTCAGCCTTAAAGGGTTAGCTTAAAGTGCCAGCCTTAAAGGGCCAGTCTTAGAGGGCCAGCCTTAGAGGGCAGCCTTAAAGGGTCAGCTTAGAGGGCCAGCCTTGGAGGGCCAGCTTCAGAGGGCCGGCTTAAAAGGCCAGCCTTAATGCGCCAGCTTTAGAGGGCCAGTGTTAGAGGACCAGCCTTACAGGGCCAGCTTAAAGGGCCAGCTTAAAGGGCCAGCCTTAAAGGGCCAGCCTTAAAGGGCCAGCCTTAGAGGGCCAGCCTTAGAGGGCCAGCTTTAAAGGGCCAGCCTTAGAGGGCCAGCCTTAGAGGGCCAGCCTTAGAGGGCAAGCTTAAAGGGCCAGCCTTAGAGGGCCAGCCTTAGAGGGCCAGCCTTAGAGGGCCAGCCTTAAGGGGCCATCCTTAAAGGGCCAGCCTTAGAGGGCCAGCCTTACAGGGCCCGCTTAAAGGGCCAGCCTTACAGGGCCCGCTTAAAGGGCCAGCTTAAAGGGCCAGCTTCAAGGGCCAGCCTTAGAGGGCCAGCCTTAGAGGGCCAGCCTTAGAGGGCCAGCTTAAAGGACCAGCCTTAGAGGGCCAGCCTTAGAGGGCCAGCCTTAAAAGGCCAGCCTTAAAGGGCCAGCCTTAAAGGGCCAGCCTTAAAGGGCCAGCCTTAGAGGGCCAGCCTTAGAGGGCCATCTTAAAGGGCCAGCTTAAAGGGCTAGCCTTAGAGGGCCAGCCTTAAAGGGCCAGCTTAAAGGGCCAGCCTTAGAGGGCCAGCCTTAGAGGGCCAGCTTAAAGGACCAGCCTTAGAGGGCCAGCCTTAGAGGGCCAGCCTTAGAGGGCCAGCCTTAAGGGGCCATCCTTAAAGGGCCAGCCTTAGAGGGCCAGCCTTAGAGGGCCAGCTTAAAGGGCCAGCCTTAAAGCTGTAGCCTTAAAGGGCCAGCCTTAGAGGGCCAGCCTTACAGGGCCCGCTTAAAGGGCCAGCCTTACAGGGCCCGCTTAAAGGGCCAGCGTTACAGGGCCCGCTTAAAGGGCCAGCTTAAAGGGGCAGCCTTAGAGGGCCAGCCTTAGAAGGCCAGCCTTAGAGGGCCAGCCTTAAAGGGCCAGCCTTAGAGGGCCAGCCTTAGAGGGCCAGCCTTAGAGGGCCTGCCTTAGAGGGCCAGCCTTAAAGGGCCAGCCTTAGAGGGCCAGCCTTAAAGGGCCAGCCTTAGACGGCCAGCCATACAGGGCCAGCTTAAAGGGCCAGCTTAAAAGGCCCGCCTTAAAGGGCCAGCCTTAGAGGGCCAGCCTTAAAGGGCCAGCATTAGAGGGCCCGCTTTAGAGGGCCAGCCTTAAAGCTGTAGCCTTAAAGGGCCAGCCTTAGAGGGCCAGCCTTACAGGGCCCGCTTAAAGGGCCAGCCTTACAGGGCCCACTTAAAGGGCCAGCCTTACAGGGCCCGCTTAAAGGGCCAGCTTAAAGGGGCAGCCTTAGAGGGCCAGCCTTAGAGGGCCAGCCTTAGAGGGCCAGCCTTAGAGGGCCAGCCTTAAAGGGCCAGCCTTAGAGGGCCAGCCTTAGAGGGCCAGCCTTAAAGGGCCAGCTTAAAGGGCCAGCCTTAAAGCTGTACCTTTAAAGGGCCAGCCTTAGAGGGCCAGCCTTACAGGGCCCGCTTAAAGGGCCAGCTTAAAGGGTCAGCCTTAGAGGGCCAGCCTTAGAGGGCCAGCCTTAAAGGGCCAGCCTTAGAGGGCCAGCCTTAGAAGGCCAGCCTTAGAAGGCCAGCCTTAGAGGGCCAGCCTTAGAGGGCCAGCTTAAAGGGCCAGCTTAAAGGGCCAGCCTTAAAGCTGTAGCCTTAAAGGGCCAGCCTTAGAGGGCCAGCCTTACAGGGCCCGCCTAAAGGGCCAGCCTTACAGGGCCCACTTAAAGGGCCAGCCTTACAGGGCCCGCTTAAAGGGCCAGCTTAAAGGGGCAGCCTTAGAGGGCCAGCCTTAGAGGGCCAGCCTTAGAGGGCCAGCCTTAGAGGGCCAGCCTTAGAGGGCCAGCCTTAAAGGGCCAGCCTTAGAGGGCCAGCCTTAGAGGGCCAGCCTTAGAGGGCCAGCCTTAGAGGGCCAGCCTTAGAGGGCCAGCCTTAGAGGGCCAGCCTTAAAGGGCCAGCCTTAGAGGGCCAGCCTTAGAGGGCCAGCCTTAAAGGGCCAGCTTAAAGGGCCAGCCTTAAAGCTGTAGCTTTAAAGGGCCAGCCTTAGAGGGCCAGCCTTACAGGGCCCGCTTAAAGGGCCAGCTTAAAGGGTCAGCCTTAGAGGGCCAGCCTTAGAGGGCCAGCCTTAGAGGGCCAGCCTTAGAGGGCCAGCCTTAGAGGGCCAGCCTTAAAGGGCCAGCCTTAGAGGGCCAGCCTTAAAGGGCCAGCCTTAGAGGGCCAGCCATACAGGGCCAGCTTAAAGGGCCAGCTTAAAAGGCCCGCCTTAAAGGGCCAGCCTTAGAGGGCCAGCCTTAAAGGGCCAGCATTAGAGGGCCCGCTTTAGAGGGCCAGCCTTAAAGGGCCAGCCTTAAAGGGCCAGCCTTAAAGGGCCATCCTGAAAGGGCCAGTTTTAAACGGCCAGCCTTAGAGGGCCAGCCTTAAAGTGCCAGCCTTACAGGGCCAGCCTTAGAGGGCCAGCCTTAGAGGGCCAGCCTTAAAGGGCCAGCCTTAAAGGGCCATCCTTAAAGGGCCAGCCTTAGAGGGCAAGCCATACAGGGACAGCTTAAAGGGCCAGCCTTACAGGGCCCGCTTAAAGGGCCAGCCTTAGAGGGCCAGCCTTAGAGGGCCAGCCTTAAAGGGCCAGCCTTAGAGGGCCAGCCTTAAAGGGCCAGCCTTAGAGGGCCAGCCTTACAGGGCCAGCTTAAAGGGCCAGCTTAAAGGGCCAGACTTAAAGGGGCAGCCTTAAAGGGCCAGCCTTAGAGGGCCAGCCTTAAAGGGCCAGCTTAAAGGGCCAGCCTTAAAGCTGTAGTTTTAAAGGGCCAGCCTTAGAGGGCCAGCCTTACAGGGCCCGCTTAAAGGGCCAGCTTAAAGGGTCAGCCTTAGAGGGCCAGCCTTAAAGGGCCAGCCTTAGAGGGCCAGCCTTAGAGGGCCAGCCTTAGAGGGCCAGCCTTAAAGGGCCAGCCTTAGAGGGCCAGCCTTAAAGGGCCAGCCTTAAAGGGCCAGCCTTAGAGGGCCTGCCTTACAGGGCCAGCTTAAAGGGCCAGCTTAAAAGGCCCGCCTTAAAGGGCCAGCCTTAGAGGGCCAGCCTTAAAGGGCCAGCATTAGAGGGCCAGCTTTAGAGGGCCAGCCTTAAAGGGCCAGCCTTAAAGGGCCATCCTGAAAGGGCCAGTTTTAAACGGCCAGCCTTAGAGGGCCAGCCTTAAAGTGCCAGCCTTAAAGGGCCAGCCTTAGAGGGCCAGCCTTAGAGGGCCAGCCTTAAAGGGCCATCCTTAAAGGGCCATCCTTAAAGGGCCAGCCTTAGAGGGCAAGCCTTACAGGGACAGCTTAAAGGGCCAGCCTTACAGGGCCCGCTTAAAGGGCCAGCCTTAGAGGGCCAGCCTTAGAGGGCCAGCCTTAAAGGGCCAGCCTTAGAGGGCCAGCCTTAAAGGGCCAGCCTTAGAGGGCCAGCCTTAGAGGGCCAGCCTTAAAAGGCCAGCCTTAAAGGGCCAGCCTTAAAGAGCCAGCCTTAAAGGGCCAGCCTTAGAGGGCCAGCCTTAGAGGACCATCTTAAAGGGCCAGCTTAAAGGGCTAGCCTTAGAGGGCCAGCCTTAAAGGGCCAGCTTAAAGGGCCAGCCTTAGAGGGCCAGCCTTAGAGGGCCAGCTTAAAGGGCCAGCCTTAGAGGGCCAGCCTTAGAGGGCCAGCCTTAGAGGGCCAGCCTTAGAGGGCCAGCCTTAAGGGGCCATCCTTAAAGGGCCAACCTTAGAGGGCCAGCCTTAGAGGGCCAGCTTAAAGGGCCAGCTTAAAGGGCCAGCCTTAAAGCTGTAGCCTTAATGGGCCAGCCTTAGAGGGCCAGCCTTACAGGGCCCGCTTAAAGGGCCAGCCTTACAGGGCCCGCTTAAAGGGCCAGCCTTACAGGGCCCGCTTAAAGGGCCAGCTTAAAGGGGCAGCCTTAGAGGGCCAGCCTTAGAAGGCCAGCCTTAGAGGGCCAGCCTTAAAGGGCCAGCCTTAGAGGGCCAGCCTTAGAGGGCCAGCCTTAGAGGGTCAGCCTTAGAGGGCCAGCCTTAAATGGCCAGCCTTAGAGGGCCAGCCATACAGGGCCAGCTTAAAGGGCCAGCTTAAAAGGCCCGCCTTAAACGGCCAGCCTTAGAGGGCCAGCCTTAAAGGGCCAGCATTAGAGGGCCCGCTTTAGAGGGCCAGCCTTAAAGGGCCAGCCTTAAAGGGCCATCCTGAAAGGGCCAGTTTTAAACGGCCAGCCTTAGAGGGCCAGCCTTAAAGTGCCAGCCTTAAAGGGCCAGCCTTAGAGGGCCAGCCTTAGAGGGCCAGCCTTAAAGGGCCATCCTTAAAGGGCCATCCTTAAAGGGCCAGCCTTAGAGGGCAAGCCTTACAGGGACAGCTTAAAGGGCCAGCCTTACAGGGCCCGCTTAAAGAGCCACTCTTAGAGGGCCAGCCTTAGAGGGCCAGCCTTAAAGGGCCAGCCTTAGAGGGCCAGCCTTAGAGGGCCAGCCTTAAAGGGCCAGCCTTAGAGGGCCAGCCTTACAGGGCCAGCTTAAAGGGCCAGCTTAAAGGGCCAGCCTTAAAGGGGCAGCCTTAAAGGGCCAGCCTTAGAGGGCCAGCCTTACAGGGCCCGCTTAAAGGGCCAGCTTAAAGGGTCAGCCCTAGAGGGCCAGCCTTAGAGGGCCAGCCTTAGAGGGCCAGCCTTAAAGGGCCAGCCTTAGAGTGCCTGCCTTACAGGGCCAGCTTAAAGGGCCAGCTTAAAAGGCCCGCCTTAAAGGGCCAGCATTAGAGGGCCAGCTTTAGAGGGCCAGCCTTAAAGGGCCATCCTGAAAGGGCCAGTTTTAAACGGCCAGCCTTAGAGGGCCAGCCTTAAAGTGCCAGCCTTAAAGGGCCAGCCTTAGAGGGCCAGCCTTAGAGGGCCAGCCTTAAAGGGCCATCCTTAAAGGGCCATCCTTAAAGGGCCAGCCTTAGAGGGCAAGCCTTACAGGGACAGCTTAAAGGGCCGACCTTAAAGGGCCAGCCTTAGAAGGCCAGCCTTAGAGGGCCAGCCTTAGAGGGCCAGCCTTAGAGGGCCAGCCTTAGAGGGCCAGCCTTAGAGGCCCAGCCTTAGAGGGCCAGCCTTAAAGGGCCAGCCTTAGAGGGCCAGCCTTAGAAGGCCAGCCTTAGAAGGCCAGCGAGGGCCAGCCTTAAAGGGTTAGCTTAAAGTGCCAGCCTTAAAGGGCCAGTCTTAGAGGGCCAGCGAGGGTCAGCCTTAAAGGGTTAGCTTAAAGTGCCAGCCTTAAAAGGCCAGTCTTAGAGGGCCAGCCTTGGAGGGCCAGCTTTAGAGGGCCGGCTTAAAAGGCCAGCCTTAATGCGCCAGCTTTAGAGGGCCAGTGTAACCCATGTCTTCCCACCAGCCTAATCATGAGCAGCCATATGACTTGGTCAGCTGACGGTAGGTCCCCTCCTGATTGGCTGTCTGTGCTGCAAGGAAGCAGTAAAAGGCCAGCAGGTGCAGGTCATCAGTGGCTCCTGCTGTGGTTGGTCAACAAGCTGCATGCTCACAAACCTCTTTGATATCCATACCTACAGAAAACAACTTTGCGGTAAGCCTTTCCATTTCACCGGCCATGTCTGTGGCCGCTACATCTGAATGGATATATTATGTATATATATTATATATTATTATCTGTGTGTATATATATATTTCAACTGCTAAACTCATTGCTCGACAGTAAAGTGGGATGAATGCCACAAGTGAACTTTTACTGTCATTATGAAGGATGGCCATCTTGAATTGGATGTATAAGTGTTGGATTATTTACCGGTACATTTTGTAAAGTGGACTGACATGTTAATACCTGTTTCTGGCATTAAAGGGCCAGCCTTGAAGGGCCGCCTTAAAGCTCTAGCCTTAAAGGGTCAGCTTAAAGGGCCAGCCTTAGAGGGCCAGCCTTAAAGGGCCAGCCTTAAAGGCCCATCCTTAAAGGGCCATCCTTAAAGGGCCAGCCTTAAAAGGCCAGCCTTAAAGGGCCAGCCTTAAAGGGCCAGCCTTAGAGGGCCAGCCTTACAGGGCCATCTTAAAGGGCCAGCTGAAAGGGCTAGCCTTAAAGGGCCAGCCTTAAAGGGCCAGCCTTAGAGGGCCAGCCTTACAGAGCCATCTTAAAGGGCCAGCTTAAAGGGCTAGCCTTAGAGGGCCAGCCTTAAAGGGCCAGCTTAAAGGGCCAGCCTTAGCGGCCCAGCCTTAGAGGGCCAGCCTTAGAGGGCCAGCTTAAAGGGCCAGCCTTAGAGGGCCAGCCTTAGAGGGCCAGCCTTAGAGGGCCAGCCTTAGAGGGCCAGCCTTAAGGGGCCTTCCTTAAAGGGCCAGCCTTAGAGGGCCAGCCTTAGAGGGCCAGCCTTACAGGGCCCGCTTAAAGGGCCAGCCTTACAGGAACCGCTTAAAGGGCCAGCTTAAAGGGCCAGCCCTAGAGGGCCAGCCTTAAAGGGCCAGCCTTACATGGCCGACCTTAGAGGGCCAGCCTTAGAGGGCCAGCCTTAGAGAGCCAGCCTTAGAGGGCCAGCTTAAAGGGCCAGCCTTAGAGGGCCAGCCTTAGAGGGCCAGCCTTAGAGGGCCAGCCTTAAGGGGCCATCCTTAAAGGGCCAGCCTTAAAGGGCCAGCCTTAGAGGGCCAGCCTTAGAGGGCCAGCTTAAAGGGCCAGCTTAAAGGGCCAGCCTTAAAGCTGTAGCCTTAAAGGGCCAGCCTTAGAGGGCCAGCCTTACAGGGCCCGCTTAAAGGGCCAGCCTTACAGGGCCCGCTTAAAGGGCCAGCTTAAAGGGCCAGCCTTAGAGGGCCAGCCTTAGAGGGCCAGCCTTAGAGGGCCAGCCTTAGAGGGCCAGCCTTAAGGGGCCATCCTTAAAGGGCCAGCCTTAGAGGGCCAGCCTTAGAGGGCCAGCTTAAAGGGCCAGCTTAAAGGGCCAGCCTTAAAGCTGTAGCCTTAAAGGGCCAGCCTTAGAGGGCCAGCCTTAAGGGGCCATCCTTAAAGGGCCTGCCTTAGAGGGCCAGCCTTAGAGGGCCAGCCTTAGAGGGCCAGCTTAAAGGGCCAGCTTAAAGGGCCAGCCTTAAAGCTGTAGCCTTAAAGGGCCAGCCTTAGAGGGCCAGCCTTACAGGGCCCGCTTAAAGGGCCAGCCTTACAGGGCCCGCTTAAAGGGCCAGCTTAAAGGGCCAGCTTAAAGGGCCAGCCCTAGAGGGCCAGCCCTAGAGGGCCAGCCTTAAAGCGCCAGCCTTACATGGCCGACCTTAGAGGGCCAGCCTTAGAAGGCCAGCCTTAGAGAGCCAGCCTTAGAGGGCCAGCTTAAAGGGCCAGCATTAAAGGGCCAGCCTTAGAGGGCCAGCCTTAGAGGGCCAGCTTTAGAGGGCCAGCCTTAGAGGGCCAGCCTTAGAGGGCCAGCCTTAAGGGGCCATCCTTAGAGGGCCAGCCTTACAGGGCCATCTTAAAGGGCCAGCTGAAAGGGCTAGCCTTAAAGGGCCAGCCTTAAAGGGCCAGCCTTAGAGGGCCAGCCTTACGAGCCATCTTAAAGGGCCAGCTTAAAGGGCTAGCCTTAGAGGGCCAGCCTTAAAGGGCCAGCTTAAAGGGCCAGCCTTAGCGGCCCAGCCTTCGAGGGCCAGCCTTAGAGGGCCAGCTTAAAGGGCCAGCCTTAGAGGGCCAGCCTTAGAGGGCCAGCCTTAGAGGGCCAGCCTTAGAGGGCCAGCCTTAAGGGGCGTTCCTAAAAGGGCCAGCCTTAGAGGGCCAGCTTAAAGGGCCAGCCTTAGAGGGCCAGCCTTAGAGGGCCAGCCTTAGAGGGCCAGCCTTCGAGGGCCAGCCTTAAGGGGCCATCCTTAAAGGGCCAGCCTTAGAGGGCCAGCCTTAGAGGGCCAGCTTAAAGGGCCAGCTTAAAGGGCCAGCCTTAAAGCTGTAGCCTTAAAGGGCCAGCCTTAGAGGGCCAGCCTTACAGGGCCCGCTTAAAGGGCCAGCCTTACAGGACCCGCTTAAAGGGCCAGCTTAAAGGGCCAGCCTTAGAGGGCCAGCCTTAGAGGGCCAGCCTTAGAGGGCCAGCCTTAGAGGGCCAGCCTTAGAGGCCCAGCCTTAGAGGGCCAGCCTTAAAGGGCCAGCCTTAAAGGGCCAGCCTTAGAGGGCCAGCCTTAGAAGGCCAGCCTTAGAAGGCCAGCGAGGGTCAGCCTTAAAGGGTTAGCTTAAAGTGCCAGCCTTAAAGGGCCAGTCTTAGAGGGCCAGCGAGGGTCAGCCTTAAAGGGTTAGCTTAAAGTGCCAGCCTTAAAAGGCCAGTCTTAGAGGGCCAGCCTTGGAGGGCCAGCTTTAGAGGGCCGGCTTAAAAGGCCAGCCTTAATGCGCCAGCTTTAGAGGGCCAGTGTAACCCATGTCTTCCCACCAGCCTAATCATGAGCAGCCATATGACTTGGTCAGCTGACGGTAGGTCCCCTCCTGATTGGCTGTCTGTGCTGCAAGGAAGCAGTAAAAGGCCAGCAGGTGCAGGTCATCAGTGGCTCCTGCTGTGGTTGGTCAACAAGCTGCATGCTCACAACCCTCTTTGATATCCATACCTACAGAAAACAACTTTGCGGTAAGCCTTTCCATTTCACCGGCCATGTCTGTGGCCGCTACATCTGAATGGATATATTATGTATATATATTATATATTATTATCTGTGTGTATATATATATTTCAACTGCTAAACTCATTGCTCGACAGTAAAGTGGGATGAATGCCACAAGTGAACTTTTACTGTCATTATGAAGGATGGCCATCTTGAATTGGATGTATAAGTGTTGGATTATTTACCGGTACATTTTGTAAAGTGGACTGACATGTTAATACCTGTTTCTGGCATTAAAGGGCCAGCCTTGAAGGGCCGCCTTAAAGCTCTAGCCTTAAAGGGTCAGCTTAAAGGGCCAGCCTTAGAGGGCCAGCCTTAAAGGGCCAGCCTTAGAGGGCCAGCCTTACAGGGCCATCTTAAAGGGCCAGCTTAAAGGGCTAGCCTTAGAGGGCCAGCCTTAAAGGGCCAGCTTAAAGGGCCAGCCTTAGCGGCCCAGCCTTAGAGGGCCAGCCTTAGAGGGCCAGCTGAAAGGGCCAGCCTTAGAGGGCCAGCCTTAGAGGGCCAGCCTTAGAGGGCCAGCCTTAAGGGGCCATCCTTAGAGGGCCAGCCTTAGAGGGCCAGCCTTAGAGGGCCAGCTTAAAGGGCCAGCTTAAAGGGCCAGCCTTAAAGCTGTAGCCTTAAAGGGCCAGCCTTAGAGGGCCAGCCTTACAGGGCCCGCTTAAAGGGCCAGCCTTACAGGGCCCGCTTAAAGGGCCAGCTTAAAGGGCCAGCTTGAAGGGCCAGCTTAAAGGGCCAGCCTTAGAGGGCCAGCCTTAAAGGGCCAGCCTTACATGGCCGACCTTAGAGGGCCAGCCTTAGAGGGCCAGCCTTAGAGGGCCAGCCTTAGAGGGCCAGCCTTAGAGGGCCAGCTTAAAGGGCCAGCCTTAGAGGGCCAGCCTTAGAGGGCCAGCCTTAGAGGGCCAGCCTTAGAGGGCCAGCCTTAAGGGGCCATCCTTAAAGGGCCAGCCTTAGAGGGCCAGCTTAAAGGGCCAGCTTAAAGGACCAGACTTAAAGCTGTAGCCTTAAAGGGCCAGCCTTAGAGGGCCAGCCTTACAGGGCCCGCTTAAAGGGCCAGCCTTACAGGGCCCGCTTAAAGGGCCAGCTTAAAGGGCCAGCCTTAGAGGGCCAGCCTTAGAGGGCCAGCCTTAGAGGGCCAGCCTTAAAGGGCCAGCCTTAGAGGGCCAGCCTTACAGGGCCAGCTTAAAGGGCCAGCTTAAAGGGCCAGCCTTAGAGAGCCAGCCTTAAAGGGCCAGCCTTAGAGGGCCAGCCTTAGAGGGCCAGCTTAAAGAGCCAGCCTTAGAGGGCCAGCCTTAGAGGGCCAGCCTTAAGGGGCCATCCGTAAAGGGCCAGCCTTAGAGGGCCAGCCTTAGAGGGCCAGCTTAAAGGGCCAGCTTAAAGGGCCAGCCTTACATGGCCGACCTTAGAGGGCCAGCCTTAGAGGGCCAGCCTTAGAGGGCAAGCCTTAGAGGGCCAGCCTTAGAGGGCCAGCTTAAAGGGCCAGCCTTAGAGGGCCAGCCTTAGAGGGCCAGCCTTAGAGGGCCAGCCTTAGAGGGCCAGCCTTAAGGGGCCATCCTTAAAGGGCCAGCCTTAGAGGGCCAGCTTAAAGGGCCAGCTTAAAGGACCAGACTTAACGCTGTAGCCTTAAAGGGCCAGCCTTAGAGGGCCAGCCTTACAGGGCCCGCTTAAAGGGCCAGCCTTACAGGGCCCGCTTAAAGGGCCAGCTTAAAGGGCCAGCCTTAGAGGGCCAGCCTTAGAGGGCCAGCCTTAGAGGGCCAGCCTTAAAGGGCCAGCCTTAGAGGGCCAGCCTTACAGGGCCAGCTTAAAGGGCCAGCTTAAAGGGCCAGCCTTAGAGGGCCAGCCTTAAAGGGCCAGCCTTAGAGGGCCAGCCTTAGAGGGCCAGCTTAAAGAGCCAGCCTTAGAGGGCCAGCCTTAAGGGGCCATCCGTAAAGGGCCAGCCTTAGAGGGCCAGCCTTAGAGGGCCAGCTTAAAGGGCCAGCTTAAAGGGCCAGCCTTAAAGCTGTAGCCTTAAAGGGCCAGCCTTAGAGGGCCAGCCTTACAGGGCCCGCTTAAAGGGCCAGCCTTACAGGGCCCGCTTAAAGGGCCAGCTTAAAGGGCCAGCCTTAGAGGGCCAGCCTTAGAGGGCCAGCCTTAAAGGGCCAGCCTTAGAGGGCCAGCCTTAAAGGGCCAGACTTAGAGGGCCAGCCTTACAGGGCCAGCTTAAAGGGCCAGCTTAAAGGGCCAGCCTTAAAGGGCCATCCTGAAAGGGCCAGCCTTAAAGGGCCAGCCTTAAAGGGCCAGCCTTGAAGGGCCAGCCTTAGAGGGCCAGCCTTACAGGGCCAGCTTAAAGGGCCGACCTTAGAGGGCCAGCCTTAAAGGGCCAGCTTAAAGGGCCAGCTTAAAGGGCCATCTTAAAGGGCCAGCTTAAAGGGCCAGCCTTAGAGGGCCAGCCTTAGAGGGCCAGCCTTACAGGGCCCGCTTAAAGGGCCAGCCTTAAAGGGCCAGCTTTAAAGGGCCATCCTGAAAGGGCCAGCCTTAGAGGGCCAGCCTTAAAGGGCCAGCTTAAAGGGCCAGCCTTAGAGGGCCAGCCTTTGAGGGCCAGCCTTAGAGGGCAAGCCTTAAGGGGCCAGCTTAAAGGGCCAGCTTAAAGGGCCAGCCTTAGAGGGCCAGCCTTACATGGCCGACCTTATAGGGCCAGCCTTAGAGGGCCAGCCTTAGAGGGCCAGCCTTAGAGGGCCAGCCTTAGAGGCCCAGCCTTAGAGGGCCAGCCTTAGAGGGCCAGCCTTAGAGGGCCAGCCTTAGAAGGCCAGCCTTAGAAGGCCAGCGAGGGTCAGCCTTAAAGGGTTAGCTTAAAGTGCCAGCCTTAAAGGGCCAGTCTTAGGGGGCCAGCGAGGGTCAGCCTTAAAGGGTTAGCTTAAAGTGCCAGTCTTAGAGGGCCAGCCTTAGAGGGCAGCCTTAAAGGGTCAGCTTAGAGGGCCAGCCTTGGAGGGCCAGCTTTAGAGGGCCGGCTTAAAAGGCCAGCCTTAATGCGCCAGCTTTAGAGGGCCAGTGTAACCCATGTCTTCCCACCAGCCTAATCATGAGCAGCCATATGACTTGGTCAGCTGACGGTAGGTCCCCTCCTGATTGGCTGTCTGTGCTGCAAGGAAGCAGTAAAAGGCCAGCAGGTGCAGGTCATCAGTGGCTCCTGCTGTGGTTGGTCAACAAGCTGCATGCTCACAACCCTCTTTGATATCCATACCTACAGAAAACAACTTTGCGGTAAGCCTTTCCATTTCACCGGCCATGTCTGTGGCCGCTACATCTGAATGGATATATTATGTATATATATTATATATTATTATCTGTGTGTATATATATATTTCAACTGCTAAACTCATTGCTCGACAGTAAAGTGGGATGAATGCCACAAGTGAACTTTTACTGTCATTATGAAGGATGGCCATCTTGAATTGGATGTATAAGTGTTGGATTATTTACCGGTACATTTTGTAAAGTAGACTGACATGTTAATACCTGTTTCTGGCATTAAAGGGCCAGCCTTGAAGGGCCGCCTTAAAGCTCTAGCCTTAAAGGGTCAGCTTAAAGGGCCAGCCTTAGAGGGCCAGCCTTAAAGGGCCAGCCTTAAAGGCCCATCCTTAAAGGGCCATCCTTAAAGGGCCAGCCTTAAAAGGCCAGCCTTAAAGGGCCAGCCTTAAAGGGCCAGCCTTAGAGGGCCAGCCTTACAGGGCCATCTTAAAGGGCCAGCTGAAAGGGCTAGCCTTAAAGGGCCAGCCTTAAAGGGCCAGCCTTAGAGGGCCAGCCTTAAAGGGCCAGACTTAGAGGGCCAGCCTTACAGGGCCAGCTTAAAGGGCCAGCTTAAAGGGCCAGCCTTAAAAGGCCAGCCTTAAAGGGCCATCCTGAAAGGGCCAGCCTTAAAGGGCCAGCCTTAAAGGGCCAGCCTTGAAGGGCCAGCCTTAGAGGGCCAGCCTTAGAGGGCCAGCCTTACAGGGCCAGCTTAAAGGGCCGACCTTAGAGGGCCAGCCTTAAAGGGCCAGCTTAAAGGGCCATCTTAAAGGGCCAGCTTAAAGGGCCAGCCTTAGAGGGCCAGCCTTAGAGGGCCAGCCTTACAGGGCCCGCTTAAAGGGCCAGCCTTAAAGGGCCAGCCTTAAAGGGCCATCCTGAAAGGGCCAGCCTTAGAGGGCCAGCCTTAGAGGGCCAGCCTTAGAGGGCCAGCCTTAGAGGGCCAGCCTTAAAGGGCCAGCCTTAGAGGGCCAGCCTTACAGGGCCAGCTTAAAGGGCCAGCTTAAAGGGCCAGCCTTAGAGGGCCAGCCTTAAAGGGCCAGCCTTAGAGGGCCAGCCTTAGAGGGCCAGCTTAAAGAGCCAGCCTTAGAGGGCCAGCCTTAAGGGGCCATCCGTAAAGGGCCAGCCTTAGAGGGCCAGCCTTAGAGGGCCAGCTTAAAGGGCCAGCTTAAAGGGCCAGCCTTAAAGCTGTAGCCTTAAAGGGCCAGCCTTAGAGGGCCAGCCTTACAGGGCCCGCTTAAAGGGCCAGCCTTACAGGGCCCGCTTAAAGGGCCAGCTTAAAGGGCCAGCCTTAGAGGGCCAGCCTTAGAGGGCCAGCCTTAAAGGGCCAGCCTTAGAGGGCCAGCCTTAAAGGGCCAGACTTAGAGGGCCAGCCTTACAGGGCCAGCTTAAAGGGCCAGCTTAAAGGGCCAGCCTTAAAGGGCCATCCTGAAAGGGCCAGCCTTAAAGGGCCAGCCTTAAAGGGCCAGCCTTGAAGTGCCAGCCTTAGAGGGCCAGCCTTACAGGGCCAGCTTAAAGGGCCGACCTTAGAGGGCCAGCCTTAAAGGGCCAGCTTAAAGGGCCAGCTTAAAGGGCCATCTTAAAGGGCCAGCTTAAAGGGCCAGCCTTAGAGGGCCAGCCTTAGAGGGCCAGCCTTACAGGGCCCGCTTAAAGGGCCAGCCTTAAAGGGCCAGCTTTAAAGGGCCATCCTGAAAGGGCCAGCCTTAGAGGGCCAGCCTTAAAGGGCCAGCTTAAAGGGCCAGCCTTAGAGGGCCAGCCTTTGAGGGCCAGCCTTAGAGGGCAAGCCTTAAGGGGCCAGCTTAAAGGGCCAGCTTAAAGGGCCAGCCTTAGAGGGCCAGCCTTACATGGCCGACCTTATAGGGCCAGCCTTAGAGGGCCAGCCTTAGAGGGCCAGCCTTAGAGGGCCAGCCTTAGAGGGCCAGCCTTTGAGGGCCAGCCATAGAGGGCAAGCCTTAAGGGGCCAGCTTAAAGGGCCAGCTTAAAGGGCCAGCCTTAGAGGGCCAGCCTTAGAGGGCCAGTCTTAGAGGGCCAGCATTAGAGGGCCAGCCTTAGAGGGCCAGCCTTAGAGGGCCAGCTTTAGAGGGCCAGCCTTAAAGGGCCAGCCTTAAAGGGCCATCCTGAAAGGGCCATCCTGAAAGGGCCAGCCTTAGAGGGCCAGCCTTACATGGCCGACCTTAGAGGGCAAGCCTTAGAGGGCCAGCCTTAGAGGGCCAGCCTGAGAGGGCCAGCCTTAGAGGGCCAGCCTTAGAGGGCCAGCCTTAAAGGGCCAGCCTTAGAGGGCCAGCCTTAGAAGGCCAGCCTTAGAAGGCCAGCGAGGGTCAGCCTTAAAGGGTTAGCTTAAAGTGCCAGCCTTAAAGGGCCAGCCTTACAGGGCCCGCTTAAAGGGCCAGCCTTACAGGGCCCGCTTAAAGGGCCAGCTTAAAGGGCCAGCCTTAGAGGGCCAGCCTTAGAGGGCCAGCCTTAAAGGGCCAGCCTTAGAGGGCCAGCCTTAGAGGGCCAGCCTTAGAGGGCCAGCTTAAAGAGCCTGCCTTAGAGGGCCAGCCTTAGAGGGCCAGCCTTAGAGGGCCAGCCTTAAGGGGCCATCCGTAAAGGGCCAGCCTTAGAGGGCCAGCCTTAGAGGGCCAGCTTAAAGGGCCAGCCTTAAAGCTGTAGCCTTAAAGGGCCAGCCTTAGAGGGCCAGCCTTACAGGGCCCGCTTAAAGGGCCAGCCTTACAGGGCCCGCTTAAAGGGCCAGCTTAAATGGCCAGCCTTAGAGGGCCAGCCTTAGAGGGCCAGCCTTAAAGGGCCAGCCTTAGAGGGCCAGCCTTAAAGGGCCAGCCTTGAAGGGCCAGCCTTACAGGGCCCGCTTAAAGGGCCAGCTTAAAGGGCCAGCCTTAGAGGGCCAGCCTTAGAGGGCCAGCCTTAAAGGGCCAGCCTTAGAGGGCCAGCCATAAAGGGCCAGACTTAGAGGGCCAGACTTAGAGGGCCCGCTTAAAGGGCCAGCCTTAAAGGGCCAGCCTTAAAGGGCCATCCTGAAAGGGCCAGCCTTAGAGGGCCAGCCTTAAAGGGCCAGCCTTAAAGGGCCAGCTTAAAGGGCCAGCCTTAGAGGGCCAGCCTTTGAGGGCCAGCCTTAGAGGGCAAGCCTTAAGGGGCCAGCTTAAAGGGCCAGCTTAAAGGGCCAGCCTTAGAGGGCCAGCCTTAGAGGGCCAGCCTTACAGGGCCCGCTTAAAGGGCCAGCTTAAAGGGCCAGCCTTAAAGCTGTAGCCTTAGAGGGCCAGCCTTACAGGGCCCGCTTAAAGGGCCAGCCTTACAGGGCCCGCTTAAAGGGCCAGCTTAAAGGGCCAGCCTTAGAGGGCCAGCCTTAGAGGGCCAGCCTTAAAGGGCCAGCCTTAGAGGGCCAGCCTTAAAGGGCCAGACTTAGAGGGCCAGCCTTACAGGGCCAGCTTAAAGGGCCAGCTTAAAGGGCCAGCTTAAAGGGCCAGCCTTAAAGGGCCAGCCTTAAAGGGCCATCCTGAAAGGGCCAGCCTTAAAGGGCCAGCCTTGAAGGGCCAGCCTTGAAGGGCCAGCCTTAGAGGGCCAGCCTTACAGGGCCAGCTTAAAGGGCCGACCTTAGAGGACCAGCCTTAAAGGGCCAGCTTAAAGGGCCAGCTTAAAGGGCCAGCTTAAAGGGCCAGCCTTAGAGGGCCAGCCTTAGAGGGCCAGCCTTAGAGGGCCAGCCTTACAGGGCCCGCTTAAAGGGCCAGCCTTAAAGGGCCAGCCTTAAAGGGCCATCCTGAAAGGGCCATCCTGAAAGGGCCAGCCTTATAGGGCCAGCCTTAAAGGGCCAGCTTAAAGGGCCAGCCTTAGAGGGCCAGCCTTAGAGGGCCAGCCTTAGAGGGCCAGCCTTTGAGGGCCAGCCTTAGAGGGCAAGCCTTAAGGGGCCAGCTTAAAGGGCCAGCTTAAAGGGCCAGCCTTAGAGGGCCAGCCTTAGAGGGCCAGTCTTAGAGGGCCAGCATTAGAGGGCCAGCCTTAGAGGGCCAGCCTTAGAGGGCCAGCTTTAGAGGGCCAGCCTTAAAGGGCCAGCCTTAAAGGGCCATCCTGAAAGGGCCATCCTGAAAGGGCCAGCCTTAGAGGGCCAGCCTTACATGGCCGACCTTAGAGGGCCAGCCTTAGAGGGCCAGCCATAGAGGGCCAGCCTTAGAGGGCCAGCCTTAGAGGCCCAGCCTTAGAGGGCCAGCCTTAAAGGGCCAGCCTTAGAGGGCCAGCCTTAGAAGGCCAGCCTTAGAAGGCCAGCGAGGGTCAGCCTTAAAGGGTTAGCTTAAAGTGCCAGCCTTAAAGGATCAGTCTTAGAGGGCCAGCGAGGGTCAGCCTTAAAGGGTTAGCTTAAAGTGCCAGCCTTAAAGGGCCAGTCTTAGAGGGCCAGCCTTAGAGGGCAGCCTTAAAGGGTCAGCTTAGAGGGCCAGCCTTGGAGGGCCAGCTTTAGAGGGCCGGCTTAAAAGGCCAGCCTTAATGCGCCAGCTTTAGAGGGCCAGTGTAACCCATGTCTTCCCACCAGCCTAATCATGAGCAGCCATATGACTTGGTCAGCTGACGGTAGGTCCCCTCCTGATTGGCTGTCTGTGCTGCAAGGAAGCAGTAAAAGGCCAGCAGGTGCAGGTCATCAGTGGCTCCTGCTGTGGTTGGTCAACAAGCTGCATGCTCACAACCCTCTTTGATATCCATACCTACAGAAAACAACTTTGCGGTAAGCCTTTCCATTTCACCGGCCATGTCTGTGGCCGCTACATCTGAATGGATATATTATGTATATATATTATATATTATTATCTGTGTGTATATATATATTTCAACTGCTAAACTCATTGCTCGACAGTAAAGTGGGATGAATGCCACAAGTGAACTTTTACTGTCATTATGAAGGATGGCCATCTTGAATTGGATGTATAAGTGTTGGATTATTTACCGGTACATTTTGTAAAGTGGACTGACATGTTAATACCTGTTTCTGGCATTAAAGGGCCAGCCTTGAAGGGCCGCCTTAAAGCTCTAGCCTTAAAGGGTCAGCTTAAAGGGCCAGCCTTAGAGGGCCAGCCTTAAAGGGCCAGCCTTAGAGGGCCAGCCTTACAGGGTCATCTTAAAGGGCCAGCTTAAAGGGCTAGCCTTAGAGGGCCAGCCTTAAAGGGCCAGCTTAAAGGGCCAGCCTTAGCGGCCCAGCCTTAGAGGGCCAGCCTTAGAGGGCCAGCTGAAAGGGCCAGCCTTAGAGGGCCAGCCTTAGAGGGCCAGCCTTAAGGGGCCATCCTTAGAGGGCCAGCCTTAGAGGGCCAGCCTTAGAGGGCCAGCTTAAAGGGCCAGCTTAAAGGGCCAGCTTAAAGGGCCCGCTTAAAGGGCCAGCTTAAAGGGCCAGCTTGAAGGGCCAGCTTAAAGGGCCAGCCTTACAGGGCCAGCCTTAAAGGGCCAGCCTTACATGGCCGACCTTAGAGGGCCAGCCTTAGAGGGCCAGCCTTAGAGGGCCAGCCTTACAGGACCCGCTTAAAGGGCCAGCCTTACAGGGCCCGCTTAAAGGGCCAGCTTAAAGGGCCAGCCTTAGAGGGCCAGCCTTAGAGGGCCAGCCTTAAAGGGCCAGCCTTAGAGGGCCAGCCTTAAAGGGCCAGACTTAGAGGGCCAGCCTTACAGGGCCAGCTTAAAGGGCCAGCTTAAAGGGCCAGCCTTAAAGGGCCAGCCTTAAAGGGACAGCCTTAAAGGGCCAGCCTTGAAGGGCCAGCCTTAGAGGGCCAGCCTTAGAGGGCCAGCCTTACAGGGCCAGCTTAAAGGGCCGACCTTAGAGGGCCAGCCTTAAAGGGCCAGCTTAAAGGGCCATCTTAAAGGGCCAGCTTAAAGGGCCAGCCTTAGAGGGCCAGCCTTAGAGGGCCAGCCTTACAGGGCCCGCTTAAAGGGCCAGCCTTAAAGGGCCAGCCTTAAAGGGCCATCCTGAAAGGGCCAGCCTTAGAGGGCCAGCCTTAAAGGGCCAGCTTAAAGGGCCAGCCTTAGAGGGCCAGCCTTTGAGGGCCAGCCTTAGAGGGCAAGCCTTAAGGGGCCAGCTTAAAGGGCCAGCTTAAAGGGCCAGCCTTAGAGGGCCAGCCTTAGAGGGCCAGTCTTAGAGGGCCAGCATTAGAGGGCCAGCCTTAGAGGGCCAGCCTTAGAGGGCCAGCTTTAGAGGGCCAGCCTTAAAGGGCCAGCCTTAAAGGGCCATCCTGAAAGGGCCATCCTGAAAGGGCCAGCCTTAGAGGGCCAGCCTTACATGGCCGACCTTAGAGGGCCAGCCTTAGAGGGCCAGCCTTAGAGGGCCAGCCTTAGAGGCCCAGCCTTAGAGGGCCAGCCTTAAAGGGCCAGCCTTAGAGGGCCAGCCTTAGAAGGCCAGCCTTAGAAGGCCAGCGAGGGTCAGCCTTAAAGGGTTAGCTTAAAGTGCCAGCCTTAAAGGGCCAGTCTTAGGGGGCCAGCGAGGGTCAGCCTTAAAGGGTTAGCTTAAAGTGCCAGTCTTAGAGGGCCAGCCTTAGAGGGCAGCCTTAAAGGGCCAGCCTTAGAGGGCCAGCCTTACAGGGCCATCTTAAAGGGCCAGCTTAAAGGGCTAGCCTTAGAGGGCCAGCCTTAAAGGGCCAGCTTAAAGGGCCAGCCTTAGCGGCCCAGCCTTAGAGGGCCAGCCTTAGAGGGCCAGCTGAAAGGGCCAGCCTTAGAGGGCCAGCCTTAGAGGGCCAGCCTTAAGGGGCCATCCTTAGAGGGCCAGCCTTAGAGGGCCAGCCTTAGAGGGCCAGCTTAAAGGGCCAGCTTAAAGGGCCAGCCTTAAAGCTGTAGCCTTAAAGGGCCAGCCTTAGAGGGCCAGCCTTACAGGGCCCGCTTAAAGGGCCAGCCTTACAGGGCCCGCTTAAAGGGCCAGCTTAAAGGGCCAGCTTGAAGGGCCAGCTTAAAGGGCCAGCCTTAGAGGGCCAGCCTTAAAGGGCCAGCCTTACATGGCCGACCTTAGAGGGCCAGCCTTAGAGGGCCAGCCTTAGAGGGCCAGCCTTAGAGGGCCAGCCTTAGAGGGCCAGCTTAAAGGGCCAGCCTTAGAGGGCCAGCCTTAGAGGGCCAGCCTTAGAGGGCCAGCCTTAGAGGGCCAGCCTTAAGGGGCCATCCTTAAAGGGCCAGCCTTAGAGGGCCAGCTTAAAGGACCAGCCTTAAAGCTGTAGCCTTAAAGGGCCAGCCTTAGAGGGCCAGCCTTACAGGGCCCGCTTAAAGGGCCAGCCTTACAGGGCCCGCTTAAAGGGCCAGCTTAAAGGGCCAGCCTTAGAGGGCCAGCCTTTAAGGGCCAGCCTTAAAGGCCAGCCTTAGAGGGCCAGCCTTAGAGGGCCAGCCTTACAGGGCCAGCTTAAAGGGCCAGCTTAAAGGGCCAGCCTTAGAGGGCCAGCCTTAAAGGGCCAGCCTTAGAGGGCCAGCCTTAGAGGGCCAGCTTAAAGAGCCAGCCTTAGAGGGCCAGCCTTAGAGGGCCAGCCTTAAGGGGCCATCCGTAAAGGGCCAGCCTTAGAGGGCCAGCCTTAGAGGGCCAGCTTAAAGGGACAGCTTAAAGGGCCAGCCTTAAAGCTGTAGCCTTAAAGGGCCAGCCTTAGAGGGCCAGCCTTACAGGGCCCGCTTAAAGGGCCAGCCTTACAGGGCCCGCTTAAAGGGCCAGCTTAAAGGGCCAGCCTTAGAGGGCCAGCCTTAAAGGGCCAGCCTTAGAGGGCCAGCCTTAAAGGGCCAGACTTAGAGGGCCAGCCTTACAGGGCCAGCTTAAAGGGCCAGCTTAAAGGGCCAGCCTTAAAGGGCCAGCCTTAAAGGGCCAGCCTTGAAGGGCCAGCCTTAGAGGGCCAGCCTTAGAGGGCCAGCCTTACAGGGCCAGCTTAAAGGGCCGACCTTAGAGGGCCAGCCTTAAAGGGCCAGCTTAAAGGGCCATCTTAAAGGGCCAGCTTAAAGGGCCAGCCTTAGAGGGCCAGCCTTAGAGGGCCAGCCTTACAGGGCCCGCTTAAAGGGCCAGCCTTAGAGGGCCAGCCTTAAAGGGCCATCCTGAAAGGGCCAGCCTTAGAGGGCCAGCCTTAAAGGGCCAGCTTAAAGGGCCAGCCTTAGAGGGCCAGCCTTTGAGGGCCAGCCTTAGAGGGCAAGCCTTAAGGGGCCAGCTTAAAGGGCCAGCTTAAAGGGCCAGCCTTAGAGGGCCAGCCTTAGAGGGCCAGCCTTACAGGGCCCGCTTAAAGGGCCAGCTTAAAGGGCCAGCCTTAGAGGGCCAGCCTTAGAGGGCCAGCCTTAAAGGGCCAGCCTTAGAGGGCCAGCCTTAAAGGGCCAGCCTTGAAGGGCCAGCCTTACAGGGCCCGCTTAAAGGGCCAGCTTAAAGGGCCAGCCTTAGAGGGCCAGCCTTAGAGGGCCAGCCTTAAAGGGCCAGCCTTAGAGGGCCAGCCTTAAAGGGCCAGACTTAGAGGGCCAGCCTTACAGGGCCAGCTTAAAGGGCCAGCTTAAAGGGCCAGCCTTAAAGGGCCAGCCTTAAAGGGCCATCCTGAAAGGGCCAGCCTTAAAGGGCCAGCCTTAAAGGGCCAGCCTTGAAGGGCCAGCCTTAGAGGGCCAGCCTTAGAGGGCCAGCCTTACAGGGCCAGCTTAAAGGGCCGACCTTAGAGGGCCAGCGTTAAAGGGCCAGCTTAAAGGGCCATCTTAAAGGGCCAGCTTAAAGGGCCAGCCTTAGAGGGCCAGCCTTAGAGGGCCAGCCTTACAGGGCCCGCTTAAAGGGCCAGCCTTAAAGGGCCAGCCTTAAAGGGCCATCCTGAAAGGGCCAGCCTTAGAGGGCCAGCCTTAAAGGGCCAGCTTAAAGGGCCAGCCTTAGAGGGCCAGCCTTTGAGGGCCAGCCTTAGAGGGCAAGCCTTAAGGGGCCAGCTTAAAGGGCCAGCTTAAAGGGCCAGCCTTAGAGGGCCAGCCTTAGAGGGCCAGTCTTAGAGGGCCAGCATTAGAGGGCCAGCTTTAGAGGGCCAGCCTTAGAGGGCCAGCTTTAGAGGGCCAGCCTTAAAGGGCCTGCCTTAAAGGGCCATCCTGAAAGGGCCATCCTGAAAGGGCCAGCCTTAGAGGGCCAGCCTTACATGGCCGACCTTAGAGGGCCAGCCTTAGAGGGCCAGCCTTACAGGGCCAGCCTTAGAGGCCCAGCCTTAGAGGGCCAGCCTTAAAGGGCCAGCCTTAGAGGGCCAGCCTTAGAGGGCCAGCCTTAGAAGGCCAGCCTTAGAAGGCCAGCGAGGGTCAGCCTTAAAGGGTTAGCTTAAAGTGCCAGCCTTAAAGGGCCAGTCTTAGAGGGCCAGCCTTAGAGGGCAGCCTTAAAGGGTCAGCTTAGAGGGCCAGCCTTGGAGGGCCAGCTTTAGAGGGCCGGCTTAAAAGGCCAGCCTTAATGCGCCAGCTTTAGAGGGCCAGTGTAACCCATGTCTTCCCACCAGCCTAATCATGAGCAGCCATATGACTTGGTCAGCTGACGGTAGGTCCCCTCCTGATTGGCTGTCTGTGCTGCAAGGAAGCAGTAAAAGGCCAGCAGGTGCAGGTCATCAGTGGCTCCTGCTGTGGTTGGTCAACAAGCTGCATGCTCACAACCCTCTTTGATATCCATACCTACAGAAAACAACTTTGCGGTAAGCCTTTCCATTTCACCGGCCATGTCTGTGGCCGCTACATCTGAATGGATATATTATGTATATATATTATATATTATTATCTGTGTGTATATATATATTTCAACTGCTAAACTCATTGCTCGACAGTAAAGTGGGATGAATGCCACAAGTGAACTTTTACTGTCATTATGAAGGATGGCCATCTTGAATTGGATGTATAAGTGTTGGATTATTTACCGGTACATTTTGTAAAGTGGACTGACATGTTAATACCTGTTTCTGGCATTAAAGGGCCAGCCTTGAAGGGCCGCCTTAAAGCTCTAGCCTTAAAGGGTCAGCTTAAAGGGCCAGCCTTAGAGGGCCAGCCTTAAAGGGCCAGCCTTAGAGGGCCAGCCTTACAGGGCCATCTTAAAGGGCCAGCTTAAAGGGCTAGCCTTAGAGGGCCAGCCTTAAAGGGCCAGCTTAAAGGGCCAGCCTTAGCGGCCCAGCCTTAGAGGGCCAGCCTTAGAGGGCCAGCTGAAAGGGCCAGCCTTAGAGGGCCAGCCTTAGAGGGCCAGCCTTAGAGGGCCAGCCTTAAGGGGCCATCCTTAGAGGGCCAGCCTTAGAGGGCCAGCCTTAGAGGGCCAGCTTAAAGGGCCAGCCTTAAAGCTGTAGCCTTAAAGGGCCAGCCTTAGAGGGCCAGCCTTACAGGGCCCGCTTAAAGGGCCAGCCTTACAGGGCCCGCTTAAAGGGCCAGCTTAAAGGGCCAGCTTGAAGGGCCAGCTTAAAGGGCCAGCCTTAGAGGGCCAGCCTTAAAGGGCCAGCCTTACATGGCCGACCTTAGAGGGCCAGCCTTAGAGGGCCAGCCTTAGAGGGCCAGCTTAAAGGGCCAGCCTTAGAGGGCCAGCCTTAGAGGGCCAGCCTTAAGGGGCCATCCTTAAAGGGCCAGCCTTAGAGGGCCAGCTTAAAGGACCAGCCTTAAAGCTGTAGCCTTAAAGGGCCAGCCTTAGAGGGCCAGCCTTACAGGGCCCGCTTAAAGGGCCAGCCTTACAGGGCCCGCTTAAAGGGCCAGCTTAAAGGGCCAGCCTTAGAGGGCCAGCCTTTAAGGGCCAGCCTTAAAGGCCAGCCTTAAAGGGCCAGCCTTAGAGGGCCAGCCTTACAGGGCCAGCTTAAAGGGCCAGCTTAAAGGGCCAGCCTTAGAGGGCCAGCCTTAAAGGGCCAGCCTTAGAGGGCCAGCCTTAGAGGGCCAGCCTTAGAGGGCCAGCTTAAAGAGCCAGCCTTAGAGGGCCAGCCTTAGAGGGCCAGCCTTAAGGGGCCATCCGTAAAGGGCCAGCCTTAGAGGGCCAGCCTTAGAGGGCCAGCTTAAAGGGCCAGCTTAAAGGGCCAGCCTTAAAGCTGTAGCCTTAAAGGGCCAGCCTTAGAGGGCCAGCCTTACAGGGCCCGCTTAAAGGGCCAGCCTTACAGGGCCCGCTTAAAGGGCCAGCTTAAAGGGCCAGCCTTAGAGGGCCAGCCTTAAAGGGCCAGCCTTAGAGGGCCAGCCTTAAAGGGCCAGACTTAGAGGGCCAGCCTTACAGGGCCAGCTTAAAGGGCCAGCTTAAAGGGCCAGCCTTAAAGGGCCAGCCTTAAAGGGCCAGCCTTGAAGGGCCAGCCTTAGAGGGCCAGCCTTAGAGGGCCAGCCTTACAGGGCCAGCTTAAAGGGCCGACCTTAGAGGGCCAGCCTTAAAGGGCCAGCTTAAAGGGCCATCTTAAAGGGCCAGCTTAAAGGGCCAGCCTTAGAGGGCCAGCCTTAGAGGGCCAGCCTTACAGGGCCCGCTTAAAGGGCCAGCCTTAAAGGGCCAGCCTTAAAGGGCCATCCTGAAAGGGCCATCCTTAGAGGGCCAGCCTTAAAGGGCCAGCTTACACGAGCCCGGGGGGTGGGGTTGGGCTCTTCCCCATGCGGGTCCCGGTTCTCCTGCGGTCTCTGTGGTGTCACTCCCTGGGCTGCCATGGTGACGGATGTGCTGCCGGGGCGCGGTTCCTGCTGTTCTGGTGGTTGTAGGAGCAGCCTCGGGGCGTGTGGTTTGTCCGCGGCTCCTGGTGGTCCGGGGGTGGCATAGCTGGCTCAATCTCTGGTGGGGCCCTCCGGGGGGGAGCTGGCAGGCCGGACTGGCCGCCACGATGGGCTGGGTGGGGACCGTGGTTGGTCCTGTGGCCCAGGGCTTGCTCCGGGCGGCTGGCTTGCCCGGCTCGGTTGGCCGGTAGTGCGGGGTGGGCGTGTGTGGGGCCCCGATCCTCCCTGCTGCACTGCACCACCTCACATACATGTAGGACTTTGGGGGGTGGCCTGCAACTGGTTTTGCCGGGGGCGAAGGGTTTCCTTGCGGATGCCCTTTTGTCCTCGGCATTCCTCTGGCTGGTCACCCTTCAATTTTAACCGCACCTTAGACACTCAGTTCTGGGGGGGGGTCTGGGCAGGCAGGGGACCCACCATTGCTCAGCTTCCTTCCACACACACACACACACATACACATACACCACACACATAGGTCAGCCCTAAGGGACAGGCCTATTTTTAATTGCACTATCTACACAATACCATCTTCACACACACAGGTGTAGCAGGCTGGACCGGAGAGCCTACTACCTACCCCCGCGATTGGCCCGCTGGCTGCTGGGGCTTGGCGGCTCGCTCGGGGTGCCCTGGGCTGCAGGATATTTTGGTCTGGTCTGCCTGGCCTTCCTGGGGGTCCCGCCGGAACCAGCTGACGCCGGGGCTTGCCCTGGTGTCATGGTTGGCGCTACCTCCCTGGATCTGTCTTGGGTCGCGGGCGCCAACGTGCCCTTGGGGGGGCGTTCACCGGCCTCCAGGCAGTGGGGTCCGCGCTGCTGGTGGCCTGAAGTCTACGGTGGTGGCTTGGGGTTGTTGCGCTGTGGTGGCTGCTGCGGGGACCGGGCTGTGTGTTGGGGGGGGGACCTGATCCTGCTCGTGGGTACGGGGGCCGGGGTGGCGTGTGGGGATGGGGAGCATGCTCCTCGGGGTGGGGCCTGCTGGGGGGGCGGTGCTCTTTCGGGCGTTTGGGTGTCTGCTCCCACTGGTCCTATGCTCTGCCGCATCGCTGTCCCTGTCTTTGCCCATCCCCAGTCTTGCCTTAGGGCTCGTTGGGGATGGTTCTCCGGTACGTGGGCGGAGCGCTGCTGGTTCTGGGGGCGGGGGGGGGCTGGCCCTCCCGGTGGATGGTGGGGTCCTTCGGGGGCCTTGCGCTGGTCTTAACTCCTCGGCTCTGGTGCGTGGCCTCCCCGTGACTTGGAGCTATGGCTCTCCCTCACGGGGGTGAGCTGCCCGGTGGATGTCGGCCGGCGCAGTGGAGCGCCTCACCACTCGCCTGCTCGCCCCCTCCGCTTGCTCATGTGCGGGCCTCCTCCCCTCGCCCGCTCCTTTGTCTGCCACATTGCAGTAGCCCTGATGCCGTGGTCGAGGGGAGTCTGGGGGTGCTATGCCTTGGCGGTCCGTACCTCCCTGGGCTCGGGGCCTGGTTGTGGGTCTGGGACCCCTGGGTCCCCCACCCTGTGATGCCCCGGACGCCCCAGCCGGGGACGTCCACAGCATGTGTGTGTATTGAGTGGATGGGGTGTGCATGTGTCTGAGTTTATTTTATGTATTTATTGTTTTAAATACTTAGATAATTAATGATTAGTTTTATTATAATTATATATATATGTATATATATATATGTATATGTGTGGATGTGTATGTGGGTATATGGCCGTGTAGATATACGGGGGGGGGGGCTCTGCGGGGGTCTGGCGTAGGGTGTTCCATCTCAACCGCCCGGTCCTCCATGGGGCAGTGTGCCCGGGCCTCTTCTGTCCTGGCCGGGGCGGTCCTATGTCGGTGGTCGGGCCTGGGGTTACCTGGGGCGGGCCGGGTTCTGCTTCCTGGGGGTGTGTGGGGGGCGGGAGGCGGTGCCTCCGGCCGTGGACGGGCTCCCTTCCGGCCGGCGGGGGCACCCCTGTGCCCACGGGTGTGTGGCCTTCGATGCCCTTCTGCCCTAGTAGGGTATGGTCTCCCGCTGGTCTCGGGGGTGCGGCTCTCCTCCGGCCTGCTGGCGCCCTGTTGCCGGTTGGGATTGCTCCTCCATGGCCTCTTGCTGGTCTCTTCGGGGGGTTGCTTCGGGGGCGGGTCTTGGGGAGTCGGCCCTGGCTTTGCCCACACCCACGGGGCCGGAGGATCTCTGGCGGTGGGGGCTTGACCTGGCTGCGCGGGGCAGGGTTTGCTGGGTGGTAGAAGGCAGTCTCTCTCCTTTTGTCATTCTCAGTGACAATTACACATTCACACACTCGCATTCACATACACAACACACCTCCATATGGGCACTCACAGCACATGGGTGCTTCTCTATACAATCTACTCTCTTATCCCTGATGTTTATATAGTATTGGTATGCTATTATTACAGTAATAATGATGTCAAGCAATGAGATTTTAATTACTGTAACTGTATGGTTGCAATTGTGTTTACTATCATGGGTCATGTCCCCATTGTTACTATTGCTACTGGTAAGTTGGACTGTTTCATTTCACTGATATCATCTCCAGTGTGACCCTTAGCCATCATTGACATTTAACTGTTCTGTTTGTCACTGTTGTTGTTTTGGGAATTCTTGTTGCTGCTGTTTTTGTCTCTCCCTCTACTCCCCCCCCCCCCCCCCCCCGACCCCACCTTTCTCTTCTCTCTTCTTCTTTTCTGTTCTTCTTCTTGCTCCGGTCCGGTCGTCCCAAATGGCATAACAAAGACATCAAATAACGGCAAATAAAATTTCATGGTACAGGGAAGTTGTAGCCAACACCTTTCCTGACACAGAGCAAATCTGTCTAGCATGTAAGGGCATTTAGATCAACAATACTATCTGCCCCATTGGCTGGACGGGACAAAAAAAAAAAAAAAAAAGGGCCAGCTTAAAGGGCCAGCCTTAGAGGGCCAGCCTTTGAGGGCCAGCCTTAGAGGGCAAGCCTTAAGGGGCCAGCTTAAAGGGCCAGCTTAAAGGGCCAGCCTTAGAGGGCCAGCCTTAGAGGGCCAGCCTTACAGGGCCCGCTTAAAGGGCCAGCTTAAAGGGCCAGCCTTAGAGGGCCAGCCTTAAAGGGCCAGCCTTAGAGGGCCAGCCTTAAAGGGCCAGCCTTGAAGGGCCAGCCTTACAGGGCCCGCTTAAAGGGCCAGCTTAAAGGGCCAGCCTTAGAGGGCCAGCCTTAGAGGGCCAGCCTTAAAGGGCCAGCCTTAGAGGGCCAGCCTTAAAGGGCCAGACTTAGAGGGCCAGCCTTACAGGGCCAGCTTAAAGGGCCAGCTTAAAGGGCCAGCCTTAAAGGGCCAGCCTTAAAGGGCCAGCCTTAAAGGGCCATCCTGAAAGGGCCAGCCTTAAAGGGCCAGCCTTAAAGGGCCAGCCTTGAAGGGCCAGCCTTAGAGGGCCAGCCTTAGAGGGCCAGCCTTACAGGGCCAGCTTAAAGGGCCGACCTTAGAGGGCCAGCGTTAAAGGGCCAGCTTAAAGGGCCATCTTAAAGGGCCAGCTTAAAGGGCCAGCCTTAGAGGGCCAGCCTTAGAGGACCAGCCTTACAGGGCCCGCTTAAAGGGCCAGCCTTAAAGGGCCAGCCTTAAAGGGCCATCCTGAAAGGGCCAGCCTTAGAGGGCCAGCCTTAAAGGGCCAGCTTAAAGGGCCAGCCTTAGAGGGCCAGCCTTTGAGGGCCAGCCTTAGAGGGCAAGCCTTAAGGGGCCAGCTTAAAGGGCCAGCTTAAAGGGCCAGCCTTAGAGGGCCAGCCTTAGAGGGCCAGTCTTAGAGGGCCAGCATTAGAGGGCCAGCCTTAGAGGGCCAGCCTTAAAGGGCCAGCTTAAAGGGCCAGCTTAAAGGGCCAGCTTAAAGGGCCAGCCTTAGAGGGCCAGCCTTAGAGGGCCAGCCTTACAGGGCCCGCTTAAAGGGCCAGCCTTAAAGGGCCAGCCTTAAAGGGCCATCCTGAAAGGGCCAGCCTTAGAGGGCCAGCCTTACATGGCCGACCTTAGAGGGCCAGCCTTAGAGGGCCAGCCTTAGAGGGCCAGCCTTAGAGGGCCAGCCTTAGAGGGCCAGCCTTAGAGGGCCAGCCTTAAAGGGCCAGCCTTAGAGGGCCAGCCTTAGAAGGCCAGCCTTAGAAGGCCAGCGAGGGTCAGCCTTAAAGGGTTAGCTTAAAGTGCCAGCCTTAAAGGGCCAGCCTTACAGGGCCCGCTTAAAGGGCCAGCTTAAAGGGCCAGCCTTAGAGGGCCAGCCTTAGAGGGCCAGCCTTAAAGGGCCAGCCTTAGAGGGCCAGCCTTAGAGGGCCAGCCTTAGAGGGCCAGCTTAAAGAGCCAGCCTCAGAGGGCCAGCCTCAGAGGGCCAGCCTTAAGGGGCCATCCGTAAAGGGCCAGCCTTAGAGGGCCAGCCTTAGAGGGCCAGCTTAAAGGGCCAGCCTTAAAGCTGTAGCCTTAAAGGGCCAGCCTTAGAGGGCCAGCCTTACAGGGCCCGCTTAAAGGGCCAGCTTAAAGGGCCAGCCTTAGAGGGCCAGCCTTAGAGGGCCAGCCTTAAAGGGCCAGCCTTAGAGGGCCAGCCTTAAAGGGCCAGCCTTGAAGGGCCAGCCTTACAGGGCCCGCTTAAAGGGCCAGCTTAAAGGGCCAGCCTTAGAGGGCCAGCCTTAGAGGGCCAGCCTTAAAGGGCCAGCCTTAGAGGGCCAGCCTTAAAGGGCCAGACTTAAGGGCCAGCCTTACAGGGCCAGCTTAAAGGGCCAGCCTTAAAGGGCCAGCCTTAAAGGGCCATCCTGAAAGGGCCAGCCTTAAAGGGCCAGCCTTAAAGGGCCAGCCTTGAAGGGCCAGCCTTAGAGGGCCAGCCTTAGAGGGCCAGCCTTACAGGGCCAGCTTAAAGGGCCGACCTTAGAGGGCCAGCCTTAAAGGGCCAGCTTAAAGGGCCATCTTAAAGGGCCAGCTTAAAGGGCCAGCCTTAGAGGGCCAGCCTTACAGGGCCAGCCTTACAGGGCCCGCTTAAAGGGCCAGCCTTAAAGGGCCAGCCTTAAAGGGCCATCCTGAAAGGGCCAGCCTTAGAGGGCCAGCCTTAAAGGGCCAGCTTAAAGGGCCAGCCTTAGAGGGCCAGCCTTTGAGGGCCAGCCTTAGAGGGCAAGCCTTAAGGGGCCAGCTTAAAGGGCCAGCTTAAAGGGCCAGCCTTAGAGGGCCAGCCTTACAGGGCCCGCTTAAAGGGCCAGCTTAAAGGGCCAGCCTTAGAGGGCCAGCCTTAGAGGGCCAGCCTTAAAGGGCCAGCCTTGAAGGGCCAGCCTTACAGGGCCCGCTTAAAGGGCCAGCTTAAAGGGCCAGCCTTAGAGGGCCAGCCTTAGAGGGCCAGCCTTAAAGGGCCAGCCTTAGAGGGCCAGCCTTAAAGGGCCAGACTTAGAGGGCCAGCCTTACAGGGCCAGCTTAAAGGGCCAGCTTAAAGGGCCAGCCTTAAAGGGCCAGCCTTAAAGGGCCATCCTGAAAGGGCCAGCCTTAAAGGGCCAGCCTTAAAGGGCCAGCCTTGAAGGGCCAGCCTTAGAGGGCCAGCCTTAGAGGGCCAGCCTTACAGGGCCAGCTTAAAGGGCCGACCTTAGAGGGCCAGCCTTAAAGGGCCAGCTTAAAGGGCCATCTTAAAGGGCCAGCTTAAAGGGCCAGCCTTAGAGGGCCAGCCTTAGAGGGTCAGCCTTACAGGGCCCGCTTAAAGGGCCAGCCTTAAAGGGCCAGCCTTAAAGGGCCAGCCTTAGAGGGCAGCCTTAAAGGGTCAGCTTAGAGGGCCAGCCTTGGAGGGCCAGCTTTAGAGGGCCGGCTTAAAAGGCCAGCCTTAATGCGCCAGCCTTAGAGGGCCAGCTTAAAGGGCCAGCCTTAAAGCTGTAGCCTTAAAGGGCCAGCCTTAGAGGGCCAGCCTTACAGGGCCCGCTTAAAGGGCCAGCCTTACAGGGCCCGCTTAAAGGGCCAGCTTAAAGGGCCAGCCTTAGAGGGCCAGCCTTAGAGGGCCAGCCTTAAAGGGCCAGCCTTAGAGGGCCAGCCTTAAAGGGCCAGCCTTGAAGGGCCAGCCTTACAGGGCCCGCTTAAAGGGCCAGCTTAAAGGGCCAGCCTTAGAGGGCCAGCCTTAGAGGGCCAGCCTTAAAGGGCCAGCCTTAGAGGGCCAGCCTTAAAGGGCCAGACTTAAGGGCCAGCCTTACAGGGCCAGCTTAAAGGGCCAGCTTAAAGGGCCAGCCTTAAAGGGCCAGCCTTAACGGGCCATCCTGAAAGGGCCAGCCTTAAAGGGCCAGCCTTAAAGGGCCAGCCTTGAAGGGCCAGCCTTAGAGGGCCAGCCTTAGAGGGCCAGCCTTACAGGGCCAGCTTAAAGGGCCGACCTTAGAGGGCCAGCCTTAAAGGGCCAGCTTAAAGGGCCATCTTAAAGGGCCAGCTTAAAGGGCCAGCCTTAGAGGGCCAGCCTTACAGGGCCAGCCTTACAGGGCCCGCTTAAAGGGCCAGCCTTAAAGAGCCAGCCTTAAAGGGCCATCCTGAAAGGGCCAGCCTTAGAGGGCCAGCCTTAAAGGGCCAGCTTAAAGGGCCAGCCTTAGAGGGCCAGCCTTTGAGGGCCAGCCTTAGAGGGCAAGCCTTAAGGGGCCAGCTTAAAGGGCCAGCTTAAAGGGCCAGCCTTAGAGGGCCAGCCTTAGAGGGCCAGCCTTACAGGGCCCGCTTAAAGGGCCAGCTTAAAGGGCCAGCCTTAGAGGGCCAGCCTTAGAGGGCCAGCCTTAAAGGGCCAGCCTTAGAGGGCCAGCCTTAAAGGGCCAGCCTTGAAGGGCCAGCCTTACAGGGCCCGCTTAAAGGGCCAGCTTAAAGGGCCAGCCTTAGAGGGCCAGCCTTAGAGGGCCAGCCTTAAAGGGCCAGCCTTAGAGGGCCAGCCTTAAAGGGCCAGACTTAGAGGGCCAGCCTTACAGGGCCAGCTTAAAGGGCCAGCTTAAAGGGCCAGCCTTAAAGGGCCAGCTTAAAGGGCTATCTTAAAGGGCCAGCTTAAAGGGCCAGCCTTAGAGGGCCAGCCTTAGAGGGCCAGCCTTACAGGGCCCGCTTAAAGGGCCAGCCTTAAAGGGCCAACCTTAAAGGGCCATCCTGAAAGGGCCAGCCTTAGAGGGCCAGCCTTAAAGGGCCAGCTTAAAGGGCCAGCCTTAGAGGGCCAGCCTTTGAGGGCCAGCCTTAGAGGGCAAGCCTTAAGGGGCCAGCTTAAAGGGCCAGCTTAAAGGGCCAGCCTTAGAGGGCCAGCCTTAGAGGGCCAGTCTTAGAGGGCCAGCATTAGAGGGCCAGCCTTAGAGGGCCAGCCTTAGAGGGCCAGCTTTAGAGGGCCAGCCTTAAAGGGCCAGCCTTAAAGGGCCATCCTGAAAGGGCCATCTTGAAAGGGCCAGCCTTAGAGGGCCAGCCTTACATGGCCGACCTTAGAGGGCCAGCCTTAGAGGGCCAGCCTTACATGGCCGACCTTAGAGGGCCAGCCTTAGAGGGCCAGCCTTAGAGGGCCAGCCTTAGAGGGCCAGCCTTAGAGGGCCAGCTTAAAGGGCCAGCCTTAGAGGGCCAGCCTTAGAGGGCCAGCCTTAGAGGGCCAGCCTTACAGGGCCCGCTTAAAGGGCCAGCCTTACAGGGCCCGCTTAAAGGGCCAGCCTTAGAGGGCCAGCCTTAGAGGGCCATCCTGAAAGGGCCAGCCTTAGAGGGCCAGCCTTACATGGCCGACCTTAGAGGGCCAGCCTTAGAGGGCCAGCCTTAGAGGGCCAGCCTTAGAGGGCCAGCCTTAGAGGCCCAGCCTTAGAGGGCCAGCCTTAAAGGGCCAGCCTTAGAGGGCCAGCCTTAGAAGGCCAGCCTTAGAAGGCCAGCGAGGGTCAGCCTTAAAGGGTTAGCTTAAAGTGCCAGCCTTAAAGGGCCAGTCTTAGGGGGCCAGCGAGGGTCAGCCTTAAAGGGTTAGCTTAAAGTGCCAGCCTTAAAGGGCCAGTCTTAGAGGGCCAGCCTTAGAGGGCAGCCTTAAAGGGTCAGCTTAGAGGGCCAGCCTTGGAGGGCCAGCTTTAGAGGGCCGGCTTAAAAGGCCAGCCTTAATGCGCCAGCTTTAGAGGGCCAGTGTAACCCATGTCTTCCCACCAGCCTAATCATGAGCAGCCATATGACTTGGTCAGCTGACGGTAGGTCCCCTCCTGATTGGCTGTCTGTGCTGCAAGGAAGCAGTAAAAGGCCAGCAGGTGCAGGTCATCAGTGGCTCCTGCTGTGGTTGGTCAACAAGCTGCATGCTCACAACCCTCTTTGATATCCATACCTACAGAAAACAACTTTGCGGTAAGCCTTTCCATTTCACCGGCCATGTCTGTGGCCGCTACATCTGAATGGACATATTATGTATATATATTATATATTATTATCTGTGTGTATATATATATTTCAACTGCTAAACTCATTGCTCGACAGTAAAGTGGGATGAATGCCACAAGTGAACTTTTACTGTCATTATGAAGGATGGCCATCTTGAATTGGATGTACAAGTGTTGGATTATTTACCGGTACATTTTGTAAAGTGGACTGACATGTTAATACCTGTTTCTGGCATTAAAGGGCCAGCCTTGAAGGGCCGCCTTAAAGCTCTAGCCTTAAAGGGTCAGCTTAAAGGGCCAGCCTTAGAGGGCCAGCCTTAAAGGGCCAGCCTTAGAGGGCCAGCCTTACAGGGCCATCTTAAAGGGCCAGCTTAAAGGGCTAGCCTTAGAGGGCCAGCCTTAAAGGGCCAGCCTTACATGGCCCACCTTAGAGGGCCAGCCTTAGAGGGCCAGCCTTAGAGGGCCAGCCTTAGAGGGCCAGCTTAAAGGGCCAGCCTTAGAGGGCCAGCCTTAGAGGGCCAGCCTTAGAGGGCCAGCCTTAGAGGGCCAGCCTTAAGGGGCCATCCTTAAAGGGCCAGCCTTAGAGGGCCAGCTTAAAGGGCCAGCTTAAAGGACCAGCCTTAAAGCTGTAGCCTTAAAGGGCCAGCCTTAGAGGGCCAGCCTTACAGGGCCCGCTTAAAGGGCCAGCCTTACAGGGCCCGCTTAAAGGGCCAGCTTAAAGGGCCAGCCTTAGAGGGCCAGCCTTAGAGGGCCAGCCTTAGAGGGCCAGCCTTAAAGGGCCAGCCTTAGAGGGCCAGCCTTACAGGGCCAGCTTAAAGGGCCAGCTTAAAGGGCCAGCCTTAGAGGGCCAGCCTTAAAGGGCCAGCCTTAGAGGGCCAGCCTGAGAGGGCCAGCCTTAGAGGGCCAGCCTTAGAGGGCCAGCTTAAAGAGCCAGCCTTAGAGGGCCAGCCTTAGAGGGCCAGCCTTAAGGGGCCATCCGTAAAGGGCCAGCCTTAGAGGGCCAGCCTTAGAGGGCCAGCTTAAAGGGCCAGCTTAAAGGGCCAGCCTTAAAGCTGTAGCCTTAAAGGGCCAGCCTTAGAGGGCCAGCCTTACAGGGCCCGCTTAAAAAGCCAGCCTTACAAGGCCCGCTTAAAGGGCCAGCTTAAAGGGCCAGCCTTAGAGGGCCAGCCTTAGAGGGCCAGCCTTAAAGGGCCAGCCTTAGAGGGCCAGCCTTAAAGGGCCAGACTTAGAGGGCCAGCCTTACAGGGCCAGCTTAAAGGGCCAGCTTAAAGGGCCAGCCTTAAAGGGCCATCCTGAAAGGGCCATCCTGAAAGGGCCATCCTGAAAGGGCCAGCCTTAAAGGGCCAGCCTTGAAGGGCCAGCCTTAGAGGGCCAGCCTTACAGGGCCAGCTTAAAGGGCCGACCTTAGAGGGCCAGCCTTAAAGGGCCAGCTTAAAGGGCCAGCTTAAAGGGCCAGCTTAAAGGGCCAGCCTTAGAGGGCCAGCCTTACAGGGCCCGCTTAAAGGGCCAGCCTTAAAGGGCCAGCCTTAAAGGGCCATCCTGAAAGGGCCAGCCTTAGAGGGCCAGCCTTAAAGGGCCAGCCTTAAAGGGCCAGCTTAAAGGGCCAGCCTTAGAGGGCCAGCCTTAGAGGGCCAGCCTTTGAGGGCCAGCCTTAGAGGGCAAGCCTTAAGGGGCCAGCTTAAAGGGCCAGCTTAAAGGGCCAGCCTTAGAGGGCCAGCCTTAGAGGGCCAGTCTTAGAGGGCCAGCATTAGAGGGCCAGCCTTAGAGGGCCAGCCTTAGAGGGCCAGCTTTAGAGGGCCAGCCTTAAAGGGCCAGCCTTAAAGGGCCATCCTGAAAGGGCCATCCTGAAAGGGCCAGCCTTAGAGGGCCAGCCTTACATGGCCGACCTTAGAGGGCCAGCCTTAGAGGGCCAGCCTTAGAGGGCCAGCCTTAGAGGCCCAGCCTTAAAGGGCCAGCCTTAGAGGGCCAGCCTTAGAAGGCCAGCCTTAGAAGGCCAGCGAGGGTCAGCCTTAAAGGGTTAGCTTAAAGTGCCAGCCTTAAAGGGCCAGTCTTAGAGGGCCAGCGAGGGTCAGCCTTAAAGGGTTAGCTTAAAGTGCCAGCCTTAAAGGGCCAGTCTTAGAGGGCCAGCCTTAGAGGGCAGCCTTAAAGGGTCAGCTTAGAGGGCCAGCCTTGGAGGGCCAGTTTTAGAGGGCCGGCTTAAAAGGCCAGCCTTAATGCGCCAGCTTTAGAGGGCCAGTGTAACCCATGTCTTCCCACCAGCCTAATCATGAGCAGCCATATGACTTGGTCAGCTGACGGTAGGTCCCCTCCTGATTGGCTGTCTGTGCTGCAAGGAAGCAGTAAAAGGCCAGCAGGTGCAGGTCATCAGTGGCTCCTGCTGTGGTTGGTCAACAAGCTGCATGCTCACAACCCTCTTTGATATCCATACCTACAGAAAACAACTTTGCGGTAAGCCTTTCCATTTCACCGGCCATGTCTGTGGCCGCTACATCTGAATGGATATATTATGTATATATATTATATATTATTATCTGTGTGTATATATATATTTCAACTGCTAAACTCATTGCTCGACAGTAAAGTGGGATGAATGCCACAAGTGAACTTTTACTGTCATTATGAAGGATGGCCATCTTGAATTGGATGTATAAGTGTTGGATTATTTACCGGTACATTTTGTAATTTTGTAATTTTGGACTGACATGTTAATACCTGTTTCTGGCATTAAAGGGCCAGCCTTGAAGGGCCGCCTTAAAGCTCTAGCCTTAAAGGGTCAGCTTAAAGGGCCAGCCTTAGAGGGCCAGCCTTAAAGGGCCAGCCTTAAAGGGCCAGCCTTAAAGGCCCATCCTTAAAGGGCCAGCCTTAAAAGGCCAGCCTTAAAGGGCCAGCCTTAAAGGGCCAGCTTTAAAGGGCCAGCCTTAGAGGGCCAGCCTTACAGGGCCATCTTAAAGGGCCAGCTTAAAGGGCTAGCTTTAGAGGGCCAGCTTAAAGGGCCAGCCTTAGAGGGCCAGCCTGAGAGGGCCAGCCTTAAGGGGCCATCCTTAAACGGCCAGCCTTAGAGGGCCAGCCTTAGAGGGCCAGCTTAAAGGGCCAGCTTAAAGGGCCAGCCTTAAAGCTGTAGCCTTAGAGGGCCAGCCTTACAGGGCCCGCTTAAAGGGCCAGCCTTAAAGGGCCAGCCTTAAAGGGCCAGCCTTAAAGGGCCAGCCTTAAAGGGCCAGCCTTAGAGGGCCAGCCTTAGAGGGCCAGCCTTAGAGGGCCAGCTTAAAGAGCCAGCCCTAAAGGGCCAGCCTTAGAGGGCCAGCCTTAAGGGGCCATCCGTAAAGGGCCAGCCTTAGAGGGCCAGCCTTAGAGGGCCAGCTGAAAGGGCCAGCTTAAAGGGCCAGCCTTAAAGCTGTAGCCTTAAAGGGCCAGCCTTAGAGGGCCAGCCTTACAGGGCCTTACAGGGCCCGCTTAAAGGCCCAGCCTTAAAGGGCCAGCTTAAAGGGCCAGCTTAAAGGGCCAGCCTTAGAGGGCCAGCCTTAGAGGGCCAGCCTTAGAGTGCCAGCCTTACAGGGCCCGCTTAAAGGGCCAGCCTTAAAGGGCCAGCCTTAAAGGGCCATCCTGAAAGGGCCAGCCTTAGAGGGCCAGCCTTAGAGGGCCAGCCTTTGAGGGCCAGCCTTAGAGGGCAAGCCTTAAGGGGCCAGCTTAAAGGGCCAGCTTAAAGGGCCAGCCTTAGAGGGCCAGCCTTAGAGGGCCAGTCTTAGAGGGCCAGCCTTAGAGGGCCAGCCTTAGAGGGCCAGCCTTAGAGGGCCAGCTTTAGAGGGCCAGCCTTAAAGGGCCAGCCTTAAAGGGCCATCCTGAAAGGGCCATCCTGAAAGGGCCATCCTGAAAGGGCCAGCCTTAGAGGGCCAGCCTTACATGGCCGACCTTAGAGGGCCAGCCTTAGAGGGCCAGCCTTAGAGGGCCAGCCTTAGAGGGCCAGCCTTAGAGGCCCAGCCTTAGAGGGCCAGCCTTAAAGGGCCAGCCTTAGAGGGCCAGCCTTAGAGGGCCAGCTTAAAGGGCCAGCTTAAAGGGCCAGCCTTAAAGCTGTAGCCTTAAAGGGCCAGCCTTAGAGGGCCAGCCTTACAGGGCCCGCTTAAAGGGCCAGCTTAAAGGGCCAGCTTAAAGGGCCAGCCTTAGAGGGCCAGCCTTAAAGGGCCAGCCTTACATGGCCGACCTTAGAGGGCCAGCCTTAGAGGGCCAGCCTTAGAGGGCCAGCCTTAGAGGGCCAGCCTTAGAGGGCCAGCTTAAAGGGCCAGCCTTAGAGGGCCAGCCTTAGAGGGCCAGCCTTAGAGGGCCAGCCTTAAGGGGCCATCCTTAAAGGGCCAGCCTTAAAGGGCCAGCTTAAAGGGCCAGCTTAAAGGGCCAGCCTTAGAGGGCCAGCCTTAAAGGGCCAGCCTTACATGGCCGACCTTAGAGGGCCAGCCTTAGAGGGCCAGCCTTAGAGGGCCAGCCTTAGAGGGCCAGCTTAAAGGGCCAGCCTTAGAGGGCCAGCCTTAGAGGGCCAGCCTTAGAGGGCCAGCCTTAAGGGGCCATCCTTAAAGGGCCAGCCTTAGAGGGCCAGCCTTATAGGGCCCGCTTAAAGGGCCAGCCTTACAGGGCCCGCTTAAAGGGCCAGCTTAAAGGGCCAGCTTAAAGGGCCAGCCTTAGAGGGCCAGCCTTAGAGGGCCAGCCTTAGAGGGCCAGCCTTAAAGGGCCAGCCTTAGAGGGCCAGCCTTACAGGGCCAGCTTAAAGGGCCAGCTTAAAGGGCCAGCCTTAGAGGGCCAGCCTTAAAGGGCCAGCCTTAGAGGGCCAGCCTTAGAGGGCCAGCCTTAGATGGCCAGCTTAAAGAGCTAGCCTTAGAGGGCCAGCCTTAGAGGGCCAGCCTTAAGGGGCCATCCGTAAAGGGCCAGCCTTAGAGGGCCAGCCTTAGAGGGCCAGCTTAAAGGGCCAGCTTAAAGGGCCAGCCTTAAAGCTGTAGCCTTAAAGGGCCAGCCTTAGAGGGCCAGCCTTACAGGGCCCGCTTAAAGGGCCAGCCTTACAGGGCCCGCTTAAAGGGCCAGCTTAAAGGGCCAGCCTTAGAGGGCCAGCCTTAGAGGGCCAGCCTTAAAGGGCCAGCCTTAAAGGGCCAGCCTTAAAGGGCCAGCCTTAAAGGGCCAGCCTTAGAGGGCCAGCCTTACAGGGCCAGCTTAAAGGGCCAGCCTTAAAGGGCCAGCCTTAAAGGGCCATCCTGAAAGGGCCAGCCTTAAAGGGCCAGCCTTAAAGGGCCAGCCTTGAAGGGCCAGCCTTAGAGGGCCAGCCTTACAGGGCCAGCTTAAAGGGCCGACCTTAGAGGGCCAGCCTTAAAGGGCCAGCTTAAAGGGCCAGCTTAAAGGGCCAGCTTAAAGGGCCAGCCTTAGAGGGCTAGCCTTAGAGGGCCAGCCTTACAGGGCCCGCTTAAAGGGCCAGCCTTAAAGGGCCAGCCTTAAAGGGCCATCCTGAAAGGGCCAGCCTTAGAGGGCCAGCCTTAAAGGGCCAGCTTAAAGGGCCAGCCTTAGAGGGCCAGCCTTAGAGGGCCAGCCTTTGAGGGCCAGCCTTAGAGGGCAAGCCTTAAGGGGCCAGCTTAAAGGGCCAGCTTAAAGGGCCAGCCTTAGAGGGCCAGCCTTAGAGGGCCAGTCTTAGAGGGCCAGCATTAGAGGGCCAGCCTTAGAGGGCCAGCCTTAGAGGGCCAGCTTTAGAGGGCCAGCCTTAAAGGGCCATCCTGAAAGGGCCATCCTGAAAGGGCCAGCCTTAGAGGGCCAGCCTTACATGGCCGACCTTAGAGGGCCAGCCTTAGAGGGCCAGCCTTAGAGGCCCAGCCTTAGAGGGTCAGCCTTAAAGGGCCAGCCTTAGAGGGCCAGCCTTAGAAGGCCAGCCTTAGAAGGCCAGCGAGGGTCAGCCTTAAAGGGTTAGCTTAAAGTGCCAGCCTTAAAGGGCCAGTCTTAGGGGGCCAGCGAGGGTCAGCCTTAAAGGGTTAGCTTAAAGTGCCAACCTTAAAGGGCCAGTCTTAGAGGGCCAGCCTTAGAGGGCAGCCTTAAAGGGTCAGCTTAGAGGGCCAGCCTTGGAGGGCCAGCTTTAGAGGGCCGGCTTAAAAGGCCAGCCTTAATGCGCCAGCTTTAGAGGGCCAGTGTAACCCATGTCTTCCCACCAGCCTAATCATGAGCAGCCATATGACTTGGTCAGCTGACGGTAGGTCCCCTCCTGATTGGCTGTCTGTGCTGCAAGGAAGCAGTAAAAGGCCAGCAGGTGCAGGTCATCAGTGGCTCCTGCTGTGGTTGGTCAACAAGCTGCATGCTCACAACCCTCTTTGATATCCATACCTACAGAAAACAACTTTGCGGTAAGCCTTTCCATTTCACCGGCCATGTCTGTGGCCGCTACATCTGAATGGATATATTATGTATATATATTATATATTATTATCTGTGTGTATATATATATTTCAACTGCTAAACTCATTGCTCGACAGTAAAGTGGGATGAATGCCACAAGTGAACTTTTACTGTCATTATGAAGGATGGCCATCTTGAATTGGATGTATAAGTGTTGGATTATTTACCGGTACATTTTGTAAAGTGGACTGACATGTTAATACCTGTTTCTGGCATTAAAGGGCCAGCCTTAGAGGGCCAGCCTTAAGGGGCCATCCTTAGAGGGCCAGCCTTAGAGGGCCAGCTTAAAGGGTCAGCTTAAAGGGCCAGCCTTAAAGCTGTAGCCTTAAAGGGCCAGCCTTAGAGGGCCAGCCTTACAGGGCCCGCTTAAAGGGCCAGCCTTACAGGGCCCGCTTAAAGGGCCAGCTTAAAGGGCCAGCTTGAAGGGCCAGCTTAAAGGGCCAGCCTTAGAGGGCCAGCCTTAAAGGGCCAGCCTTACATGGCCGACCTTAGAGGGCCAGCCTTAGAGGGCCAGCCTTAGAGGGCCAGCCTTAGAGGGCCAGCTTAAAGGGCGAGCCTTAGAGGGCCAGCCTTAGAGGGCCAGCCTTAGAGGGCCAGCCTTAGAGGGCCAGCCTTAAGGGGCCATCCTTAAAGGGCCAGCCTTAGAGGGCCAGCTTAAAGGGCCAGCTTAAAGGACCAGCCTTAAAGCTGTAGCCTTAAAAGGCCAGCCTTAGAGGGCCAGCCTTACAGGGCCCGCTTAAAGGGCCAGCCTTACAGGGCCCGCTTAAAGGGCCAGCTTAAAGGGCCAGCTTAAAGGGCCAGCTTAAAGGGCCAGCCTTAGAGGGCCAGCCTTAGAGGGCCAGCCTTAAAGGGCCAGCCTTAGAGGGCCAGCCTTACAGGGCCAGCTTAAAGTGCCAGCTTAAAGGGCCAGCCTTAGAGGGCCAGCCTTAGAGGGCCAGCCTTTGAGGGCCAGCCTTAGAGGGCAAGCCTTAAGGGGCCAGCTTAAAGGGCCAGCTTAAAGGGCCAGCCTTAGAGGGCCAGCCTTAGAGGGCCAGTCTTAGAGGGCCAGCATTAGAGGGCCAGCCTTAGAGGGCCAGCCTTAGAGGGCCAGCTTTAGAGGGCCAGCCTTAAAGGGCCAGCCTTAAAGGGCCATCCTGAAAGGGCCAGCCTTAGAGGGCCAGCCTTACATGGCCGACCTTAGAGGGCCAGCCTTAGAGGGCCAGCCTTAGAGGGCCAGCCTTAGAGGCCCAGCCTTAGAGGGTCAGCCTTAAAGGGCCAGCCTTAGAGGGCCAGCCTTAGAAGGCCAGCCTTAGAAGGCCAGCAAGGGTCAGCCTTAAAGGGTTAGCTTAAAGTGCCAGCCTTAAAGGGCCAGTCTTAGGGGGCCAGCGAGGGTCAGCCTTAAAGGGTTAGCTTAAAGTGCCAGCCTTAAAGGGCCAGTCTTAGAGGGCCAGCCTTAGAGGGCAGCCTTAAAGGGTCAGCTTAGAGGGCCAGCCTTGGAGGGCCAGCTTTAGAGGGCCGGCTTAAAAGGCCAGCCTTAATGCGCCAGCTTTAGAGGGCCAGTGTAACCCATGTCTTCCCACCAGCCTAATCATGAGCAGCCATATGACTTGGTCAGCTGACGGTAGGTCCCCTCCTGATTGGCTGTCTGTGCTGCAAGGAAGCAGTAAAAGGCCAGCAGGTGCAGGTCATCAGTGGCTCCTGCTGTGGTTGGTCAACAAGCTGCATGCTCACAACCCTCTTTGATATCCATACCTACAGAAAACAACTTTGCGGTAAGCCTTTCCATTTCACCGGCCATGTCTGTGGCCGCTACATCTGAATGGATATATTATGTATATATATTATATATTATTATCTGTGTGTATATATATATTTCAACTGCTAAACTCATTGCTCGACAGTAAAGTGGGATGAATGCCACAAGTGAACTTTTACTGTCATTATGAAGGATGGCCATCTTGAATTGGATGTATAAGTGTTGGATTATTTACCGGTACATTTTGTAAAGTGGACTGACATGTTAATACCTGTTTCTGGCATTAAAGGGCCAGCCTTGAAGGGCCGCCTTAAAGCTCTAGCCTTAAAGGGTCAGCTTAAAGGGCCAGCCTTAGAGGGCCAGCCTTAAAGGGCCAGCCTTAAAGGGCCAGCCTTAAAGGCCCATCCTTAAAGGGCCAGCCTTAAAAGGCCAGCCTTAAAGGGCCAGCCTTAAAGGGCCAGCTTTAAAGGGCCAGCCTTAGAGGGCCAGCCTTACAGGGCCATCTTAAAGGGCGAGCTTAAAGGGCTAGCCTTAGAGGGCCAGCTTAAAGGGCCAGCCTTAGAGGGCCAGCTTAAAGGGCCAGCCTTAGAGGGCCAGCCTTAGAGGGCCAGCCTTAAGGGGCCATCCTTAAACGGCCAGCCTTAGAGGGCCAGCTTAAAGGGCCAGCTTAAAGGGCCAGCCTTAAAGCTGTAGCCTTAGAGGGCCAGCCTTACAGGGCCCGCTTAAAGGGCCAGCCTTAAAGGGCCATCCAGAAAGGGCCAGCCTTAGAGGGCCAGCCTTAAAGGGCCAGCTTAAAGGGCCAGCCTTAGAGGGCCAGCCTTAGAGGGCCAGCCTTTGAGGGCCAGCCTTAGAGGGCAAGCCTTAGAGGGCAAGCCTTAAGGGGCCAGCTTAAAGGGCCAGCTTAAAGGGCCAGCCTTAGAGGGCCAGCCTTAGAGGGCCAGCTTTACAGGGCCATCTTAAAGGGCCAGCTTAAAGGGCTAGCCTTAGAGGGCCAGCCTTAAGGGGCCATCCTTAAACGGCCAGCCTTAGAGGGCCAGCCTTAGAGGGCCAGCTTAAAGGGCCAGCTTAAAGGGCCAGCCTTAAAGCTGTAGCCTTAAAGGGCCAGCCTTAGAGGGCCAGCCTTACAGGGCCCGCTTAAAGGGCCAGCTTAAAGGGCCAGCTTAAAGGGCCAGCCTTAGAGGGCCAGCCTTAAAGGGCCAGACTTAGAGGGCCAGCCTTAAAGGGCCAGACTTAGAGGGCCAGCCTTACAGGGCCAGCTTAAAGGGCCAGCTTAAAGGGCCAGCCTTACAGGGCCAGCCTTAAAGGGCCATCCTGAAAGGGCCAGCCTTAAAGGGCCAGCCTTAAAGGACCAGCCTTGAAGGGCCATCCTTAGAGGGCCAGCCTTACAGGGCCAGCTTAAAGGGCCAACCTTAGAGGGCCAGGCTTAAAGGGCCAGCTTAAAGGGCCAGCTTAAAGGGCCAGCCTTAGAGGGCCAGCCTTAGAGGGCCAGCCTTAGAGGGACAGCCTTAGAGGGCCAGCCTTACAGGGCCCGCTTAAAGGGCCAGCCTTAAAGGGCCATCCAGAAAGGGCCAGCCTTAGAGGGCCAGCCTTAAAGGGCCAGCTTAAAGGGCCAGCCTTAGAGGGCCAGCCTTAGAGGGCCAGCCTTTGAGGGCCAGCCTTAGAGGGCAAGCCTTAGAGGGCAAGCCTTAAGGGGCCAGCTTAAAGGGCCAGCTTAGAGGCCCAGCCTTAGAGGGCCAGTCTTAGAGGGCCAGCCTTACAGGGCCCGCTTAAAGGGCCAGCCTTACAGGGCCCGCTTAAAGGGCCAGCTTAAAGGGCCAGCCTTAGAGGGCCAGCCTTAGAGGGCCAGCCTTAGAGGGCCAGCCTTAAAGGGCCAGCCTTAGAGGGCCAGCCTTACAGGGCCAGCTTAAAGGGCCAGCTTAAAGGGCCAGCCTTAAAGGGCCAGCCTTAAAGGGCCAGCCTTAGAGGGCCAGCCTTAGAGGGCCAGCCTTAGAGGGCCAGCTTACAGAGCCAGCCTTAGAGGGCCAGCCTTAGAGGACCAGCCTTATGGGGCCATCCGTAAAGGGCCAGCCTTAGAGGGCCAGCCTTAGAGGGCCAGCTTAAAGGGCCAGCTTAAAGGGCCAGCCTTAAAGCTGTAGCCTTAAAGGGCCAGCCTTAGAGGGCCAGCCTTACAGGGCCCGCTTAAAGGGCCAGCCTTACAGGGCCCGCTTAAAGGGCCAGCTTAAAGGGCCAGCCTTAGAGGGCCAGCCTTAGAGGGCCAGCCTTAAAGGTCCAGCCTTAGAGGGCCAGCCTTAAAGGGCCAGACTTAGAGGGCCAGCCTTACAGGGCCAGCTTAAAGGGCCAGCTTAAAGGGCCAGCCTTAGAGGGCCAGCCTTAAAGGGCCAGCTTAAAGGGCCAGCTTAAAGGGCCAGCTTAAAGGGCCAGCCTTAGAGGGCCAGCCTTACAGGGCCCGCTTAAAGGGCCAGCCTTAAAGGGCCAGCCTTAAAGGGCCATCCTGAAAGGGCCAGCCTTAGAGGGCCAGCCTTAAAGGGCCAGCCTTAAAGGGCCAGCTTAAAGGGCCAGCCTTAGAGGGCCAGCCTTAGAGGGCCAGCCTTTGAGGGCCAGCCTTAGAGGGCAAGCCTTAAGGGGCCAGCTTAAAGGGCCAGCTTAAAGGGCCAGCCTTAGAGGGCCAGCCTTAGAGGGCCAGTCTTAGAGGGCCAGCATTAGAGGGCCAGCCTTAGAGGGCCAGCCTTAGAGGGCCAGCTTTAGAGGGCCAGCCTTAAAGGGCCAGCCTTAAAGGGCCATCCTGAAAGGGCCATCCTGAAAGGGCCAGCCTTAGAGGGCCAGCCTTACATGGCCGACCTTAGAGGGCCAGCCTTAGAGGGCCAGCCTTAGAGGGCCAGCCTTAGAGGGCCAGCCTTAGAGGCCCAGCCTTAAAGGGCCAGCCTTAGAGGGCCAGCCTTAGAAGGCCAGCCTTAGAAGGCCAGCGAGGGTCAGCCTTAGAGGGCCAGCCTTACAGGGCCATCTTAAAGGGCCAGCTTAAAGGGCTAGCCTTAGAGGGCCAGCCTTAAAGGGCCAGCTTAAAGGGCCAGCCTTAGAGGGCCAGCCTTAGAGGGCCAGCTGAAAGGGCCAGCCTTAGAGGGCCAGCCTTAGAGGGCCAGCCTTAGAGGGCCAGCCTTAAGGGGCCATCCTTAGAGGGCCAGCCTTAGAGGGCCAGCCTTAGAGGGCCAGCTTAAAGGGCCAGCTTAAAGGGCCAGCCTTAAAGCTGTAGCCTTAAAGGGCCAGCCTTAGAGGGCCAGCCTTACAGGGCCCGCTTAAAGGGCCAGCCTTACAGGGCCAGCTTAAAGGGCCAGCTTAAAGGGCCAGCCTTAAAGGGCCAGCCTTAAAGGGCCAGCCTTAGAGGGCCAGCCTTAGAGGGCCAGCCTTAGAGGGCCAGCTTAAAGAGCCAGCCTTAGAGGGCCAGCCTTAGAGGGCCAGCCTTAAGGGGCCATCCGTAAAGGGCCAGCCTTAGAGGGCCAGCTTTACAGGGCCATCTTAAAGGGCCAGCTTAAAGGGCTAGCCTTAGAGGGCCAGCCTTAAGGGGCCATCCTTAAACGGCCAGCCTTAGAGGGCCAGCCTTAGAGGGCCAGCTTAAAGGGCCAGCTTAAAGGGCCAGCCTTAAAGCTGTAGCCTTAAAGGGCCAGCCTTAGAGGGCCAGCCTTACAGGGCCCGCTTAAAGGGCCAGCTTAAAGGGCCAGCTTAAAGGGCCAGCCATAGAGGGCCAGCCTTAAAGGGCCAGACTTAGAGGGCCAGCCTTAAAGGGCCAGACTTAGAGGGCCAGCCTTACAGGGCCAGCTTAAAGGGCCAGCTTAAAGGGCCAGCCTTACAGGGCCAGCCTTAAAGGGCCATCCTGAAAGGGCCAGCCTTAAAGGGCCAGCCTTAAAGGACCAGCCTTGAAGGGCCATCCTTAGAGGGCCAGCCTTACAGGGCCAGCTTAAAGGGCCAACCTTAGAGGGCCAGGCTTAAAGGGCCAGCTTAAAGGGCCAGCTTAAAGGGCCAGCCTTAGAGGGCCAGCCTTAGAGGGCCAGCCTTAGAGGGACAGCCTTAGAGGGCCAGCCTTACAGGGCCCGCTTAAAGGGCCAGCCTTAAAGGGCCATCCAGAAAGGGCCAGCCTTAGAGGGCCAGCCTTAAAGGGCCAGCTTAAAGGGCCAGCCTTAGAGGGCCAGCCTTAGAGGGCCAGCCTTTGAGGGCCAGCCTTAGAGGGCAAGCCTTAGAGGGCAAGCCTTAAGGGGCCAGCTTAAAGGGCCAGCTTAGAGGCCCAGCCTTAGAGGGCCAGTCTTAGAGGGCCAGCCTTACAGGGCCCGCTTAAAGGGCCAGCCTTACAGGGCCCGCTTAAAGGGCCAGCTTAAAGGGCCAGCCTTAGAGGGCCAGCCTTAGAGGGCCAGCCTTAGAGGGCCAGCCTTAAAGGGCCAGCCTTAGAGGGCCAGCCTTACAGGGCCAGCTTAAAGGGCCAGCTTAAAGGGCCAGCCTTAAAGGGCCAGCCTTAAAGGGCCAGCCTTAGAGGGCCAGCCTTAGAGGGCCAGCCTTAGAGGGCCAGCTTACAGAGCCAGCCTTAGAGGGCCAGCCTTAGAGGACCAGCCTTATGGGGCCATCCGTAAAGGGCCAGCCTTAGAGGGCCAGCCTTAGAGGGCCAGCTTAAAGGGCCAGCTTAAAGGGCCAGCCTTAAAGCTGTAGCCTTAAAGGGCCAGCCTTAGAGGGCCAGCCTTACAGGGCCCGCTTAAAGGGCCAGCCTTACAGGGCCCGCTTAAAGGGCCAGCTTAAAGGGCCAGCCTTAGAGGGCCAGCCTTAGAGGGCCAGCCTTAAAGGTCCAGCCTTAGAGGGCCAGCCTTAAAGGGCCAGACTTAGAGGGCCAGCCTTACAGGGCCAGCTTAAAGGGCCAGCTTAAAGGGCCAGCCTTAGAGGGCCAGCCTTAAAGGGCCAGCTTAAAGGGCCAGCTTAAAGGGCCAGCTTAAAGGGCCAGCCTTAGAGGGCCAGCCTTACAGGGCCCGCTTAAAGGGCCAGCCTTAAAGGGCCAGCCTTAAAGGGCCATCCTGAAAGGGCCAGCCTTAGAGGGCCAGCCTTAAAGGGCCAGCCTTAAAGGGCCAGCTTAAAGGGCCAGCCTTAGAGGGCCAGCCTTAGAGGGCCAGCCTTTGAGGGCCAGCCTTAGAGGGCAAGCCTTAAGGGGCCAGCTTAAAGGGCCAGCTTAAAGGGCCAGCCTTAGAGGGCCAGCCTTAGAGGGCCAGTCTTAGAGGGCCAGCATTAGAGGGCCAGCCTTAGAGGGCCAGCCTTAGAGGGCCAGCTTTAGAGGGCCAGCCTTAAAGGGCCAGCCTTAAAGGGCCATCCTGAAAGGGCCATCCTGAAAGGGCCAGCCTTAGAGGGCCAGCCTTACATGGCCGACCTTAGAGGGCCAGCCTTAGAGGGCCAGCCTTAGAGGGCCAGCCTTAGAGGGCCAGCCTTAGAGGCCCAGCCTTAAAGGGCCAGCCTTAGAGGGCCAGCCTTAGAAGGCCAGCCTTAGAAGGCCAGCGAGGGTCAGCCTTAAAGGGTTAGCTTAAAGTGCCAGCCTTAAAGGGCCAGTCTTAGAGGGCCAGCGAGGGTCAGCCTTAAAGGGTTAGCTTAAAGTGCCAGCCTTAAAGGGCCAGTCTTAGAGGGCCAGCCTTAGAGGGCAGCCTTAAAGGGTCAGCTTAGAGGGCCAGCCTTGGAGGGCCAGTTTTAGAGGGCCGGCTTAAAAGGCCAGCCTTAATGCGCCAGCTTTAGAGGGCCAGTGTAACCCATGTCTTCCCACCAGCCTAATCATGAGCAGCCATATGACTTGGTCAGCTGACGGTAGGTCCCCTCCTGATTGGCTGTCTGTGCTGCAAGGAAGCAGTAAAAGGCCAGCAGGTGCAGGTCATCAGTGGCTCCTGCTGTGGTTGGTCAACAAGCTGCATGCTCACAACCCTCTTTGATATCCATACCTACAGAAAACAACTTTGCGGTAAGCCTTTCCATTTCACCGGCCATGTCTGTGGCCGCTACATCTGAATGGATATATTATGTATATATATTATATATTATTATCTGTGTGTATATATATATTTCAACTGCTAAACTCATTGCTCGACAGTAAAGTGGGATGAATGCCACAAGTGAACTTTTACTGTCATTATGAAGGATGGCCATCTTGAATTGGATGTATAAGTGTTGGATTATTTACCGGTACATTTTGTAAAGTGGACTGACATGTTAATACCTGTTTCTGGCATTAAAGGGCCAGCCTTGAAGGGCCGCCTTAAAGCTCTAGCCTTAAAGGGTCAGCTTAAAGGGCCAGCCTTAGAGGGCCAGCCTTAAAGGGCCAGCCTTAGAGGGCCAGCCTTACAGGGCCATCTTAAAGGGCCAGCTTAAAGGGCTAGCCTTAGAGGGCCAGCCTTAAAGGGCCAGCTTAAAGGGCCAGCCTTAGAGGGCCAGCCTTAGAGGGCCAGCTGAAAGGGCCAGCCTTAGAGGGCCAGCCTTAGAGGGCCAGCCTTAGAGGGCCAGCCTTAAGGGGCCATCCTTAGAGGGCCAGCCTTAGAGGGCCAGCCTTAGAGGGCCAGCTTAAAGGGCCAGCTTAAAGGGCCAGCCTTAAAGCTGTAGCCTTAAAGGGCCAGCCTTAGAGGGCCAGCCTTACAGGGCCCGCTTAAAGGGCCAGCCTTACAGGGCCAGCTTAAAGGGCCAGCTTAAAGGGCCAGCCTTAAAGGGCCAGCCTTAAAGGGCCAGCCTTAGAGGGCCAGCCTTAGAGGGCCAGCCTTAGAGGGCCAGCTTAAAGAGCCAGCCTTAGAGGGCCAGCCTTAGAGGGCCAGCCTTAAGGGGCCATCCGTAAAGGGCCAGCCTTAGAGGGCCAGCCTTAGAGGGCCAGCTTAAAGGGCCAGCTTAAAGGGCCAGCCTTAAAGCTGTAGCCTTAAAGGGCCAGCCTTAGAGGGCCAGCCTTACAGGGCCCGCTTAAAGGGCCAGCCTTACAGGGCCTGCTTAAAGGGCCAGCTTAAAGGGCCAGCCTTAGAGGGCCAGCCTTAGAGGGCCAGCCTTAAAGGGCCAGCCTTAGAGGGCCAGCCTTAAAGGGCCAGACTTAGAGGGCCAGCCTTACAGGGCCAGCTTAAAGGGCCAGCTTAAAGGGCCAGCCTTAAAGGGCCAGCCTTAAAGGGCCATCCTGAAAGTGCCAGCCTTAAAGGGCCAGCCTTAAAGGGCCAGCCTTGAAGGGCCAGCCTTAGAGGGCCAGCCTTACAGGGCCAGCTTAAAGGGCCGACCTTAGAGGGCCAGCCTTAAAGGGCCAGCTTAAAGGGCCAGCTTAAAGGGCCAGCTTAAAGGGCCAGCCTTAGAGGGCCAGCCTTAGAGGGCCAGCCTTAAAGGGCCCGCTTAAAGGGCCAGCCTTAAAGGGCCAGCCTTAAAGGGCCATCCTGAAAGGGCCAGCCTTAGAGGGCCAGCCTTAGAGGGCCAGCCTTTGAGGGCCAGCCTTAGAGGGCAAGCCTTAAGGGGCCAGCTTAAAGGGCCAGCTTAAAGGGCCAGCCTTAGAGGGCCAGCCTTAGAGGGCCAGTCTTAGAGGGCCAGCCTTAGAGGGCCAGCCTTAGAGGGCCAGCCTTAGAGGGCCAGCTTTAGAGGGCCAGCCTTAAAGGGCCAGCCTTAAAGGGCCATCCTGAAAGGGCCATCCTGAAAGGGCCAGCCTTAGAGGGCCAGCCTTACATGGCCGACCTTAGAGGGCCAGCCTTAGAGGGCCAGCCTTAGAGGGCCAGCCTTAGAGGGCCAGCCTTAGAGGCCCAGCCTTAGAGGGCCAGCCTTAAAAGGCCAGCCTTAGAGGGCCAGCCTTAGAAGGCCAGCCTTAGAAGGCCAGCGAGGGTCAGCCTTAAAGGGTTAGCTTAAAGTGCCAGCCTTAAAGGATCAGTCTTAGAGGGCCAGCGAGGGTCAGCCTTAAAGGGTTAGCTTAAAGTGCCAGCCTTAAAGGGCCAGTCTTAGAGGGCCAGCCTTAGAGGGCAGCCTTAAAGGGTCAGCTTAGAGGGCCAGCCTTGGAGGGCCAGCTTTAGAGGGCCGGCTTAAAAGGCCAGCCTTAATGCGCCAGCTTTAGAGGGCCAGTGTAACCCATGTCTTCCCACCAGCCTAATCATGAGCAGCCTAATGACTTGGTCAGCTGACAGTAGGTCCCCTCCTGATTGGCTGTCTGTGCTGCAAGGAAGCAGTAAAAGGCCAGCAGGTGCAGGTCATCAGTGGCTCCTGCTGTGGTTGGTCAACAAGCTGCATGCTCACAACCCTCTTTGATATCCATACCTACAGAAAACAACTTTGCGGTAAGCCTTTCCATTTCACTGGCCATGTCTGTGGCCGCTACATCTGAATGGATATATTATGTATATATATTATATATTATTATCTGTGTGTATATATATATTTCAACTGCTAAACTCATTGCTCGACAGTAAAGTGGGATGAATGCCACAAGTGAACTTTTACTGTCATTATGAAGGATGGCCATCTTGAATTGGATGTATAAGTGTTGGATTATTTACCGGTACATTTTGTAAAGTGGACTGACATGTTAATACCTGTTTCTGGCATTAAAGGGCCAGCCTTGAAGGGCCGCCTTAAAGCTCTAGCCTTAAAGGGTCAGCTTAAAGGGCCAGCCTTAGAGGGCCAGCCTTAAAGGGCCAGCCTTAGAGGGCCAGCCTTACAGGGCCATCTTAAAGGGCCAGCTTAAAGGGCTAGCCTTAGAGGGCCAGCCTTAGAGGGCCAGCCTTAGAGGGCCAGCCTTAAGGGGCCATCCTTAGAGGGCCAGCCTTAGAGGGCCAGCCTTAGAGGGCCAGCTTAAAGGGCCAGCTTAAAGGGCCAGCCTTAAAGCTGTAGCCTTAAAGGGCCAGCCTTAGAGGGCCAGCCTTACAGGGCCCGCTTAAAGGGCCAGCTTAAAGGGCCAGCTTAAAGGGCCAGCTTAAAGGGCCAGCCTTAGAGGGCCAGCCTTAAAGGGCCAGCCTTACATGGCCGACCTTAGAGGGCCAGCCTTAGAGGGCCAGCCTTAGAGGGCCAGCCTTAGAGGGCCAGCCTTAGAGGGCCAGCTTAAAGGGCCAGCCTTAGAGGGCCAGCCTTAGAGGGCCAGCCTTAGAGGGCCAGCCTTAGAGGGCCAGCCTTACAGGGCCCGCTTAAAGGGCCAGCTTAAAGGGCCTGCCTTAGAGGGCCAGCCTTAGAGGGCCAGCCTTAAAGGGCCAGCCTTAGAGGGCCAGCCTTAAAGGGCCAGACTTAGAGGGCCAGCCTTACAGGGCCAGCTTAAAGGGCCAGCTTAAAGGGCCAGCCTTAAAGGGCCAGCCTTAAAGGGCCATCCTGAAAGGGCCAGCCTTAAAGGGCCAGCCTTAGAGGGCCAGCCTTACAGGGCCAGCTTAAAGGGCCAGCTTAAAGGGCCAGCCTTAGAGGGCCAGCCTTAGAGGGCCAGCTTAAAGGGCCAGCCTTACAGGGCCAGCTTAAAGGGCCAGCTTAAAGGGCCAGCCTTAAAGGGCCAGCCTTAAAGGGCCAGCCTTAGAGGGCCAGCCTTAGAGGGCCAGCCTTAGAGGGCCAGCTTAAAGAGCCAGCCTTAGAGGGCCAGCCTTAGAGGGCCAGCCTTAAGGGGCCATCCGTAAAGGGCCAGCCTTAGAGGGCCAGCCTTAGAGGGCCAGCTTAAAGGGCCAGCTTAAAGGGCCAGCCTTAAAGCTGTAGCCTTAAAGGGCCAGCCTTAGAGGGCCAGCCTTACAGGGCCCGCTTAAAGGGCCAGCCTTACAGGGCCTGCTTAAAGGGCCAGCTTAAAGGGCCAGCCTTAGAGGGCCAGCCTTAGAGGGCCAGCCTTAAAGGGCCAGCCTTAGAGGGCCAGCCTTAAAGGGCCAGACTTAGAGGGCCAGCCTTACAGCGCCAGCTTAAAGGGCCAGCTTAAAGGGCCAGCCTTAAAGGGCCAGCCTTAAAGGGCCATCCTGAAAGGGCCAGCCTTAAAGGGCCAGCCTTAAAGGGCCAGCCTTGAAGGGCCAGCCTTAGAGGGCCAGCCTTACAGGGCCAGCTTAAAGGGCCGACCTTAGAGGGCCAGCCTTAAAGGGCCAGCTTAAAGGGCCAGCTTAAAGGGCCAGCTTAAAGGGCCAGCCTTAGAGGGCCAGCCTTAGAGGGCCAGCCTTACAGGGCCCGCTTAAAGGGCCAGCCTTAAAGGGCCAGCCTTAAAGGGCCATCCTGAAAGGGCCAGCCTTAGAGGGCCAGCCTTAGAGGGCCAGCCTTTGAGGGCCAGCCTTAGAGGGCAAGCCTTAAGGGGCCAGCTTAAAGGGCCAGCTTAAAGGGCCAGCCTTAGAGGGCCAGCCTTAGAGGGCCAGTCTTAGAGGGCCAGCCTTAGAGGGCCAGCCTTAGAGGGCCAGCCTTAGAGGGCCAGCTTTAGAGGGCCAGCCTTAAAGGGCCAGCCTTAAAGGGCCATCCTGAAAGGGCCATCCTGAAAGGGCCAGCCTTAGAGGGCCAGCCTTACATAACCGACCTTAGAGGGCCAGCCTTAGAGGGCCAGCCTTAGAGGGCCAGCCTTAGAGGGCCAGCCTTAGAGGCCCAGCCTTAGAGGGCCAGCCTTAAAGGGCCAGCCTTAGAGGGCCAGCCTTAGAAGGCCAGCCTTAGAAGGCCAGCGAGGGTCAGCCTTAAAGGGTTAGCTTAAAGTGCCAGCCTTAAAGGATCAGTCTTAGAGGGCCAGCGAGGGTCAGCCTTAAAGGGTTAGCTTAAAGTGCCAGCCTTAAAGGGCCAGTCTTAGAGGGCCAGCCTTAGAGGGCAGCCTTAAAGGGTCAGCTTAGAGGGCCAGCCTTGGAGGGCCAGCTTTAGAGGGCCGGCTTAAAAGGCCAGCCTTAATGCGCCAGCTTTAGAGGGCCAGTGTAACCCATGTCTTCCCACCAGCCTAATCATGAGCAGCCTAATGACTTGGTCAGCTGACAGTAGGTCCCCTCCTGATTGGCTGTCTGTGCTGCAAGGAAGCAGTAAAAGGCCAGCAGGTGCAGGTCATCAGTGGCTCCTGCTGTGGTTGGTCAACAAGCTGCATGCTCACAACCCTCTTTGATATCCATACCTACAGAAAACAACTTTGCGGTAAGCCTTTCCATTTCACCGGGCATGTCTGTGGCCGCTACATCTGAATGGATATATTATGTATATATATTATATATTATTATCTGTGTGTATATATATATTTCAACTGCTAAACTCATTGCTCGACAGTAAAGTGGGATGAATGCCACAAGTGAACTTTTACTGTCATTATGAAGGATGGCCATCTTGAATTGGATGTATAAGTGTTGGATTATTTACCGGTACATTTTGTAAAGTGGACTGACATGTTAATACCTGTTTCTGGCATTAAAGGGCCAGCCTTGAAGGGCCGCCTTAAAGCTCTAGCCTTAAAGGGTCAGCTTAAAGGGCCAGCCTTAGAGGGCCAGCCTTAAAGGGCCAGCCTTAGAGGGCCAGCCTTACAGGGCCATCTTAAAGGGCCAGCTTAAAGGGCTAGCCTTAGAGGGCCAGCCTTAGAGGGCCAGCCTTAGAGGGCCAGCCTTAAGGGGCCATCCTTAGAGGGCCAGCCTTAGAGGGCCAGCCTTAGAGGGCCAGCTTAAAGGGCCAGCTTAAAGGGCCAGCCTTAAAGCTGTAGCCTTAAAGGGCCAGCCTTAGAGGGCCAGCCTTACAGGGCCCGCTTAAAGGGCCAGCTTAAAGGGCCAGCCTTAAAGGGCCAGCCTTAAAGGGCCAGCCTTAGAGGGCCAGCCTTAGAGGGCCAGCCTTAGAGGGCCAGCTTAAAGAGCCAGCCTTAGAGGGCCAGCCTTAGAGGGCCAGCCTTAAGGGGCCATCCGTAAAGGGCCAGCCTTAGAGGGCCAGCCTTAGAGGGCCAGCTTAAAGGGCCAGCTTAAAGGGCCAGCCTTAAAGCTGTAGCCTTAAAGGGCCAGCCTTAGAGGGCCAGCCTTACAGGGCCCGCTTAAAGGGCCAGCCTTACAGGGCCTGCTTAAAGGGCCAGCTTAAAGGGCCAGCCTTAGAGGGCCAGCCTTAGAGGGCCAGCCTTAAAGGGCCAGCCTTAGAGGGCCAGCCTTAAAGGGCCAGACTTAGAGGGCCAGCCTTACAGCGCCAGCTTAAAGGGCCAGCTTAAAGGGCCAGCCTTAAAGGGCCAGCCTTAAAGGGCCATCCTGAAAGGGCCAGCCTTAAAGGGCCAGCCTTAAAGGGCCAGCCTTGAAGGGCCAGCCTTAGAGGGCCAGCCTTACAGGGCCAGCTTAAAGGGCCGACCTTAGAGGGCCAGCCTTAAAGGGCCAGCTTAAAGGGCCAGCTTAAAGGGCCAGCTTAAAGGGCCAGCCTTAGAGGGCCAGCCTTAGAGGGCCAGCCTTAGAGGGCCAGCCTTACAGGGCCCGCTTAAAGGGCCAGCCTTAAAGGGCCAGCCTTAAAGGGCCATCCTGAAAGGGCCAGCCTTAGAGGGCCAGCCTTAGAGGGCCAGCCTTTGAGGGCCAGCCTTAGAGGGCAAGCCTTAAGGGGCCAGCTTAAAGGGCCAGCTTAAAGGGCCAGCCTTAGAGGGCCAGCCTTAGAGGGCCAGTCTTAGAGGGCCAGCCTTAGAGGGCCAGCCTTAGAGGGCCAGCCTTAGAGGGCCAGCTTTAGAGGGCCAGCCTTAAAGGGCCAGCCTTAAAGGGCCATCCTGAAAGGGCCATCCTGAAAGGGCCAGCCTTAGAGGGCCAGCCTTACATGACCGACCTTAGAGGGCCAGCCTTAGAGGGCCAGCCTTAGAGGGCCAGCCTTAGAGGCCCAGCCTTAGAGGGCCAGCCTTAGAGGGCCAGCCTTAGAAGGCCAGCCTTAGAAGGCCAGCGAGGGTCAGCCTTAAAGGGTTAGCTTAAAGTGCCAGCCTTAAAGGATCAGTCTTAGAGGGCCAGCGAGGGTCAGCCTTAAAGGGTTAGCTTAAAGTGCCAGCCTTAAAGGGCCAGTCTTAGAGGGCCAGCCTTAGAGGGCAGCCTTAAAGGGTCAGCTTAGAGGGCCAGCCTTGGAGGGCCAGCTTTAGAGGGCCGGCTTAAAAGGCCAGCCTTAATGCGCCAGCTTTAGAGGGCCAGTGTAACCCATGTCTTCCCACCAGCCTAATCATGAGCAGCCTAATGACTTGGTCAGCTGACAGTAGGTCCCCTCCTGATTGGCTGTCTGTGCTGCAAGGAAGCAGTAAAAGGCCAGCAGGTGCAGGTCATCAGTGGCTCCTGCTGTGGTTGGTCAACAAGCTGCATGCTCACAACCCTCTTTGATATCCATACCTACAGAAAACAACTTTGCGGTAAGCCTTTCCATTTCACCGGGCATGTCTGTGGCCGCTACATCTGAATGGATATATTATGTATATATATTATATATTATTATCTGTGTGTATATATATATTTCAACTGCTAAACTCATTGCTCGACAGTAAAGTGGGATGAATGCCACAAGTGAACTTTTACTGTCATTATGAAGGATGGCCATCTTGAATTGGATGTATAAGTGTTGGATTATTTACCGGTACATTTTGTAAAGTGGACTGACATGTTAATACCTGTTTCTGGCATTAAAGGGCCAGCCTTGAAGGGCCGCCTTAAAGCTCTAGCCTTAAAGGGTCAGCTTAAAGGGCCAGCCTTAGAGGGCCAGCCTTAAAGGGCCAGCCTTAGAGGGCCAGCCTTACAGGGCCATCTTAAAGGGCCAGCTTAAAGGGCTAGCCTTAGAGGGCCAGCCTTAGAGGGCCAGCCTTAGAGGGCCAGCCTTAAGGGGCCATCCTTAGAGGGCCAGCCTTAGAGGGCCAGCCTTAGAGGGCCAGCTTAAAGGGCCAGCTTAAAGGGCCAGCCTTAAAGCTGTAGCCTTAAAGGGCCAGCCTTAGAGGGCCAGCCTTACAGGGCCCGCTTAAAGGGCCAGCTTAAAGGGCCAGCTTAAAGGGCCAGCTTAAAGGGCCAGCCTTAGAGGGCCAGCCTTAAAGGGCCAGCCTTACATGGCCGACCTTAGAGGGCCAGCCTTAGAGGGCCAGCCTTAGAGGGCCAGCCTTAGAGGGCCAGCTTAAAGGGTCAGCCTTAGAGGGCCAGCCTTAGAGGGCCAGCCTTAGAGGGCCAGCCTTAGAGGGCCAGCCTTAAGGGGCCATCCTTAAAGGGCCAGCCTTAGAGGGCCAGCTTAAAGGGCCAGCTTAAAGGACCAGCCTTAAAGCTGTAGCCTTAAAGGGCCAGCCTTATAGGGCCCGCTTAAAGGGCCAGCCTTACAGGGCCCGCTTAAAGGGCCAGCTTAAAGGGCCAGCTTAAAGGGCCAGCCTTAGAGGGCCAGCCTTAGAGGGCCAGCCTTAGAGGGCCAGCCTTAAAGGGCCAGCCTTAGAGGGCCAGCCTTACAGGGCCAGCTTAAAGGGCCAGCTTAAAGGGCCAGCCTTAGAGGGCCAGCCTTAAAGGGCCAGCCTTAGAGGGCCAGCCTTAGAGGGCCAGCCTTAGAAGGCCAGCGAGGGTCAGCCTTAAAGGGTTAGCTTAAAGTGCCAGCCTTAAAGGATCAGTCTTAGAGGGCCAGCGAGGGTCAGCCTTAAAGGGTTAGCTTAAAGTGCCAGCCTTAAAGGGCCAGTCTTAGAGGGCCAGCCTTAGAGGGCAGCCTTAAAGGGTCAGCTTAGAGGGCCAGCCTTAGAGGGCCAGCCTTACAGGGCCCGCTTAAAGGGCCAGCTTAAAGGGCCAGCTTAAAGGGCCAGCTTAAAGGGCCAGCCTTAGAGGGCCAGCCTTAAAGGGCCAGCCTTACATGGCCGACCTTAGAGGGCCAGCCTTAGAGGGCCAGCCTTAGAGGGCCAGCCTTAGAGGGCCAGCTTAAAGGGCCAGCCTTAGAGGGCCAGCCTTAGAGGGCCAGCCTTAGAGGGCCAGCCTTAGAGGGCCAGCCTTAAGGGGCCATCCTTAAAGGGCCAGCCTTAGAGGGCCAGCTTAAAGGGCCAGCTTAAAGGACCAGCCTTAAAGCTGTAGCCTTAAAGGGCCAGCCTTAGAGGGCCAGCCTTATAGGGCCCGCTTAAAGGGCCAGCCTTACAGGGCCCGCTTAAAGGGCCAGCTTAAAGGGCCAGCTTAAAGGGCCAGCCTTAGAGGGCCAGCCTTAGAGGGCCAGCCTTAGAGGGCCAGCCTTAAAGGGCCAGCCTTAGAGGGCCAGCCATACAGGGCCAGCTTAAAGGGCCAGCTTAAAGGGCCAGCCTTAGAGGGCCAGCCTTAAAGGGCCAGCCTTAGAGGGCCAGCCTTAGAGGGCCAGCCTTAGAGGGCCAGCTTAAAGAGCCAGCCTTAGAGGGCCAGCCTTAGAGGGCCAGCCTTAAGGGGCCATCCGTAAAGGGCCAGCCTTAGAGGGCCAGCCTTAGAGGGCCAGCTTAAAGGGCCAGCTTAAAGGGCCAGCCTTAAAGCTGTAGCCTTAAAGGGCCAGCCTTAGAGGGCCAGCCTTACAGGGCCCGCTTAAAGGGCCAGCCTTACAGCACCCGCTTAAAGGGCCAGCTTAAAGGGCCAGCCTTAGAGGGCCAGCCTTAGAGGGCCAGCCTTAAAGGGCCAGCCTTAGAGGGCCAGCCTTACAGGGCCAGCTTAAAGGGCCAGCCTTACAGGGCCAGCTTAAAGGGCCAGCTTAAAGGGCCAGCCTTAAAGGGCCAGCCTTAAAGGGCCATCCTGAAAGGGCCAGCCTTAAAGGGCCAGCCTTAAAGGGCCAGCCTTGAAGGGCCAGCCTTAGAGGGCCAGCCTTACAGGGCCAGCTTAAAGGGCCGACCTTAGAGGGCCAGCCTTAAAGGGCCAGCTTAAAGGGCCAGCTTAAAGGGCCAGCTTAAAGGGCCAGCCTTAGAGGGCTAGCCTTAGAGGGCCAGCCTTACAGGGCCCGCTTAAAGGGCCAGCCTTAAAGGGCCAGCCTTAAAGGGCCATCCTGAAAGGGCCAGCCTTAGAGGGCCAGCCTTAAAGGGCCAGCTTAAAGGGCCAGCCTTAGAGGGCCAGCCTTAGAGGGCCAGCCTTTGAGGGCCAGCCTTAGAGGGCAAGCCTTAAGGGGCCAGCTTAAAGGGCCAGCTTAAAGGGCCAGCCTTAGAGGGCCAGCCTTAGAGGGCCAGTCTTAGAGGGCCAGCATTAGAGGGCCAGCCTTAGAGGGCCAGCCTTAGAGGGCCAGCTTTAGAGGGCCAGCCTTAAAGGGCCAGCCTTAAAGGGCCATCCTGAAAGGGCCATCCTGAAAGGGCCAGCCTTAGAGGGCCAGCCTTACATCGCCGACCTTAGAGGGCCAGCCTTAGAGGGCCAGCCTTAGAGGGCCAGCCTTAGAGGGCCAGCCTTAGAGGCCCAGCCTTAGAGGGTCAGCCTTAAAGGGCCAGCCTTAGAGGGCCAGCCTTAGAAGGCCAGCCTTAGAAGGCCAGCGAGGGTCAGCCTTAAAGGGTTAGCTTAAAGTGCCAGCCTTAAAGGGCCAGTCTTAGGGGGCCAGCGAGTGTCAGCCTTAAAGGGTTAGCTTAAAGTGCCAACCTTAAAGGGCCAGTCTTAGAGGGCCAGCCTTAGAGGGCAGCCTTAAAGGGTCAGCTTAGAGGGCCAGCCTTGGAGGGCCAGCTTTAGAGGGCCGGCTTAAAAGGCCAGCCTTAATGCGCCAGCTTTAGAGGGCCAGTGTAACCCATGTCTTCCCACCAGCCTAATCATGAGCAGCCATATGACTTGGTCAGCTGACGGTAGGTCCCCTCCTGATTGGCTGTCTGTGCTGCAAGGAAGCAGTAAAAGGCCAGCAGGTGCAGGTCATCAGTGGCTCCTGCTGTGGTTGGTCAACAAGCTGCATGCTCACAACCCTCTTTGATATCCATACCTACAGAAAACAACTTTGCGGTAAGCCTTTCCATTTCACCGGCCATGTCTGTGGCCGCTACATCTGAATGGATATATTATGTATATATATTATATATTATTATCTGTGTGTATATATATATTTCAACTGCTAAACTCATTGCTCGACAGTAAAGTGGGATGAATGCCACAAGTGAACTTTTACTGTCATTATGAAGGATGGCCATCTTGAATTGGATGTATAAGTGTTGGATTATTTACCGGTACATTTTGTAAAGTGGACTGACATGTTAATACCTGTTTCTGGCATTAAAGGGCCAGCCTTGAAGGGCCGCCTTAAAGCTCTAGCCTTAAAGGGTCAGCTTAAAGGGCCAGCCTTAGAGGGCCAGCCTTAAAGGGCCAGCCTTAAATGGCCAGCCTTAAAGGCCCATCCTTAAAGGGCCAGCCTTAAAAGGCCAGCCTTAAAGGGCCAGCCTTAAAGGGCCAGCTTAAAGGGCCAGCTTAAAGGGCCAGCTTAAAAGGCCCGCCTTAAAGGGCCAGCCTTAGAGGGCCAGCCTTAAAGGGCCAGCATTAGAGGGCCAGCTTTAGAGGGCCAGCCTTAAAGGGCCAGCCTTAAAGGGCCATCCTGAAAGGGCCAGTTTTAAACGGCCAGCCTTAGAGGGCCAGCCTTAAAGTGCCAGCCTTAAAGGGCCAGCCTTAGAGGGCCAGCCTTAAAGGGCCAGCCTTAAAGGGCCAGCCTTAAAGGGCCATCCTGAAAGGGCCATCCTGAAAGGGCCAGCCTTAGAGGGCCAGCCTTACATGGCCGACCTTAGAGGGCCAGCCTTAGAGGGCCAGCCTTAGAGGGCCAGCCTTAGAGGGCCAGCCTTAGAGGCCCAGCCTTAGAGGGCCAGCCTTAAAGGGCCAGCCTTAGAGGGCCAGCCTTAGAAGGCCAGCCTTAGAAGGCCAGCAAGGGTCAGCCTTAAAGGGTTAGCTTAAAGTGCCAGCCTTAAAGGGCCAGTCTTAGGGGGCCATCGAGGGTCAGCCTTAAAGGGTTAGCTTAAAGTGCCAGCCTTAAAGGGCCAGTGATTGGATGTATAAGTGTTGAATTGGATGTATAAGTGTTGGATTATTTACCGGTACATTTTGTAAAGTGGACTGACATGTTAATACCTGTTTCTGGCATTAAAGGGCCAGCCTTGAAGGGCCGCCTTAAAGCTCTAGCCTTAAAGGGTCAGCTTAAAGGGCCAGCCTTAGAGGGCCAGCCTTAAAGGGCCAGCCTTAAATGGCCAGCCTTAAAGGCCCATCCTTAAAGGGCCAGCCTTAAAAGGCCAGCCTTAAAGGGCCAGCCTTAAAGGGCCAGCTTAAAGGGCCAGCTTAAAGGGCCAGCTTAAAAGGCCCGCCTTAAAGGGCCAGCCTTAGAGGGCCAGCCTTAAAGGGCCAGCATTAGAGGGCCAGCTTTAGAGGGCCAGCCTTAAAGGGCCAGCCTTAAAGGGCCATCCTGAAAGGGCCAGTTTTAAACGGCCAGCCTTAGAGGGCCAGCCTTAAAGTGCCAGCCTTAAAGGGCCAGCCTTAGAGGGCCAGCCTTAAAGGGCCAGCCTTAAAGGGCCAGCCTTAAAGGGCCATCCTGAAAGGGCCATCCTGAAAGGGCCAGCCTTAGAGGGCCAGCCTTACATGGCCGACCTTAGAGGGCCAGCCTTAGAGGGCCAGCCTTAGAGGGCCAGCCTTAGAGGGCCAGCCTTAGAGGCCCAGCCTTAGAGGGCCAGCCTTAGAGGGCCAGCCTTAAAGGGCCAGCCTTAAAGGGCCAGCCTTAAAGGGCCAGCCTTAAAAGGCCAGCCTTAAAGGGCCAGCCTTAAAGGGCCAGCTTTAAAGGGCCAGCCTTAGAGGGCCAGCCTTACAGGGCCATCTTAAAGGGCCAGCCTTAGAGGGCAGCCTTAAAGGGTCAGCTTAGAGGGCCAGCCTTGGAGGGCCAGCTTTAGAGGGCCGGCTTAAAAGGCCAGCCTTAATGCGCCAGCTTTAGAGGGCCAGTGTAACCCATGTCTTCCCACCAGCCTAATCATGAGCAGCCATATGACTTGGTCAGCTGACGGTAGGTCCCCTCCTGATTGGCTGTCTGTGCTGCAAGGAAGCAGTAAAAGGCCAGCAGGTGCAGGTCATCAGTGGCTCCTGCTGTGGTTGGTCAACAAGCTGCATGCTCACAACCCTCTTTGATATCCATACCTACAGAAAACAACTTTGCGGTAAGCCTTTCCATTTCACCGGCCATGTCTGTGGCCGCTACATCTGAATGGATATATTATGTATATATATTATATATTATTATCTGTGTGTATATATATATTTCAACTGCTAAACTCATTGCTCGACAGTAAAGTGGGATGAATGCCACAAGTGAACTTTTACTGTCATTATGAAGGATGGCCATCTTGAATTGGATGTATAAGTGTTGGATTATTTACCGGTACATTTTGTAAAGTGGACTGACATGTTAATACCTGTTTCTGGCATTAAAGGGCCAGCCATAGAGGGCCAGCCTTAAGGGGCCATCCTTAGAGGGCCAGCCTTAGAGGGCCAGCCTTAGAGGGCCAGCTTAAAGGGCCAGCTTAAAGGGCCAGCCTTAAAGCTGTAGCCTTAAAGGGCCAGCCTTAGAGGGCCAGCCTTACAGGGCCCGCTTAAAGGGCCAGCCTTACAGGGCCCGCTTAAAGGGCCAGCTTAAAGGGCCAGCTTGAAGGGCCAGCTTAAAGGGCCAGCCTTAGAGGGCCAGCCTTAAAGGGCCAGCCTTACATGGCCGACCTTAGAGGGCCAGCCTTAGAGGGCCAGCCTTAGAGGGCCAGCCTTAGAGGGCCAGCCTTAGAGGGCCAGCTTAAAGGGCCAGCCTTAGAAGGCCAGCCTTAGAGGGCCAGCCTTAGAGGGCCAGCCTTAGAGGGCCAGCCTTAAGGGGCCATCCTTAAAGGGCCAGCCTTAGAGGGCCAGCTTAAAGGACCAGCCTTAAAGCTGTAGCCTTAAAAGGCCAGCCTTAGAGGGCCAGCCTTAAAGGGCCAGCCTTAGAGGGCCAGCCTTACAGGGCCAGCTTAAAGTGCCAGCTTAAAGGGCCAGCCTTAGAGGGCCAGCCTTAAAGGGCCAGCCTTAAAGGGCCAGCCTTAAAGGCCCATCCTTAAAGGGCCAGCCTTAAAAGGCCAGCCTTAAAGGGCCAGCCTTAAAGGGCCAGCTTTAAAGGGCTAGCCTTAGAGGGCCAGCCTTACAGGGCCATCTTAAAGGGCCAGCTTAAAGGGCTAGCCTTAGAGGGCCAGCTTAAAGGGCCAGCTTAAAGGGCCAGCTTAAAAGGCCCGCCTTAAAGGGCCAGCCTTAGAGGGCCAGCCTTAAAGGGCCAGCATTAGAGGGCCAGCTTTAGAGGGCCAGCCTTAAAGGGCCAGCCTTAAAGGGCCATCCTGAAAGGGCCAGTTTTAAACGGCCAGCCTTAGAGGGCCAGCCTTAAAGTGCCAGCCTTAAAGGACCAGCCTTAGAGGGCCAGCCTTAAAGGGCCAGCCTTAAAGGGCCAGCCTTAAAGGGCCAGCCTTAAAGGGCCATCCTGAAAGGGCCATCCTGAAAGGGCCAGCCTTAGAGGGCCAGCCTTACATGGCCGACCTTAGAGGGCCAGCCTTAGAGGGCCAGCCTTAGAGGGCCAGCCTTAGAGGGCCAGCCTTAGAGGGCCAGCCTTAGAGGCCCAGCCTTAGAGGGCCAGCCTTAGAAGGCCAGCCTTAGAAGGCCAGCAAGGGTCAGCCTTAAAGGGTTAGCTTAAAGTGCCAGCCTTAAAGGGCCAGTCTTAGGGGGCCATCGAGGGTCAGCCTTAAAGGGTTAGCTTAAAGTGCCAGCCTTAAAGGGCCAGTCTTAGAGGGCCAGCCTTAGAGGGCAGCCTTAAAGGGTCAGCTTAGAGGGCCAGCCTTGGAGGGCCAGCTTTAGAGGGCCGGCTTAAAAGGCCAGCCTTAATGCGCCAGCTTTAGAGGGCCAGTGTAACCCATGTCTTCCCACCAGCCTAATCATGAGCAGCCATATGACTTGGTCAGCTGACGGTAGGTCCCCTCCTGATTGGCTGTCTGTGCTGCAAGGAAGCAGTAAAAGGCCAGCAGGTGCAGGTCATCAGTGGCTCCTGCTGTGGTTGGTCAACAAGCTGCATGCTCACAACCCTCTTTGATATCCATACCTACAGAAAACAACTTTGCGGTAAGCCTTTCCATTTCACCGGCCATGTCTGTGGCCGCTACATCTGAATGGATATATTATGTATATATATTATATATTATTATCTGTGTGTATATATATATTTCAACTGCTAAACTCATTGCTCGACAGTAAAGTGGGATGAATGCCACAAGTGAACTTTTACTGTCATTATGAAGGATGGCCATCTTGAATTGGATGTATAAGTGTTGGATTATTTACCGGTACATTTTGTAAAGTGGACTGACATGTTAATACCTGTTTCTGGCATTAAAGGGCCAGCCTTGAAGGGCCGCCTTAAAGCTCTAGCCTTAAAGGGTCAGCTTAAAGGGCCAGCCTTAGAGGGCCAGCCTTAAAGGGCCAGCCTTAGAGGGCCAGCCTTACAGGGCCATCTTAAAGGGCCAGCTTAAAGGGCTAGCCTTAGAGGGCCAGCCTTAAAGGGCCAGCTTAAAGGGCCAGCCTTAGCGGCCCAGCCTTAGAGGGCCAGCCTTAGAGGGCCAGCTGAAAGGGCCAGCCTTAGAGGGCCAGCCTTAGAGGGCCAGCCTTAGAGGGCCAGCCTTAAGGGGCCATCCTTAGAGGGCCAGCCTTAGAGGGCCAGCCTTAGAGGGCCAGCTTAAAGGGCCAGCTTAAAGGGCCAGCTTAAAGGGCCCGCTTAAAGGGCCAGCTTAAAGGGCCAGCCTTAGCGGCCCAGCCTTAGAGGGCCAGCCTTAGAGGGCCAGCTGAAAGGGCCAGCCTTAGAGGGCCAGCCTTAGAGGGCCAGCCTTAAGGGGCCATCCTTAGAGGGCCAGCCTTAGAGGGCCAGCCTTAGAGGGCCAGCTTAAAGGGCCAGCTTAAAGGGCCAGCTTAAAGGGCCCGCTTAAAGGGCCAGCTTAAAGGGCCAGCTTGAAGGGCCAGCTTAAAGGGCCAGCCTTAGAGGGCCAGCCTTAAAGGGCCAGCCTTACATGGCCGACCTTAGAGGGCCAGCCTTAGAGGGCCAGCCTTAGAGGGCCAGCTTAAAGGGCCAGCCTTAGAGGGCCAGCCTGAGAGGGCCAGCCTTAGAGGGCCAGCCTTAGAGGGCCAGCCTTAAGGGGCCATCCTTAAAGGGCCAGCTTAAAGGGCCAGCTTAAAGGACCAGCCTTAAAGCTGTAGCCTTAAAGGGCCAGCCTTAGAGGGCCAGCCTTACAGGGCCCGCTTAAAGGGCCAGCCTTACAGGGCCCGCTTAAAGGGCCAGCTTAAAGGGCCAGCTTAAAGGGCCAGCCTTACAGGGCCCGCTTAAAGGGCCAGCCTTACAGGGCCAGCTTAAAGGGCCAGCTTAAAGGGCCAGCCTTACAGGGCCCGCTTAAAGGGCCAACCTTAGAGGGCCAGCCTTAAAGGGCCAGCCTTACATGGCCGACCTTAGAGGGCCAGCCTTAGAGGGCCAGCCTTAGAGGGCCAGCCTTAGAGGGCCAGCTTAAAGGGCCAGCCTTAGAGGGCCAGCCTTAGAGGGCCAGCCTTAGAGGGCCAGCCTTAGAGGGCCAGCCTTAAGGGGCCATCCTTAAAGGGCCAGCCTTAGAGGGCCAGCTTAAAGGGCCAGCTTAAAGGACCAGCCTTAAAGCTGTAGCCTTAAAGGGCCAGCCTTAGAGGGCCAGCCTTACATGGCCCGCTTAAAGGGCCAGCCTTACAGGGCCCGCTTAAAGGGCCAGCTTAAAGGGCCAGCTTAAAGGGCCAGCCTTAGAGGGCCAGCCTTAGAGGGCCAGCCTTAGAGGGCCAGCCTTAAAGGGCCAGCCTTAGAGGGCCAGCCTTACAGGGCCAGCCTTAGAGGGCCAGCCTTAGAGGGCCAGCCTTAGAGGGCCAGCCTTAGAGGGCCAGCTTAAAGAGCCAGCCTTAGAGGGCCAGCCTTAGAGGGCCAGCCTTAGAGGGCCAGCCTTAGAGGGCCAGCTTAAAGGGCCAGCTTAAAGGGCCAGCCTTAAAGCTGTAGCCTTAAAGGGCCAGCCTTAAAGCTGTAGCCTTAAAGGGCCAGCCTTAAAGGGCCATCTTAAAGGGCCAGCCTTAAAGGGCCAGCCTTAAAGTGCCATCCTGAAAGGGCCAGCCTTAAAGGGCCAGCCTTAAAGGGCCAGCCTTAGAGGGCCAGCCTTAGAGGGCCAGCCTTAGAGGGCCAGCCTTAAAGGGCCAGCCTTAGAGGGCCAGCCTTACAGGGCCAGCCTTAGAGGGCCAGCCTTAGAGGGCCAGCCTTAGAGGGCCAGCCTTAGAGGGCCAGCCTTAGAGGGCCAGCTTAAAGAGCCAGCCTTAGAGGGCCAGCCTTAGAGGGCCAGCCTTAGAGGGCCAGCCTTAGAGGGCCAGCTTAAAGGGCCAGCTTAAAGGGCCAGCCTTAAAGCTGTAGCCTTAAAGGGCCAGCCTTAAAGCTGTAGCCTTAAAGGGCCAGCCTTAGAGGGCCAGCCTTACAGGGCCCGCTTAAAGGGCCAGCTTAAAGGGCCAGCCTTAGAGGGCCAGCCTTAGAGGGCCAGCCTTAAAGGGCCAGCCTTAGAGGGCCAGCCTTAGAGGGCCAGCCTTAGAGGGCCAGACTTAGAGGGCCAGCCTTACAGGGCCAGCTTAAAGGGCCATCTTAAAGGGCCAGCCTTAAAGGGCCAGCCTTAAAGGGCCATCCTGAAAGGGCCAGCCTTAAAGGGCCAGCATTAGAGGGCCAGCCTTAGAGGGCCAGCCTTAGAGGGCCAGCTTTAGAGGGCCAGCCTTAAAGGGCCAGCCTTAAAGGGCCATCCTGAAAGGGCCATCCTGAAAGGGCCAGCCTTAGAGGGCCAGCCTTACATGGCCGACCTTAGAGGGCCAGCCTTAGAGGGCCAGCCTTAGAGGGCCAGCCTTAGAGGGCCAGCCTTAGAGGCCCAGCCTTAGAGGGCCAGCCTTAAAGGGCCAGCCTTAGAGGGCCAGCCTTAGAAGGCCAGCCTTAGAAGGCCAGCGAGGGTCAGCCTTAAAGGGTTAGCTTAAAGTGCCAGCCTTAAAGGGCCAGTCTTAGGGGGCCAGCGAGGGTCAGCCTTAAAGGGTTAGCTTAAAGTGCCAGTCTTAGAGGGCCAGCCTTAGAGGGCAGCCTTAAAGGGTCAGCTTAGAGGGCCAGCCTTGGAGGGCCAGCTTTAGAGGGCCGGCTTAAAAGGCCAGCCTTAATGCGCCACCTTTAGAGGGCCAGTGTAACCCATGTCTTCCCACCAGCCTAATCATGAGCAGCCATATGACTTGGTCAGCTGACGGTAGGTCCCCTCCTGATTGGCTGT